>NW_021604601.1:7839872-7874574 GCF_004785775.1 Grammomys surdaster | reverse complement strand
GAGGAACAGCTGACTAGAGGGAGCTAAGGATGTTGTGAGAGGCATGGTTAGGTCTCGGACAGTGGTCCTTTAAAACAGCTCCTCATGTTGTGGTGACTCCAACCATAAAATTATTTCTGTTGCTGCTTCAGAACTATAATTTTGCTGCTGTTATGAACCATAATATAAATATTTTAGGAGATAGAGTTGCCAAAGGGGTTGTAGCCCACAGGTTGAAAACCACCGGCCTGGAGTTTCTTAGGCAGTGCTGCCCTGCTAGGGACTTGGTACTGACCCTCAGACAGGAAGAGCCACACTGCGAGCTTCATTTGCCCTGGCCTTGCCAAGTTCAGCCAATGCTTTCCATAGACCGTGTCCAGCTTCCAGGCTATTGGCTGGATTATCAGGGCAGAGGACATAGGGTAGAGGGGTGGTCTGAGACATACTTCTCAGCTGATGTGTACTGTGGGAACTTGTACCTGACAAACTCTAAATGTCTAAGTCTGACAAATTAAAACAATCTTACTGGCTTTTTAAAATTGGGATTCTTTTTTCATATAATATATTTTGATCATGCTTTTTCTACTCGTTCTCGTTTCTCCCAGATCTTTCCCATATCCATACCCAACCAACTCTATGTTCTTTCTTCCTCTTCCTCTTATAAACAAACCAAACCAAAATGAACAAACATAAAACAAGAAACGAAAACCAAGAAACAGGATGCCCCCAAAAGAAACCCCACAAAAAATCAAAACAAAGACTAGCAAGACAAAACCAAAGTGGCCAAACGAAGCAAAAATGAAACAAAAATTTCACACACACACACACACACACACACACACACACAAACCACTGAGTTTGTTTTGTGTTGGCCAACTACTTCTGGGCACAGGGTTTTTTCCCTGGTTGATATAGTCAGTGCAATTCCACGGGAGAAAACTGACCTTTCCTTACAAGTAGAAATCAGTTATAGATAGCTTCTTGGTTTGGGGTGGGACCCCGTGACCATCTCTCCCTTCTAAGTGCTGGGTTTGAATTTGTGTAGGTCTTGTGTGTGTCCTGCTACAGTCTCTGACTTCATATTACATCAGTCCTGTTGAGTCTAGAACACAATGCTTCTTAGAGTCATCCATCACCTCTGGCTCTTAACATCTTTCTACCTCTTTTTCCATGTAGATCTCTGAGCCTGGAAGGGAGGGATTTGATGAAGACGCTACGTTCAGGATTGAGTGCTGCAAAGTCTCTCACTCTATGTATGTTGTCCAGATATTGTTTATGTTAATTTCTATCTACCACAAGAAGTCTATCTCTGATGTGGGTTGATCAAGGCACTGATGTAAAGATATAGCAATGTCATTAGAATTATTTCTATGTCCCTTTGGCAGAATAATAGTAGTGTAGTGGGCTTCTCCTAGGATCATGATTTATTTAGTCTATGGTTCTTGGCCACTTTAGCAGTGTTAGTTATAGGTTTCATCTCATGGAATAGGCCTTAAATACAATTTTAAAAATTTGTTGGTAAGGCACACAGTGCTTGGGCCGCTACTACACCAGATAGACCATATTGTCCAGATAGACTTGCAGATAGACCATACTTGTAGCTCACAGGGTTTGCAGCTAGGTGATGTTGATCTTTCAGTACGTGAATGCTAGTCAGGAGAGATGACACATTTACCCAGGCACCAGCCTGACTTCTCCCTTTGGTGACGTATGTAAGTGGTGTCTTCAGCAAGAGGGCCTTACCATTAGGTTGTAGAGAACAACCAATAAATCTTGCAATAGTGTGAGATGTTTGGAGGAGTTCATGGGATCCCTTTGTTTGGACGCAATAAGATATTACCTATTTCTTATACTGGAGGTCTCAATTGATGACATAAGATGTTTAATTGGGACATTTGCTTCCCTATTATTTGATGCCTCTAGTTAGATATATTTTAGAAAGCATCTACAGTAGTAGATTTCCACTTTCTTGAAATGGCCTTTATTGCTAATTGTCCTTCTTCATATTTCATTTCCCACCCCTATTTAGTCCTCCTAGTCTTGTTCCCCCTTTACTTCTTCCTAACAGTATATTCTACTTTCCCTCCTGTGGGAGTTTGTCCCCTTCCCTCCTGGTCCCTATGTCCCTAACACATACTAAAAGCTGGAAAGCTAACATCCGTGTATAAAAGAGTGTTCGTCTTTGGGGCCTATGTTACCTCACTTGGGATATTGTTTTAAAATACCCCAATAGCACATAAGAGTCCACTCCCAGGAAAAGAGACTGTCAAACATCTCAAAAATAAGTATATGTGTGAATTCTACCCCATTGTTTCAGGGGCAATTATACCTTGCTTTATCTGGTCTAGGATGAGCCATACTTGATGGAATCGTCTTCCTTCTTGTTTTGAGAACTGTGCATGTGAAGGCAGGAACTGTGGGAGGGTCTTCTCTTTTCTTCTTGTAATTCTGCTCATAGAATTGAAATAGAAAGGTCTGATGGTTGTATGCTTCTGTTCTTAACTAAAATATCTTGCTTATATTTAGAGGTCAGGAAGAGAGGTCACAATGGCACACTTTGTGTGTGAGTGGGTACACATGTGTATGTCCATGCGTATCCATGTGTACCTGTCTATGGACAATCTTGGGTGTCATTTTTCAGGTGCTGCCTCATATATATATGAGACTTATGTATATGCATACACACACACACACACACACACATATATATATGTATGTATGCACCTATGTTTATTTATTTATTTTGAACTTTTCAAGACAGGGTCTCTCTGGCCTAGAACTCACCAAGCAGATTAAGTTTACCAATGATCTACCTGTTTCTGTTCCCAGGTCTGGATTATAAGCATGCCACAACATTGGGATCTTTATGCAGGCTCTGGGGGTTCAACTTGGGTTCTTGCAGTTTTCCAGCTGAGCTATTTCCCCAAATCACAATGGCACACTGGGTTTTAGTACTTCCTGGTCAATAGAGTTGCCCCTGACACCTAAGTGCAAAGCCCTTTGTCTGACCTCTTTGAAGAGATACTTGGCATACAGGCAGAGCATTTGTGGAGCCGCTGCCTTGTTTAAGATGTTCTTTCTCCTGCTTTCGTTTTCCCAAGCTCAGCTGTTTGCTGAGGCTGAGAGTCAGGGTGCTGTTCTCTCATGGATAACAGCCAGCCAGGTTGGCTCTGCTGCAGCAGCCCCGGCAGGCCTTTCTTTAGGTCTGACAATCAGTTGGAGATGAAAGAGGCTCTTCCTTTGAAGGTGGTGGCAGTGGGCAGGCTTTCTGAGCCCAAGTGTGCTTTGCAGAGGTGCCCTGCATCTGCCCATGGCTGTGTCTTTGAAATGAGGCGTGATTTAACCTTGAAAGTTGTTGAAGATGGGGGGAGGGGAAGGGCACTGAAGAAGCTTCCAGATGATCCAATGCCATGGTCCTACAGAGCCTTGTGGGGTCGTTTCCTGGTCATGCTGTCTATTTATCTCACCTGCTTGTGGGCCCTAGAAATCAGAGTAGAGAACTGGAGGTGGCTGAGTTTAAATAGTGTGGTCAACAAAAAGCATTTTTCTCTCTCCATATTCAACTTGAATTGGCATATGGGCATCAGGTACAGTATTTGCTTTCTTCTCTGTCTCTCGTTGCCTTCTTTCCCTTCCCTCTTCCTCCTTGTCTTCCTTTCCTTTCTTCTTTTTTCTCCTTCCCTCCCTCATTTCCTCCCTCCTTTCTTTCCTCCCTCCATCTTTCTCTCCACTCCCCCACTCCACACTTTCTCCTTAACCCCCACCCTTCCCTCTTTCAGGATCTCACAGCTCTGGCTGGCCTGGAACTTGCTGTTTAGACTTGTCTGGCTTTGAACTCTTGACCTTCCTGCTTCTGCTTCCCAATTGCTGAGATCACATGCACTAGCCACCATGCCTGGTTTTGGAGCTCCCTTTTGAGATCAGACTCCCTGCTAAATGAATGTGACCTCAGACTTGTGGTGCAACATTTCTGATCACAAGGAAGATATGCAGAAAGCACGTGCTAGGTTTGGGAGCCTTCCCTGGAGATACTGGATTTATTATTTTATAAAGTGCTTTCCCTTGTTGTTCTGGTTTCCGTTTAGTCTGTCATGTTTCCTTCCATGTTGAAATGCAAAGGATGGAGTGGTGGGCCTGTGTTCTTCCTTCTCCACACTGCCTGCCTTCTGGAACACAGAATGTAAATAGTTTAGTTGTTTGGACAAGAAGTAAGACTTAGTAAATATTTTATCAATACCATATATGCTCATAGAGGACAGATAGTAAACAGAACTGGGCCCATAGACAACAAGGTGCCAATTCACTCTGGAAGCAGATGCTTCTGTCTGCCCAAGGTTGCCACCTGCCTTATTGGGGGCTTCTTTCTGGGAGTCACCCCTCTTCCACTATTGGAGTAGGGATTGTATCTGTGCTCTGCCTCAGATGAGGTGCCAGGCTTCCTAGGTGACTAGGCCAAGGTGACTTAAAGCTTGATCAGAGGTCCTATGTTAGAAAGAGTAGTTGCTTTTCGTGCCACTGGATAAATGGTGGTGATAGTAGCCCATCTTCTACCGGATAGTAACCTACAGGGGTGTGCAAACAAATGGCTTCTTTGCGGTTGTCATCAAGCTCGTTCTACAAACAAGTTGCCAGAGTACTCTCATTTCAGAACAAAGGTTACAAAAAATATCTTAAACTTTTCTAAATAATTTACTGTGGCCCTTCTGCTTGCCGTTGTGCTTGCTGTTCAGTCTCCTGGCTGTATTCCAGGGTGCTAATTTTAGGGCTCAGGTCTTTATATTTTAAGTTACTTCAGTTACCTGCCATAGGCAAATCCCTATCTCCTCCTTCTATCCTCTTGTTATCCCCCACTTTTATCTTCTCTCCTCTGTTTCTTTCCCTCTTTCCCTTTTCAGGCAAAGTCTTGACCGGTAGTCTTGAACTCAGATACTCTGGAGTACTGGAATTACAGGGTGTATGTCCATGCCCAGCTTAATTCTGTTGTTGTTGTTGTTGTTGTTGTTGTTGTTGTTTTTCCAGAAAATGTTCATTGAGTCCTTGGCATATGTGAGGCAGTGTGGTCATAAGGATGACCTCTAGATGACCTCTGTCCACAGGCAGTACTGTTTCTATTTGGAGACAACATATTAAGACACATGTTCACTTCAGTGTTACAGATGGGCCACACACGTAATTGGAGGTGTGACATCGAGGACTTAGGTTCAATCTTAAAAGATTCCTGTGGTTTGACTATAGTAATATCTCCAACAGTCCCCCTCATGGTAATCCCAGGAGGTGCCTTGGACCTGTAAGAGGTGATGCCTAAGAGGTACTTGTGTCTTATGGATATGACATCAAAGGCTTGTTGTGTGTTTCCTGGTAGCCTGTTAAAACAGGAGCCCTGCCATTGTGTCCGATGACCTCACTGGAGGCTTGAGCAGTGTAGTGCTCCGTTTTAAATAGAACCTTCTGCATTATAAGCTATGTATGTGTTTTCTCCTTCTAAGTTATCCTTGTTTTATGAAAGGAAAGCTGACAAATAAAAGAATGAACAAGTGGTTTGTTATAATCTTGATCTTCTCTCTCCCCTCAAAGACTCCTGTGTTCAAGGTTTAGTCACCTGCCTGCGGCATTATGGGAGAGTGCCAGAAGCTGTGGGAAATGGGTCCTTAGGAAAGGAAGTTAGGTCACTGGGGGCACACCTTTAAAAGGGGGCATTGAAATTCCATGCCTTGCTTTGCTTCTTGGCCACCTGGAGGTGAGCTTTTCCCTATGCGCATCCCTTTCCTTCACTATGATACAGTGCCTCCCTGCAGGCTTCCAAACAACAGAGCCAGGCAACCTTGGGCTAGATCCCCTGAAATCAGCTGGTCAAATAGATCGTTGGTCCTTTTGGGTTATTTATCTCAGGAACTTTGTGACAACAAGGGAAAGTTGACTCGTAAGTGGTCTATGAGTTGCAACACTAGGGGAGGGAATCCCAGGTTCTAACTAACATTTGCAAAGGAAAGTGGAAATCACACCATCTGAAAGTGGCAGGCCTGGAGTGTGGGTGGAGGTGGTAGTCTGTTGATTCTGGGAGCTGAGACTGGGAATTAGTCGTCTGTCCTCAAAATGCTAATGTGTTCTGTGCCCCTGTGTCCAGCCACCTGCCTGTTTTCATTTCCTTCCTATTTTTACAGAAAGTCCTTCATCTTTGCTTGCCTGTGCATCCAGCTCAACAAATACATCAGATTAATATTCCAAAGAATTATATTCAGGTTCTAGGAGAAGTTTTCTTCTAGAAACTAAGTTTGAAGGCTTTGGGGGTCTATGTAGACCTTCTAACTTTTGCTCACACTTTTTGTGATCAAGTATGGCAGAAAGGTAATCTCAAAAAAAAAAAAAAGGAAAAGAAAACAAGATACGCCTGTAATTATTCTTCTTATGGTCATTTGGAGATACCTATAGTTAAGGGAGAGTGCACGCTTACATTGAAGGATGAACGAACCAGTGTTTGCAAAGCAGTTGGTAATCCTTCTCTGAAGAGAGCTGGAGAAGCAAGAGCATCTTTGTTTTTCTGGCATTGTGGATAGTGGCAAACCCCTTTGAAATAAATCATGTCTACTCCCATCCACAGCCTTCCAACTGCATCATCTCTATGCTCTGACTCTTGGATAACCCCTGTTCACTGTAGGCTTAAGACTTTGATGGCTATCAAAGTATCAGAGGACTGTCATAAAGATACCCAACATCAACAGCACAGGGGTGAGCACTACCTCCATTCTGTAAGCTGCTGAAGGGACATGAAAGAAAGAAGAAAGATGATTGACATCAGCAAACAAACACACACCCTGATGAGACCTGGTCTTGGGGTCTTGGAGTTCAGTGGAAGAGTTATAGCCCATGACAGCAAGAATGGACTTGGGCTTTAAATGTGAAATGCTTTGTGGACACAATCCCCTCAGTGCATGGCAGCTGGCCTCTGAGGAACCTGACAATGTAACTGACCCCATGCCTGTGTGACACTGCTTCAGGGGGGTCAAGCTCAAAGAAGGTTGAACGTCTGGCTTCCCCACAGGAACTTTCCTTTCCACAGCCTCTCATAAATGCAGCCCAGGTGCAGAGACACTTTGCAGCAAGCTCTCCTCTCATAGCCTTAGCCCTTCCTGGTGCTTCTCTAAAAAGCCTACTGAAGTCGCATTCTTGTGAGTCAAGAATGAACATGTCACCAAGCTCCAGCCAGTCACAGAAACCTTTCAGGTGAGCTTCAAGATCATTCTGACCATTTATTTAGACAGCAGTCATTTCACTGATACTTACCTTGTAGGAAGCATTGTGTGAGGTGATGCTGAGAGATTAAACATTAAAAGGCATGGTTAAAAAGTTAAAAGGGATTTGTTTTTTTATTCCTTTTGGCAAGAGAATATGCAAATACAAAGATCAATATTATACATCCACTCTGATTGACTGTGGATGGCTTTATCTGGCAGAGCTTGCTGGAAAGAGTCATTTTTATTTTTAAGGACAGAGGAGAGGCTCTACGGTCAAGGAGTCCAAGTACCCATTCCACTTGCCCTACCACGTGTGTGTTTGTATACAGTGTGCATGTATATGTACCATGTCTCTCTGTGTGTTCATGTGTGCAATTTCCACTGTACTCATGCACTGGTATTGTGGAGGTCAGAAGACAACCTCTAATGTCATCCCTTGCATTCCAACTTTGTTTGAGACAGGATCTCTTTGTTGCTCTCACTGTGTATGCTAGACTTCTTGCCCATGAACTTCTGGTGAGTCTTCTGCCTCTTACTCTAGGAGAGTTAGGATTACAGATGTGTGTTGCTACCTCTGACTTCATATGAATGCTAGGATTTCAAACTCAGGTCCTCAGCTCACCATCTTGAATTTGTAATTGTATTTGAACAAGAGGCTCCACATTTTTTAATTTGGAATAGGCCCATCATAATTTCTTCAGTTGTCTCTGGGATGGGGGTGTGTTTGTAGCATGACTTGCTTTGAATCTGAGTAGAGGAACATTAAAGGATTGGGTTGGATGAACCAGGGAAGACAAATATAGGAAGTATGGGAATGAGAAAGAACCAGTTGAGGGAAGACAGGCCACTGGATGTTCTATGAGATCCAAGACATTGTAAAGTATGCCTGATGCCTCTTTGTAATGTATTTGCACATAATTTGTGTTAGCCTAGGACAGTGCTTCTCAACCTTCCTAATTCTGTGACCTTTTAATACAGTTCCTCATCTTGTGGTGAGTCCCAGTCATAAAAGTATTTTTGTTGCTACATCATAATTGTGAATGTGGCTACTGTTGTGGATTGTAATGTAGATAACTGTGTTTTCTGATACCTTTAGACAACCCCTATGAAAGGGTCATTTGACCCACAAAGGGGTCATGACCCACAAATTGTCCCAAGAGACAAATGAGATGTGACTAGGCTAAGGGTACCATGTTCCTTCTGTCCCATCGCTGGCTAACACTGACATTTAGATGCATCTGTTACATACCGCTCATGCTTGTATGTCCGTCATTGGACCCAGCTTTGGAATAGTCATTCTTGGAGAAACGTTTATGTCAAATACGCACTAATGTATTCATCCCCCACCAGCAGCTTTTCACATCAAAATTCATCACATCGAATTTATAAGGTGTGGGAATCAAATGACACCAAATTCGAATCTTTCAAGATGTCTCACTGAGATTGAAACTCATGTGATGAAATTCCAAATAATCTTGAGGGGAGATTTTGGGGATGTCTCCCCCAGGTTCGCTCTCGGGTTAGTCTATGATCACAGATAATGTTCTGAGGCAGGGTCAGTGGGGAAGGCAGAGAGGCATTCGGAGCTTCTAGCTTGTATACTTGTTTTGAGTTAAGCAAAGATGTAAATGAATTCATTATCCTGAGCTACTATTTGGGGATGCTATGTTGAGAGGATTACTCCAGGCACTGAGACCACAAAGACCCCCCCTCATGTCACCTATGGGTCCTTGAGCGAGCTCCTTGGTTGCCAGCTCTTTTTTTTTTTTCCTTCCTGGATTCTACTACGATGGTGTTAGGATCAGCTATGAACTGCATGGTGTTCGTAGAGATCAATTCATTGTCTAAGCCCCAGGCATTTTCATCAACTCTGCCAAATCTTTGAGAGGATTTCATAGAACCAAGCTAGCTTTTCAAAAGTTGAAAATGTTAATTGAGTCAAATTTCCTAGCTTTGGCTAAAATAAAATAAAATTGTCACCTTGATTCTTTTTGTCTACTTCGTTCTTTTCCTCCTGTGCATCCATGATGATTCAGCTTACATCTTTGAAGATCTCAGATTTAGTCCTGAACATGGTGCTCCTTCATGGGTATCCTGGACTATATTGTACAAGAGTTGAGCAAGGCTTAGAGACAGGAGTGATTGAAACTGGCTGATCGTGAGTTTTTTGGTTTTTTTTTTTTTTTTTTTTGGGTTTTTCATAGCACAAAGTCCTT
The DNA here is from genome assembly GCF_004785775.1 of Grammomys surdaster. NCBI lineage: Eukaryota > Metazoa > Chordata > Mammalia > Rodentia > Muridae > Grammomys > Grammomys surdaster. The sequence goes on along the minus strand of NW_021604601.1, from coordinate 7,865,147 downwards.
CTGTGGTCAGTGTTAAATCTGCCCTCTGCCTGCGGGAAATTATCAGCAGTTTAAGTGGATTTCTGTAAGTAGCAAGAAAGCATAAACCAGTAGGGCTCTTAAATTAACCAGGCCGTTTTCTTATCACACTTTATAGTCAGCCATAATTAAACCCACAGCAAATGGCAGGAAGGGTTCACATGATAAAACCTTCCCAAGTCCTTAGGGGTCAGGTTATAGAAGGCCATCTTTATGGTCAGGTGGATCATTAACTCAGAAAGCATCCAAGCAGTGGCACGAATCGCCTCTCTGAGACTAACTTGGTGAACCAGACATCTCCAAGGAAGCTGCTGTGTACTTGTTAGACGCTTAAAGAAGAAACTGGCTGTTTCCTTTTGGACTCATTATACCCACAACAGAGATTTCTGTTGAGGATTTGGGAGAATTGAGCACATGTCAGAAGCAAGCAGGCATTAATTGCAAGTGTGCATTGTATTGATGAAGTGAGGGGAATAGACCTCGAGGAAAAGATGTAAATTGTGAATAGCAGCCATGTAAGCATGAGGTTCACCCTCCTGTGTTGCTAAGGCATGGCAGACATCTTGGAGCTTTTCATGACAAAATTGCTCTCCTGAAAAATGGTTCCAACCATCATCTCTTGTCACTTGGGCTTACAAATTCTGCTTCTTCAGGTTACTCCAGGGTCACTAGTCTAGAGATGTAAAGGTCTCTGAACTTCTCTTCAAGATCATCTGCCTAGACCCTATCTTCCCTCTATCCTTTGATTTGTCAGAGGCCCATGGTAATGTGTTATGTTGCTCTTCATTTACTTAGTACTTCTGTCTCTGCTTCTGTTTAGTAAATTTCCTTCTTGGGATGCATACTCTATAACTTTAGGGTCCATAATGTCATCTATGCATGTCCTACCCACCCCTACCCCTCTTGGCATGTACAACGTAAGTACTTATCCAAGTATTTAGAAACTCAGATTTGCAGAAGCTGCTTCTCATCCTTGCTGAGTGTTTCCATGGAGGAATTCTTTCTGGCATTTCTTGGGACATTTTTATGCTTTTTCAAATCACTCCCCCAACCAATAAGCAGTCATAAACTTAGAAAAAAAAACCCAAAATACTTTTGTTGAAATTCCATTTGACACTTGTAGACTAGGATTGGTTCTGAGTAGTCATCTGATGTCAAGCAGAAAATGTCAATTCACTGTCAAAGGGAAAGATCAATGTTTCTGTCCCTAGAAGGGAAGGGCCTGGGAGACATGGCTGCCACTCAGGCAGTCATCTTTGATGTGACTGATGCTGTGTGACTGGTATGCTAGTGATCTTGTGTACCACTAGTGGTGATTCTTTTTGAATTTAAGTAAAACATGAAGAAGCTAATGTATGTGTGTGGTGTAATTTGTACTCAAAGAAATAAGATGTTTTGAAAGCAAAATGAACCTTTAAACAGACTATTTGGACACATGATTCTGTTAGTGCTTGTTGAGAGAGCTAAATATTTCGTTATTGCTGCTCAAGAATGTTTGGTGCCCCTGTCTGATGCTGAGTAGTTTTTAGAGCATTGTGAGAATATTACTACATTTAAACAATCCTCCCTCTGTCTGTCCATCTGTCTGTCTGTCCCTTCCTCCCTCTTTCCTTTCCTCCTTCCTTATTTACCTTCCTCCTCCCTCCTTCCTTCCCTTGCTTGCTCCCTCCCTCCCTTCTGTCCTCCCCTTCCTCCCTCCCTACCTCTCTCCTCTCTTCTTCTCTCCTCTCTCCTTCTCTCCTCCCTCCCTTTCTCCTTCCCTCCCCTGCATGACAGTGGTTCGTAGTCTTCCTAATGCTTTCATCTTATAATACAGTTCATGTTTTGGTGATTCTCCAACCATAAAATTGTTTTGTTGGTACTCCACAACTATTATTTTGCTACTGTTATGAATCATAATGTAAATATCTGATATCTAAGATATCTGATATGTAACCACAAAGGGGTCAAGACCCATAGGTTGAGAACCACTGTCCTAGGGCTTTAACATCTGAGCTACCACTCCAGGGAAAGAGAAATCTTTTGGTGAAGAAAGAAGGACACTCTGTACATTCCTTCAAGAGCTGGACATAGCTGCCTGGAAGATACCAGATACCTCTCACAAAGCTATGCTAGATTCAAGCGAAGGGAAAACAACTCCTATGTCCCACTGGTATAGCATGTCTGCACAGGAAAGGGAGGAGAGTATGTAATTTGAACTGTTTTTATGTCACCTTTACCATTTTGAAAATCCCAAAATCTTGTCTCTACTCTTTTTGAGTCTGTAGAGGGAGTGAAGTTCATGATGTCATCTTAACTGTGTCTACACTGTGCTGTGGGCCATCTTTTGGTCCTTTTCCTTCTGTGAGCTTCCCATTTTTTTTTTTTTTTTATGAAACCTCTCTACCAGGGAAGTTGAGCTTCACCCAGAGAGTACTTTACGACAACAAGCCTCAGTGGAACTATGCTTATTTATGTCATAAATGTCTGTGTCCTTTTGGACAATGTCATTCCTGTGACTGATGAACGGGAGAGAATTTTCTACAGAGGCGGGAGAAAGGATTTGTTATGGAAAGTAAAGTTCTTCTGTGGCTATCCCAACCCAGTTTTGTGACTATGGATGACTGAATGGCAGGATCATGACACTGGTTCATCTAGAAACCCAACTTGTGAAAAATGGGAGCTGTTTTAGTAAGGGCCTCGCTTCACATTAATTCTGGTCTGCACTATCTACCTCATAGTCTCTAGCTATCTGACCTTGCTCGGGATCTCAGGAGCTGGTCATGGGGAACTGGGCGGGGGGCTTCCTTTGTCTCAGAGTTTCTACCATCAGCTCATTCCCTGAAATAAACCAAGTCTCCTTCTTCCATGGGTACACTCTTTCCAATCCTTTCTCTCCTTTCAAACTTCTTTATTTTAGATTTTTCTAAGCATCCTGGATGTCTGAAAGTCATATACCATTTGGTTTTAATCATAACCTGCTTTATTGTTACCCACCCTGTCTTTTGGTTGGCCATTGTAATAGTTCAGCTCTTATAAGCAGGTTATTAACTTTTACATATGTGCCTCTTAAACCTTGGATAGCACATACGTATACTTTGTACACATACATACATACTTCAGAGTTGACTTAAATTTTTTCTTTTGAATAAGTTCTATTTAATTGAGGTCCACTGATTCCTTGTAGAAAGTAGCCCTGTTTAACGTTACATTAAACATATTAGCCAAAATTAACTTTATATCAAATATATGCACAAACCTAAACCCAGAACTTTTCTCTTTTACCTTGAGTTGCTTTCTGCAGAAGGACCAGCTTCATTTATGCATCTGAGCATTGTCTGTATTGGAGCCTCTTTGCTGAATTGAACTTTGGCTCTTATAGAGTGGCTCAAGAGCTAATTGACAGTATAGATTTGTTAACGGGGATATAACATCACAAGGGTGGATTGGCATCACCCACCCCATCTTAGTTGTAATGAAAATTGTACGCACTCGGGGGCATTTTGTTTCTGGACTTTCTTTGACTCTTAAAGATGTTTTCAAAAGCTTAAGTAATGGCAACACATCACAAATGGAGGAAACTGTTCAAAGCTAAGAGCCCAGCAGTCCCAGTGACATTAGGCAGGAACATGTAGATGAGCCTTTATTTTCTTTTATCTTGGCCAGTAAAATCCTTTTAGGAGAAACTGTGAGTGTCGCTAGCCTGGAACACATGGCTGCCTGTAGGAGAAAATGAGATCATGTTTTTCTACCACTGAGGAAACTGAATTATTAGAAATTCCAGACTTTCTAGGGGACTCTGACTCATGTTTTCAGAGCGCATTCTATCCAGCAAAGCATAACGGTCACAGGACCATCTCTCTTTCCCTCAGCCTAGGCCCTTGGCACAAAAGTGCTTGCGAATGTGTGTTTTTCTTACCCTGGAGTCCTGTGTGAGTCCCTGCCTTATTTCTTTTACCTCCCACCGATGTCTTCAATCACTATACTCACAGGTGAAGGTGGAAAGTGCACTTCAGTACTCTGCACTCCCTCAAGCGGAGAGCGTGAGAATCAAGTCAAGCTCACCAGGCCCGGTCTGAAGTTTCCTGCCTTTTGACTAGAGTCTCATGATCCATAATGCAAACAGACCCAGTGTGCTTCGGGAGAACTCTTGATAGCAACGAGCTGCTGTTTGACTGTTCACAGGCCTTTGTTTATGCATTCATTGCTTTAACAAGTAAGTGTCCAGTGTCTTTTAGTGCCTAAGACTGTTTAGGCAATATCCCAGTGAGATAAAACTCAAAATTTAAATCCTCCTGAAGGTTTGTACTAGTCCAGGAATGGACTATCAACAGGATAAGCAAGTAGAGTATCTCTTTTCCTTACATATACTCTGTAACCTAATGTTAGGACCAATAGTGGGTTGGTGATAAACAGAAATGGAATAGAAGCATGGGTTGGCACTTGACTGGGTGGCATGAGAAGGAGGGCTCACTACAAGGCTGAAAGGATGACTTAGGGCAAGCCATGTGGCACCCTAGGGGAAGCATGCTTTTAGAAAAGAACTGCAAGGGTGGATGTTCTTAGGTGACAGTTGCCTAGGGTATTGTTGGCTGAAAGAGGAAGACCTGAATGAGCAGTACCGGAATCACTGAAAATAAACTCCAAAGCTGTAGAGTGACATATTATTTGTGGCCTAGAAGGACATCGGTACACTCTGGATTTTACACTGAGTGAGACAGGAAATTGCTGGACGGTTTTGTATGGAGAGGTGATCTGATTTAGCTTTTAAAGGTACCACCCTGGGTGCTGGGTAGAGATTGCCTAGGGAGTTAAAGGTCAAAGAAAGAAGACCTGATCAGAATCAACTACAGTGCAAAGCAGTGATGGGCTGGAGAGATGCTCAGATATTAAAGGCTCAGGCTTACAACTGGGAGAAAGGCTATTATTGTTTTTATAGTAGGGATGGGGAAAGTAGAAGCTGGGAGGGAGGGACCATTCAAGGTGACCCCTTGGAAGCTGACTAAAGTAGCAGGAAGAAGGATAAAAGCGTCATTAACATCTACAAAGGTCATGGGAAGAGTGGGCAGTGGGGGGCTCATTTGGACCAGTGTTTGGCTGTTGAAAATCTGGTCCAGGATTTGCTATGCCTCTGGATCAAAGAGAATGGAATGGAGACTGCTCTCTCACAGTAGCAATAATTACTCGCTTTCTTAGATCATACTCTGAACCTCAGCACTTCTATCTGAAGCTGATATCTAGTCAAGGGCTCTGTCCTTTGAGTTCTTAGAGGCCTCAAGCCTCTCCCCATTTCCTGCATCCCCAGAAGCTCTGCTGGCTCTGGGATACAGGCTGCATCCTCATGATACCCTCTCATTTATTGTGGACCTCATTCCTCATGCAAAGTCTCCCTGTCCCAGCCCCTGGGACTGTTTCTAGCAACCTCCCTTTTAGGTGGATGGTCCACACCACATCCTGGCCTCTCAGTTCCTAGACCTATTCATTTCCATCATCTTTCTTACTCAGAACCATGCTGGTCAGCTACCCACTTACATGATCATCTGCACCTCAACAATATTTGAAAAACCCAGTGATTAGACATCATAACCCTCAGGCCTTTTCCAAATACACTGATTCTTCAAGCTTAATCAGGGAATACCATCAGGAATCACTTACTGGCCCTATTGAGTCACCCGATTTCTCAGTATTTGGTAGGTGACCAGTTTTCATGCATTTTTATTTGTTTTTCCATGGGTTCCTTGCTCAGTCTCAGGTGGGGGGTGTCGTCTTATCAAGCTTGTGACTCAAATGACATTAACACTGTACCATCATTACCCATGACTGGACTCTACTGCAGATCAGGATTTTTGCATGACATTCCCAGGTAGTTCTAGCCTCTAGACAGCACTGAGAACCTCTGCCCATGAGCTCAGCTCACCTTGTTCTGCTCGTCACTGAGCTGTCTGAGTCTTGCAGATACCACAGTGGAGCAGAATGGGATTCCTCTTGATGCTTGCTTGCTCCCATGTGTTCTTAGAATTTTTACCACTTATCTCTGTAAGCTCCCTTCTCCCTCTGAGATAAACATGCTGTACTTATTCTCCCTTCTCGAGTCTTCCTCCCCTCCTCCATGTACATTCAGCTGGTGCCTTTAAAATTACTGAAGAAGTAAAAAGCATCATATGAGGGTTGCTATCATTCGGATCCTCAGTGTCTACTAATACTCAGGTCTATGTGCAAAGATTTCTTTCTCCAGCAGGATGCTGTAGGAAGGTGGTAGAGTTTTTAAGAGGTGGGACCTAAAGTTAGATATTAGGTCGTTGGAGGTGTGCTATCTAGGGAGATTGTGGATCCTCAGTCTCTTCTCTTCCTCTCGCCTTCTGCTTGCTACCCATGAAGAGAGTGTTTTGCTTAGCCATATAATCTTGCTGTGATGTGCTCCCTTGCCAAAGGCATGGGATACACAGATCATCAATTTCTGCAAGACCATAAAACCATGAGCTAATTGTATGTATATGTACATGTATATGATGTGTATGTATGTATGTATATATATATATATATATATATGATTATGGTAGAGGTTTGTTACAGTAATGAAAAGCTATCTAACATGTAGGGTCCCTGTCTTTTATCTGTTTCTCTTCCATGTTGTAGATGTTGTTGGCTGTGATCATTTTAGTTCATGCCTTTCTCAATCACAGTTACAAGTCTCTGGTATTCTTGTTCTGTATCTTTCTCCCAGGAGACTGTGAACTCTGTGAATAAGGATCAGGTTTGTTTACTAATGTAACAACACTTAGCCCAGGCCCACCTAAATCCTACTGAGCTGAGAGGAGGCACTCCAGTATTTGTTATGTGAACTATTTAAGCTATGTTTTGATTCTATGAGTCAACAGGAAAGATATAAATGACGCCATCTATTAATTTAATAGTTCCAGAGAGGTGAGAGAGCATTCTGGTTCAGGGACCCTGGTTTGCAAAGGGTTCAACGTGTAGCATATCCAATGATTTCATCCTGAACACTCAGTGGGGAGATAAACAGGTAAAGCTAGAACTCTTACCTAAACTAGTCATATTGTGTAACTAGTCATATTGTGTAACTAGTCATAAAGGGTAATTAGTCAAATTTGGTAACTAGTAATATAGGGGAATTGGTAACATTTGATAACTAGTCATATTGTATAACTAGTCGTTTAGGGTAACTAGTCATATTTGGTAACTACAACCTGCATGAAGAACCAAACACTGTCTGCTGCTTTCTAGTGAACTTTGGTTCAGGGACTTGTTCTCAGGACAGGGTTTCTTCTGGGCTGTGCAGGACTTAGGGCTGTATCTGTATTGACTTGTATTTCTTCATCAGGTTCTGATAGAGACGGGGCTGGCCCCAGGAAGGAGCCACTGTGGAAAGAGGCCAGCCTCGCAAAGCACAGAACTGGATTGTTCTCATCTGTGCATTTGATACTTTCATTTCAGAAACCTCTTATTAAGAGCACTTTGCTAAAAATAAAGTTTCTAAGATACTGGGAGACATTTAGGGGAAAGTGCCTATGAGGACTTACATTATGCTTGTCACTGTATAATCACAGGCATTCTGACAAAGGTGCCATTGAAGCAAGAAACAGGAGAAAGAGAAGCAGCGATAACTTCTTCCATGTTAAATTCCCAGACGATTCATGCAAAGATTGGTTCCAAACAGAGCATTTTTTTTTTTCTTGTGTGAATTGGCCAACTGCTCTAGGACAGTCCCCAGATGTGGACTTGCTATGTGACATTTCTGGTTGTGAGTTGTACAACTTCAAGTGGGAGACGTGATCAGTTTTCAATGGGTAGAGAATGGAGAGATATTTGTGGGTACACCAAGCATCAGGGGGAAAGGTATTGATGCCATTTGGGAAGACTTCCCCAAAGATCTGTATATGAAAGACTCGGTCACTAGCATCTAGCATAGTGGAATTTTTAAGAGGTGGGTCCAATGGGAGGAAGTTAGGTCATTGGGCATCACAATTAAAGAAGATACAGGGACCACAGCTCATTTTTGCCTCTTTTCTTTCTGGTCACCACAAAATGAATAGTCCTCCTGGCCATGTTCTTCCACCAAGAGGAACTGTTTCCCTGTAAGCCCAAGGTGATGGGACCAAGCAACCATGGACTGACAACTCTGAAGTGGAGACTCAACAATAACCAATCACTTTTGACTTCGATCACTTTAGTTATTTTGGAACAAAGATGTGAAGGCGACAGCTGCGGTTAGAAAGTCAGCCGGGCTGTCCCTCTAGTTCCAAATGTAGCCAGTGTGCACACATGGGTGTCACTGTAGCATCTCTTGTGAGGACTGTGGCCATCTTAGTTTGCCTGGGACTGATGGGAGACCTTCAGAGAGAATTCTGGGAACTGTGCCTTGGTTGGTTATTCTGAACATGGATTCTCTGAGCACTGATTCTTATTTGAATGTGGCTTTTATTTCCATGCTAAAATATTGATTCTTTAGTTCTCTCTACAAAAAAAGAGAGTTATCGAGGTAGGTTCTATCTTCTCATCTAAATGAAGGACATGACTGCTTCTTAGGTGTGGTGGAGGAGAAGGTTTATTGTAGATAAAAGTTAGAGCATAGCCAGAGGCATCTGGAAGGGTCGATCTTGGCCAGAATGAGCCATGTGAGGGGACAGAGAGATGGAGAATAGGAAAGGAGTTACCAACCAAGACTGGTGGCCTGGGCCAAGAGACTGGCATATTCACATAGCTGAGTTACACAGGGGCCAGAGGAACTGGGGGAAGGACAGCCCAGCCCCTGGGCTGGAGAATTCAGGGTATGGCGCAGGGTCTGCCATCCAGGAGGATCCTGTAATGGGTAGGGACTGAGGTTTGCTAGGAGGCCAGAGCGTGCTTTGATATGTTAATAGGCATCTCAGCCATTTGTTTGAGACCTAACAGCATCTGACTACCATTATTCTGTGCCCTCTGTCTCCAGAGCAGCAGTTAGATGTTTCACTGTGAAGAATGAAGAGTTAGTCTGCAGATCTGCTCGAACCACTTAGGTCTTTTCTTATCAGGGAGATTATTGCACTTTTATTGGCTCCACATAATTGTCATCCAATACTTTTCCTTTTCCAATGCAGACTTAGTGTATCAACCCAGGCTAGTTTGCCATTGATCATGCAACTCACAGGGAAGTTGTGAAACTTATGTGTGTGTTCTCTCTCTCTCTCTCTCTCTCTCTCTCTCTCCCTCTCTCTCTTCCTCCCTCCCTGCCTCCCTCCCTCCTTCCTCCCTTCTTTTCATCCCTCCCTGCCTCCCTCCCCCTTCCTTCTTTTCATCCTTCCCTGCCTCCTTCTGTTTCTTTAGATCATTTCTATCTTTGTAAACCATGGAGCTGAAATTTTCTACATTTAAAATATGTCAACCTATAACTTCTGGAGCTCCCAGCTTCTCTGTAAGAATACATATGTGTTGTTTTCATACAACTGTCTCTAAACTCTTATAAAATTAGGCTCTTATGGCTACCCTACTCACTCTTTTGATCTTTCTTTTTGGTTTTAATTTTGGGCACTGTTGAAAAACTACATCAGAGACACACCATTTGAATCATGCAGTAATGACATTAAATGGGAATGATTTCTCCAGATAGTTTTGAAGTCTTTCTAGAAACTTCTTCCCACTAGATCCAACTCCTTAGGGGACCCCCATAATCTTCTAGTAGCATCACAAGCCAGTGGCCAAGCCTTTTGGGGAACAATTTTTACATTTAAGCTACAGATTGTCCAAGCTCCAGCAATAGTGGAGATGAAATCTATCCCTCTCTCTATTTTTTTTTTTTTTTTGGTTTGGCATTTAGATTTTTTTTTACTGCAGGGGAAAAAAAAACCCAAACAAACAACAGCAACAGCTAAAATTCCCACAATGCCCAATCATACATGCATTAACCCCACAGGTAGATGTTGTCTGTATTTTACAGTTGAGGAAATGGGACATGGGGAGGTTAGGTCATTTGTCTAGGGTCATAGAAGAAATCAGGCAAGATCCAAATGGAGGCAAGCCATCTAGCCACAGACTGTCTTAGCAGACTGCAGTAATCTACTGCATTGTAAAAGCCCAAGGTGCTTTCTTATTCAAGACTCTGGTGAGACGGACTGGACATATCAGGTAGAAAAAAGTGCAACAATAGCCATTTGGCTGGAACTTTTGTTTCAGAAATAAGCATTCAGTTCACTTTAAAGTGATTAAAAGTTATTTATGGATTACTGTAATAAATACTTCTTAAAAATAGTCATTCTGTAAATATGCATACAGACTTCAATGAAGAGCCCCTCACTGGAAACAAGTGATCTGTAACAAAATCTTAAGAAAAACCAATCCTAATCTTAGCATAAGCCACAGAGGCTTTTCTGACAGCTGTCAAAGCTGTGATGAAAAAGGCATGCTTTCAATTAGACACTGAGAAAATATCCAAAAACCAAAACACAAACAAACAAACAAACAAAAAACCCTGTCCAACTACAAATATACCATATATTTGAAAGCAAATGAATCTTGGACTTTGGAGTATGTTAAACTGAGCATAGCTGGTAAGTGTTTTTTTGTTGTTTGTTTGTTTTAGAGACAGTTCCTCGGCTGGCCTGGAACTCACTTTGTATACCAGGCTTGCCTTGAATTTCCAGATCTGCTTGCCTCTGCCTCCCAAATGATGGGATTAAAGACACATGCACCACCACCAACCAGCTTGTTCTAAAAGACTTCACAGTAAATACATATCATTCCAGCAGGGATTCTCTGTATGCTTAACACTCTGGACCTTCCTGACAATGAGTAGTCAACCCCAAGATCATTAACAGCACAGAAACACCTGTGTCTTCGTTAACACCATGTATGGTGGCCCCTTGTTCCACATCTCTGATGTCTTTTGTTGGCTCACCAATCAGTGCTGTCCTAAGCATTCAAATGACTGTAGGCGATTTTTATCTCTCTGACCTCTATATGAAAACTTATCACTCATGACATCATGAAATCTATGTCTATCCGTAAAATTGTGGGTCAAAATAATTTAGAGTAGCTTCCATTCAGATAGTGCCTACGACTGTCCTTCATGAAAGGAATATGATTGCTCCAACTATTCTAAGATTAATAGGTAATAATACTCATTGAAAATAATAACCGATAACTTCAATGTTTTATTAAAAATAAAAATGTTCTTCCATGGCATAAAATGAACAAGTATCTTGTCTCCATGGTCATAATTAGAATTCTTTCCAGTTTAAAAAGGCATTGAGAAATATGGGGTAAGAAAGGATGCCACTTTTGATCAGAATCAATTGGCACAAGTTCTGTCTGTTTCATTTTGAATTAAAAAAGAGAAAAACGATGACTGTGCTTTTCTTCCCCCAGTTCACCTTGTTACCCCTAGGTAGGTTACAAGCCGAGCAGTAGGGGGGAAAATATCCCAAGTCTTAGATTCACCTCAAAGTGAGACATGAATTATCCTGACAAAATATAGCTCAACATTGGTAGTTAATAGCTGGCCTATTCAAGTTTGTGTCAACATGAAAGGGCTTTTTATCTTGTCTCTGTTTTTATTCAATGTAACACCACAGTGGGACCCTGTAGGGTTAATTACAACCTAATGAATGGATGGATGTTCTTCACATAACCTACAGCTATTTCCAAGCATAATTCACTCTCCAAGGCCACTCAGCTGACTGGCTGTCCACCAGGCAGTACAAATGCCAATACTTGGAGAAATCCAATGCCTTTGGTCAATGACCGTGGACACAACATTCCTGCTCAGTGTGTCCAGAGCTCTGTGTGAGGCACTGTGGACAGCTTGTGGAAACATGGTCCTTTTTTTATTGCTTTCTTTGATCTGGAAGTTTAATTGGAAAAGCAAAGTGCTCACTTTAAAAAAAAGAATTCCATAGAGAGCCAAAGCATTCAAGATAGTTTGTGGTCACATGCCAAACTTTAGCCAACTCTCCAAATATTCCCTACCAGGGAATATTTCAACATCACCAGGAGCTCCCAAAACTCGTAACTGGATGCAGTCATGGGCTAAAAGAAATCTTTTGTCATATATATATATATATATATATATATATATATATATATATATATATAGTTTGTTTTATATATATATAGTGTGTGTGTGTGTGTATGAATATATATATTCATAGTGATAGAAAGTTGAGTAACACAAATATCACCTCTGATATATTGGTAGTGAATGGCTCTGAGGTAAGGATTTTGATCCAATCTTTCCATGAACATTCAGTTGTGTGTGTATGTGTGTGTAAAGTAGTACAGTGTACGTACTTTAGCCTTCACATGTTATATAATCCTGCCTCACTTTGCTGTCGTGTTCTAGTAACATTAGGTAACACAAAGGGTCTGGTTATGTTACAATTAAAATTCATTTACAAAACCTAGTCACATCTAGGTTTGGTCCCATGGCCCTTTGCTCCAGAAGAAGCTGGTAGTTGCTGAGCTTCTGCTGACATGAGTATGGAAACAGGAAGTGGTGTCATTGATACCAGATGTCATCCAGTGGAGAGCTGTCATGAGCTCTTTCTGCTGTGGCCATAGAAGCAGGAAGTGGTGTCATGGATATTGAATGTCAATCAGTGAAAAGGTGGGTTTGGAACTCTCATGATTGGTTGGTAGCATGACCTAGATACAAGAAAGTCTTAGTTAAGAATCAACCCATTGCTGTCTACATAAACAATTGCAACCCACAATCCTTTAAACACAATTTGAAAATCCTAGATGCTCTGAAAATCCAGTTTGACATTTTGTCACAGTACTTCTGTGGTCTCCCTGAGAGGCAAAAGCTGGCTTGAGTGTAGGTAAGGCTCCATGGAAACCTCACCTGTTCCAATTAATCAGAGTTGTCATCTTGCCAGTTGATGGCATGCTAGGCATTTTGTGCTACTTCCTGAGAGGTTATGCGTACCAAGTTAGAATGAAATCTCCACACTTCTCCATTCTCCATTCTAAGTCCCTCGACATAGAAGTCATGAGGGACCAAAGCTATCTAAACCCAAACTCTTTGTGTGTGTGTGTGTGTGTGTGCATGCTGTGTGGATTGAAGACCATCTAGAGATGTGTGTCTCAATGACAGTGATAGATTAGTCTAATTAAACAATCTGACCAGTGACTAGTTATAATGGGGGAATCAGCTTAATCAGCTGTGGTAATGAAGAGTTAAGACTCAGACATAAAATCCTAGGTAAAGCCAGGAAAATCGACATTAATCTTTTTCTTTCTTTATATCAGCTGTCTCGCTGTGCATTTAGTGTGAGTGTATTTTGTCAGCGAACACTGTTGCTGAAATGTCCATCCATATGAAGTGGTGCAGATCTCTTTCTGGTCAATAATTGGCTTCTTCAAACCTGGTTACCCCTGCAAGTGCATCCAGGTGTGGCATATTGCAGTGAAAGTCAAGGGCATGAGTCACTGGTCTAATTAGCTCTCAGGGCTCATTAGAGCTAGAAGTCAGAAGAATCAGATCCTAGTCTCAGCTTTCCATTTTCCAGCCATGTCCAGAGCTTGGATACTGCTCACCTATAAAATGGGGCCACTGACCAGCATATTTCTCTTATTCGCACACACCCCTCTTTCTACTGTACCATACTGTTCTCATGAGAAAAAGAGGTTCTATTCAGTTGGTATATTCAGTCTTTAGCTGAGGATCCAATATGTGTGTTGATGGGTAGAACTGAATGAATGACAGTAGCCTCAAGGACTCCCAAAGAAACGTAAAGGACTTAGAGGTCATCTTAATGCTTTGTCGTTTGTTGATGAGGAAACCGATGTGGGGTGGACTTCTTTAAATACCCAGATACAGCACACTGTTACTAACTACCACGCTGACATTGTTTTATCAGTCTGACAGCATCTCTGTGAATATGGTACATCAACCTGGATTTCAAAAATAAGGCCAATGGCTTTCAGTTGGACAACAAACAAATTTACAAATAGTCAAGTACTGTTACCATTGAATGACAATACAGGTATTGTCCACAAGATGGAATTCTGAGATGGGGCCTTTGAGAGATAATTATGCTGGGAGAGTACCACCCCCACCAATGAGATGAAAGCCCTCGGAAAACAGCTTCACACAGGACAAGGGCTCTCCCTAATACTGTTAGCCTTTAATACAGTTCCTCATGTTGTGGTGACCTCTAACCAAAAAATTATTTTGTCACTACTTCATAACTATAATTTGGCTGTTATGAATTTTAATGAAAATATCTGATACACAGGGTATCTGATATGTGACCCCCCCCATGAGATCATGACACACAAGTTGGGAACTGCCAATACAGGTCTCAGCTCTCAGAACATTTTTGCCTTCAGCCACATGAGGACACAAGCTTCTTGCCTTTCCTATCTCTCTGGAGGGAGCATCTTTCTCAGGACAGTGCAGTCTGCCAGCACTTGTACTTGAACATCCTTGCAGCCAAACTGTGAGAAAGTAATGTTTGCTCTTTGTAAATTACCCAGCAGTACAAACAGGCTAAGATCAATGTATTTATCAAAAATACTGAAATAAATGATTGATTTTATTATCTGTGTCCTTTTAGACTACAGTGCTAAATGATAAGAAGAAAATGATTAAATATAAGTGTATGAAAGTTAAATTGTGTTGTTGCTTTAATGTCAAAGCAGTATGAAGGCTGTATGGCTTGCATCTTAGCTTGTGGGTGGTCTTAACCAAGCATCATGTATGCTGAATATGCCGTCCACCTGCATTTCTTTTTTATTCTTGGAAGTGGTCAAAATCAGAGTTCTCAGAGTCTTACTGTCGCTAATGCATGGAATATATATTTTTTATGAGATGACAGCAGGATCGTTAAGCAGAGTTGTCCATCTCTTCTTCCTCTCCAGCTCTGAGTTTTGCTTAATGTTATATATGTATGAAGTTTGTTGCTTTTTCATTACGCCTAGTATTTTTCTGGATACCATAGATCCTAAAATGTTTATAATAGGAATTATGGCGGGACCTTTGGCATTGTTTGTTTGTGTTTTGTTTTGAGACAGGGTTTGGCTCTCTTCCTGACTCAGTCCTCCAAGTATCCTTTATTACTTAATTTGTCTTGGCCTAAAAATTCCTCTTTCTTCAGTAACCTTATATCCCTGTTGTTTATTCTGCCCAGTAAGCACTGGTCCCTAGCTTGACTTTATTTTCATGTGCTACATGTTGGACAGTGCTTCTAGGCAGGAGTCCAGGGTGGGTCTGGGGTTTACCTCCCACAGCACATGGACTTCAGCCTTGTGATCTGTGCTGCTCTGCTAATGGCTGAGAGTAGTTTCTACAGGTATTTTGTGAACTTAATGGCATTTACTGTGGTAGGGTGAAGTACGATGTTATGATATCAGGATTCAAGTTGGATGTCTCTCCCACATTTTCTGAATTAAATTCTAGGCATGGGAGCATGCTACTTCAGTTCTTGGTTTATTTATATGTCAGTTTGTCTGGGACACGGAGTTCCCAAATTAGACATTATTTCCAGGAGTGTTTATAAACGAGCTTCCAGAGGTTGGTCAACAGTTGAATTGGCGGGCTGAGTAAGTCATCTGGTCCTCTCTGACATGGCTGTATATCCACCACTCTGAGGCATGGCTAAGGAAAGCAGAAAAGCAGAGCTGGTAGGCATTCACTCTCTTTGTCCAACAGAGTGGGCAGAAGATAGGCTCTTCTGTCCTTATTAGGTCTTACATTCACGGCCTTCTGATTCTTACTACTGTGTCATTGTGTTTCCTGGGACTCCAGCTTATAGATAGCTGAGAGGGACTCGTCAGTCTTTGTAATTGAATGAGCCAATTCCTTACAGTGAAGCCTACATATATATTATATAGAGCTATAACTATGTGCATATCTGCTATGGGTTCTATTGCTCTGGATAACCTTACTAAAATAGAAAACCACTCTCTGGGACAGATGAATGAATAGTGGGCCAGCTGTACATGTATTATATATGATATATAATATATCTATGGATAGATGCTATTAATGTATGTGGTTTGATAACAGGTCTATTAATGTAATTTCAAAATAATATTGGTAAATATAAATGATAGAAAGTTATCTGCAGTTTCTATACTATGGTATAAATATGTATTATTTAAGCTAGGCATGCCCATAATTCTGGCATTTGAGAGGCAGAGGCAAGTAAATCACAAGTTTGAAGGCTAGCCTGACGTACACAGCAAATTCCAGCGAGAGCTAGACCAAGAGAACTTGTGTCATCCCCCTCACTTTTCTTTCCTCTATATGACTTGTATTGATGATAAAAATCATAGACGTGCTGCTATTACTATGTTTTGTGATCTTCATTTGATAAGATTTTGAATCCATAGTTTTTTCTATAGTATTGAACCTGATATTGTATCTATTAGAGTTTAAGTGAAAAAAAGAGAGAATGAATTCCTTAGGCTCATGTATCCAAACAACTTAGTTCTCACTTAATTTTCACTGTCCCGGGATGTCTTGCTGGAGGGGTCACTAGAGGCGGGCTTTGAGATTCTGTAGCCTTATCCAACTGGTAGTGCTTCTGTGTGAGGTTGTGAAATGATTGCTCAGCTCTCTGCTCCTGTAGCCAAGTCTTCCCCACCGTTATGGCTATCTAGTCCTCTAGAACCATATACTTGAACAAACTTTTCTTTAAGTTGTCTTTGGCTATTTCATCACAACGACAGAAAAGTAGTTCATAGGCCTGGCCGATAACTATTTTTATTTCATATATTGTGTTTTTCAAACTTAGAAATTTCATCTCATTTATTCTTTTATGTCTTCATTTTATGGAAGTTTCTGGCTACTGATACTACATAGGTTGTCAAAGATCATATAAAACTTTAGTAAAAATATATTTTTCTACACAAATTTATGAGTAACCTGAATGATAATAGGAGTTATTTTGGGGTATAGATGATACATGTAGAATTCTTTTTTTTTCTCTCTTTTGTTTTTTTTTTCCCTGTCTTTTCTAGTATTTCTTTAATGAGCATACAAATTACAGAGGCTAGATTGAGCTGAAAAACATATTAACATTTAAATGGCATACTGAGAAAATATAATATTCTTTTCAATATTATGTAAGCTTAAGAAGTGTGTCGCGCAATCTCGTGTTCATTACATTGTAGTCAAGGTAAAATGATTAAGCAGATGCATTAAAATGGCAACTTTCTTTAATGATGGAAAACCAAAAAAGCAGTACGATTAAGCATCATATCAATATTTAGCATAACCGTTTTCTCAATTTTAAAACATTTGATATTCTCTAAATAAATCTATTTCAAATACAAGGAAGTCATTACTTTTTTAAAATGACAATTCATACAAATAAGGATAACTCTAAATACCGTATGTCTGTGTCTTATTAGTATAATACAGTTTTGGTAGCATTGGAATTCACAATAATTATGTTCTGTCATTGAGAACAGCTAGTTCTTTGATTATTTGTTATAGTTGATTGTAAGTATCTAATCAAATTATTTAAATGCAGGCATTATGTCACAGGAGCAGGTTAAGTTCTTGTGAAGAATGCTTTTCCCCCTTCAGGGCATTTGTTAATCACCATTAAGTGGCCTTAGGTCATAAACCAGTAATGCCTAACTTTGAAGTTAGGAAATGTCATTTTTTTGTTCAACCATTATTTGAAATAATAGAATCTGTTCTCTTGCCACTGCTCATCGGAGACAGTGACACGAACAGAATAGTCCCCTAAGGAGGAGGCAGAACTTTGGCAAACGCTGTGTCAAGCAGAGCCATTGACACATTCAGCAACCACAGGGCAGAGGAGCAACAAATGAGCCTCTGACAGAATTCCAGCCTCAACAACTTTTTTCTCAAAGTGGAGCCATGATATCTTGAGTTCTGCAGAAGTTTGTGGAAGTCTCAGGATGGTGAGTCTTTAGAGGCCTCTATTGGCCTAGAAAAGAGTGAGTCACCCTCTGTCTTATGTGAGCAACTATGTATGACTGTCCTACCTCTGGCCACCAACCTGAGTATGCTCAGGGATGCCCCCCTTGAGTGACATAGCCACTGCTTCCATACAGCTCAGTATGGGAAAGATTTCCACCATCGCTTCAGACCCTCTCCCTACATGCCCTTGATCTCAATTGCATCGCTACCTGAGCAACTCCCTCTTGGGCTCACTGCCAAATATAAGTTCTCTTCATAAGCCAGACTACCTGCTTTTAAGGACTTCCACGTTGTCTGGCTAATGACCATAGAGAGACACATTGCTGTGAGAGGGCAGTCCGAATTTAACAAAATAATTTAAAAGCCGGAGTAATTGGCACCCCTTGTCCTCTTGTCTACACAGAAAAAAAAAAAAAAAAGGAGAAAGAAAATGTTCTTAGCTCTTTAGGCCTGTCTCATCCAGATGCTTCTTTTCCACATCATATGAAATAATAAAATTGTTTTTTTTTTTTTAACTGTGTGAACTTCTCACTATTCTGGGAATGTCAAATATCAGTTTGATGGTGCCAGTGATTGTTAGCATTCACTATGAACACCGGAGACATTTCCTCATAACAACAAGTCCTAATAGATGCTCCTTTTTTAATATAAAATGAATTATGCTCTAGGCTCTCAGGTTTGAAATGGGGTATGTGGCGTCATGCACATCTATAACCAGGAACATCCATAAATATAGATGTAAAATCCATCCACGATGACTTCGATTATACGGACTACAGATTCTTGGTATCTTCTTCAGACCCTACATTGATCAGAAGCACCGTTATGTTGCGGTTGGTTTATTGAGAGACGTGAGGATGCTGGGAATTCCAGGGTTTTCAAATAATTTCCCCATCACAGCAAACAGCAAAGTAAATCCTGATGTTCATTCCAGTCACAGGAAACTTCTAGAACCTCGGTGAATATCAGGATTACATCTGGTCCCTTTGCCTACACACTCTTTTTCTTTGCTGA
The DNA here is from genome assembly GCF_004785775.1 of Grammomys surdaster. NCBI lineage: Eukaryota > Metazoa > Chordata > Mammalia > Rodentia > Muridae > Grammomys > Grammomys surdaster. The sequence goes on along the minus strand of NW_021604601.1, from coordinate 7,846,243 downwards.
CCCCTTTACCTGAATAACCCGGGTTTGCTGCCAAGGAGAAAACAGTCTTCATTATTCAGATTACCTTATTCCAAGGACTCAAATGTTTGGCTACTAACTGTGGAGAGCCACAGGGCCATAAAAGGACAATGAGCACTTTAAAAAAAAAAACTTTAAAAATTGGAGTGGCTGTCCTCCTTTGTCCAATGGCCTAAATACAAAAAGACAGTGAGGCAGAATGTTCCTTAGCTCTTGTCTGCTTTACGACGTGTCCCTCCTGGCCCTGATCTACACTGTCTACATCCTACTCACATCATTTTCCCCATTCAGGACAACAGAATCCCAAATTCACCGTGTTGCATCGAACCACCTGATTCAAGGAACCCCCGAAGCACTTGGTCAAAATACAAGTCCCCTCCAAATGTAGAAAGTCAAAAGTTTTTAAGGAGAGCCTCTGGTTTTCAGTTTTCAACTATTGCTTGGTAAATTTAAATTGTCAGGCAAAGCACAGGGCCACTTTACAGAGCCCCCCTGTGGGATCATGGGAACCTGTGTAAGCCCCTCTGATCGCAGTTGTTCATCGGCCAGGCTCTGTAGTGAGAGACGTGAGGACGCTCTTGCACAAGAATGTAGAAAAGCTTATTTGTATCTCCAAGGGGAGCTGACCTCCCTTGCCTCTCACTTTTGTACCCCTAGACTGTGAGCATCCTCAAGAGTTTCCAGAGGACATAACGTGCTGAGCGACAGACGGCCTAAAGGCGTACTCCACAGCCGAGTGGGTTCCTGTAAGCCTCCCTTGAATGTGCGGTATTTCACAAGCATTTCTGTGAGAATTCAACCAGATCTGAAGGAGGCACACGATAAACTTGGGTCTCAGCTTTGATTGCTTTGTCTTACTCATGTACAAGAAAAACCTTTATTTCCTTTCCTCAGTATTTGTGGGCTAAAATTTCTGATACAGTCCTTTGCGATCCATAACGGACTGCAATCAAGGCTGGACCATGATTAGATTTTTCAAGTCTCTTCTTCTTTTCAAGGAGCTTGACAAAGTCCCCGCCTTTCTGGAGAGGCATTTGGTAGCAGTGCTCTGAAGTCACCCACCACATAGCACACACAATACCACTTCCCTGCCTCTGAAAACCATTTTCCTGCACTAACAGTAGTGTACTCTTTAAACTGTGGCTGTTGCATTAGTTTGAACACAAAAGAATTCACAGCCTTTTTTTTTTTCCAAACTGCCTTAATTCCAGCCATGTTCATTTTGCCTTAATGTAGCAAATACATCCGACCACTTAATTTTGTTCTTTTTTTTTAAAAAAAAATAATATAGCGCTTTATATTTAAGAATCCCGGGTTGTTCTTGTGTATTTCCAAAGTTGAAATTGATTTGACTAACCTCCCCAAGTTAATGCTGTGACTTAAAAAAAAAATTAAACTGTACTTTCAAATGACTTACTTCATTCAATTCCAAATCTAATAATGGATTTCCATGTCTCCCGTATTTTAAATTTAGATGGAAATTAAATTCAACATGAACCACGTTGAGTATATAATAGTCAAATATCATTTTAAGAGATTATTGTTTGAATGGATCATTTTCTCAGGGGCTACTATTTGCTGCTATGTGAGTCACAGTGGGTTCTGCTTATCCTAATTCACGGACAAATAGATCTTGTTTTCTTTTCTTTTTTTTAAATAATTGTTTTTATTTATTTGCTATTTATTTACTTTTATTTTATGCCTATGGGTGTCCGGCTTATATGTGTGTTTGTATACCACGTGTGCAGTGCCTGTGGAGGCTACAAGATGGAATTACCGAAGGTTGTGAGCTGCCATGCGGGTTCTAAGAACTGAACCTGGATCCTTTGGTGGGGCAGACAGCGTTCTTAAATGCTGAGCCATTTCTTCCATCCAATCCTTGTTTTTGAATCGTCACCCCCCCCGCCACGCCCCAAGAGTAAAAACAGCTGCAGTGCGCGAGAAATGTCTGGTGGTTCTCAACCTTCCTAACACTGGCACCCTTTAACACTGTTCCTCATGGCGTGGTGACCCGCACCCATAAAATGATTTTGGTTACTACTACTGTAACCAAAACTGTAATTTCGCTACCGTTATGAATTGTAATGTAAGTATCTGTTATGCAGGATGGTCTTAGGCATTCCCCGGGCAAGGGTCGGTCAACTGCAAAGGGGTCGTGACCCACAGGTTGAGAACTACTGCCTTAAACTAAGGTGGATGATTGTATGTGCATTTTGAGTTTCTATGAAGTTTTTGTAAACTTTTTGTCCTGATCTTGGCAGCGCTGTTGCTGAGTCCTCAAATGATCTCAGACCTTGTCCTCAGTGAGCATTGGCAAGAAATAGCAAGGGCAGGGAGCCCGCCCTACCGGAGGTGCTTGACTGGGGCAGGAAGGGGCTGCCTGTCATCCTTCTCAGAGTATCCTCACATACTCCCCAGGCAGACTCCCAGCCAGTTAGGCAACAGGTGTATAGAGAAAGCTGCTGAGTGGCCGAGGACCCTCCGTCACTTCAGTTTGTGTCAACCTTAAGGTATTCAGCTGTTTCCATTTTAATTAAAATGTATTTGATGCATACAGAGTCTCATTAAAAGAAACATATACTGCTGGACTCAGATGTCTGGTAATGCTGACAAAAGGCATCGACTTCCCCAGGAAGCTCGCCTTTGCTCATTTTTCTGCGCTCATTGTCAGTTTGGAAAAGTGATTTGACCATGCTGTCTTCATCTGAACCCCTAGGAAGTTGGTATTCACCTTATTCACACAGACTTGGGCTTCTCATCTATGTGTCGAGGTCACTGTTGTTCCCTGTTGTGTTTTATAATACAGAATTACTTCAAAGATAAAAAAAAAACCAAATGTTTATGTCTTTAAGATATCTAGGGGATGGATACACAACTCGAATGTATTTGGTGTCTGCTGTGGTCTTTTGCAGGGTAGGAGTCTGACACACAGGGTTGGGCGTCAACTATGTCTGTGAGTGTTGAAAATTAAGTCTTAGCTCTCCTTAAAGGGGAGGAGAACTTGCACCATAAAATCCGTTAAGATCTGAACATTAAAACAAACAAACAAAAGATAAATTAAAAAGCAGAAACGACCCCCAAACCCCAAATCCTCATTATTTGCCTCTCTACATGTATCCTGAAAAAAACAGAGCCACCGAGGGGCTGGTGACAAAGCTTTTAGTCTCTGTAGCTTGGCTTGGCATTTTCTGGATTGTATTTAAAAGATGTCACTAAGCAGGTGACACGTTCCTTTCACTGTTTGGATGCAGATTTCCCTGCATTCAGGCTGTAAGATGCCTTTTTTTGTAAAGCAGGACATGAATGCGGGGTATAAATAAAATATCACTGCACCCAGGGTTGTTTTTCCCTTTCTCCTCTCCCACTCTTTCCAAGGGTGTTGAAGTCTGTGGAGATTTATTTTGACGAAGGTAAGTTGCTTCTAGTTATCAGGCAGTAAACATGTTCTGCCGTTTGTGTATTCTTTTAGCAGCTCTGAAAGGTGGCATCTGAATGCGTGTGTTTATAATAGGTAGGAATAATGAGAAACCCTTCTTTGCTCGTGATGTCCAAAGCTGTGATTTACCTTTTGAGAAGGTGAAATATTTATGACTGGCACCTAAGGTGGTTTTGAAGATAACAGGTCATGGGACTATAGTGGTGAGACTTTCAGGTTTAAAACTGGAAAGAATAGGCTAGTAGTTCAAAGAGAATTTGCAGAAATGTATACTATGGCCACTCTGGACCATGGATAAGGAAACAGTCATGGGGAGTCGAGGTTCTGGCCAACAAGAGGATATATGGATCAAAGTCATTACCTTATATTGCTCTTCCAGATGTGTTTGTGTACTAAGTATGGTCTGTGCATCATCACAGGGCAGTGTGTGGTTTGATTACATCCATGTACAACTGAAAAGTGACCACAAGGGGTCCTAAATGGATCTGAGGCTGATACTGGCTACTTCTATGACCTTGAAATACTCTGGTTCATGCTCAAGCCTACACCAGTGACCACTGATTTGATAGTCCTAAGTGAGTCTATTTTGTTTCAATATAAAGTCAGAGTGTCTAGACACTAGCTGACTACATACAAATAATAAAGATATGTTCTTGTGGTAGTAGTGATCTGAAATGGGTATTACAGCATCGAGCTGTGGAATGATGTAATAGAATCTGAGGGACACATGAGTCAAGAATAATTAGAGATAGAAGGATGTTGAAAAGGGAATTCAAAAGGATATCTTTTAAACTTAATCTTGCTTGATGGGCCCAGGAGAAAAACAACTTCTCTTACAGACTTCTCTCTATACGAATGGTTTTATTTTTACTATTTCTGTTGCTACTGGGGATAGAACCCAGGCCAATTGACACACATTTTTCCACTTATGTACACCATCCCTCCCTAGTCCTCTCTATACAGAGCTAGAAAGGAAATGCTTTACGTTTTGTAGGCTACGTATATGGTCTCTTGCAAATACTACACAGACAGCATAGCATACAAGAATCATAGTGAAAAACTGGGTGTGGCTATGCCCCCACAAAATTTTACTTAGGGGCTGGAGAGATGGCTTGGTGGGGTGGTTAAGAGTGCTCACTTCCCTGAGGACCCAGGTTCAGTTTTCAGCATTAATAGGATAGCTCACAACTGCCAGTGTAACTCCAATTCTAGGGGATCAGGTGCCCTCTTCTGGCGTCCATGGGCACTGCATGCACATGGTACATATACAAACTCACACATACACGTAAATGATTTTTTAAAGTCTAAACCACCATCACCACCATTCCAACAGCAGCAGCAGCACCAACAGCAACAACAACAACAACAACAACAACCACCTCACTCTACTTAGTGAGACAAGCACAATGTCCTATATAGCCTGTGGCCATTAGCTTACTTGACAATACACAAAGCTGGATTTCATCAACTATTAAGGTCTAACTGCAGTACACTTTGTGTCCATTAAACATGATTTTACAGATCTGTTTTATAAACTGTTCTATTCAAGGCCAACTTGGTGAGCTGATGAGTTTATTGTGTTACATACAGAAAGGTAAGCAGCTTATGCTATCTTGGGAAGAATTTCCTCCATTCTCAGCAATTGTCCCCAACTTCTATATTCTCAGGGAAGGCAGAGGCCTCTTGAATCTTCCCCCTCCCTCCACAAGAGAATGTTATCAGGCCCAATCTTGTGAAGCCCTTCTGTTCCTGAACACAGCTGCTCCTACTCAAGAAGTAAAAAATCAAGTCTGCTCCAGAGGAGCTGGCCACACAGTGTCAACCAGTGATTGACAGGAGCTGGTGGCACTTACCATAGTTATAGAGGGATCACTCAGTGTTAAGTTCCACAGATAGTATCTCAGACGCCTAGTGGCATTAGATACAAAAGCCCCCAATAGTAACAGTTTCCAGCCGAGGGTAGTTGGCTAGGGTTACATCTCCAGACAGATTGTCCCTTATTGAGCAGTTAAACAGCTGTTGGTTACTCCCAAGATAAAAGTACCACTATTGCACCACTGAGAATAGCCTCTTAGGATGGTATAGTTGTGGTTCATAGTATTGATCACTGCATTGGACTATTGATCGCTTTTCTTGCTTGGCAACTGTTGTGGCACGTTCTGATATTATTAGGACTAGTCCCGAGGGAAGAGGCTTGCATGTCAGCTCAATTCCTTCCCAAGTCTTGCAACTGAAGGATGCTCTGTCTTCAGCACTTGGGCTTATCTGCAAGTGGCTCAGCCGTGTTTCTTGCTTTTGTATTCACGGTAGCGTGGAAATGAAAACAACCTAAATGTCCTTCAATTGGTGAACAGATAATGAAAATGTGGTACTGTCTTATTTAGGATTACATTGCTGTGAACAGACACCATGACCACAGCAACTCTGATAAAGGACAACATTTAATTGGGGCTGGCTTACAGGTTCAGAGGCTCAGTCCATTATCATTCTGATGGGAAGTGTGGCAGTGTGCAGACAGGCATGGCACTGGAGGAGCTGAGAGTTCTACATCTTGTTCCAAAGGCAGTTAGGAGGAAACTGGCTCCCAAGTGTTTAGGAGGGGGTTCTTAAAGCCCACACCCACAGTGACACACTTCCTCAAACAAGGCCACACTTCAAATAATGCCATGCCCTGGACCAAGCATATTCAAACAGGTACATATATACAGTGGAATTTATTTAGCTGTAAAGAAAAAGGTAATTATGAAATGTGTAGATAAATGGATGAAACAGAAAAATATTAAATTGAGTGAGGTGACCGAGTCACAGAGAAACAAACAGCATGTTCTGAATCTTTAGATTTGAATATGTAACCCAAAGAAATCCCATAAGCCAGGAAAGTTAAACAAAAATCAAAAGCAAGCAAGCAAGCAAGCAA
>NW_021604601.1:7786218-7839472 GCF_004785775.1 Grammomys surdaster | reverse complement strand
TCCCCCCTCCCTCTCCTTCCCCTTTCCCTTTTCCCTCTCCTCTCTCTCTTTTCCCTCTCTTCCTCTCTTCTTGTCTTTTTTTCTCCCTCTTTCCCTCTCCCTCTTCTCTCTGCCTTTCCTTTTGTTTAGAAAACAACCTTTAGGGGTCATTTCTCATCCACTTTTGTTGCTGTTTTGTTTTGACATAGTCTCTCACTGGCTTGGTACTTACCGAGTAGGCTAAGCCACCATGAATCCCCAGGGATGTGCTTGGCTCTCTGTATTTTGTCTGTGTTTGAGGTACAAGCACGAGTCACCACGGCCCGTTGGTTTGTTAGTTTGTTTGTTTTTTTAACATGGGTTGTCAAGATTGAACTCAGGTCCTCATGCTTGCAAGACACACAGGTTTGTGACTGGGTTGTCTCACCAGCCCATGGAATCTTCCTTCCCTGATCTTCTAGAGGTAGAAAGGCCCCCACTCTTCTCTCTATCCATTATCCCTTCTAGCCTACTGTTCTCAGAATATAAGGAACTGTGCTTCCTCCCTCACTCTACCCAGTCTGTCCATAGTATTACCTCTATCTATGCCATGCCTCGTGCTATGGTTAACTCTAATGAACGGTCTCCATTTTACTTGCAAGTGACATTAGGTCAGTTATGACACAGGGCCCAGTCTACTGCAGGAAGAAGTCACCCAGCGTCAGCCAGCATGCATCCCAAGAGAGCTGACCTTCTTAAACCAAAGAGCAGCAAGCACCTTTGCCTGAGAGTCTGGAGCTGTTTCTTTCCTTATTTTCTTTTTCCCTTCTGATAACAAGCACTTACCTTTCTACCTTTTATGGCTACGAAGAAGCCTGTTAAATATTTTGTTGTGAGAATTCTCAAAATGTACAAGAAATGCTGAGAGTGAAAACAGTAACCACGGATCCCCCCCATAACACTTGCACCGACTGAACAATTTAGCTTTCTTCTCGAGCATGTTCATGTTCCCCTGCACTACTTAAAATCTCAACTGTCATCACCTTTTCCTTTCAATGGGAGAAAATTAGGATAACAGGATGCACTTTGGTGGGGACAATGGATCTGATCCTGTTGATTTGTTCTTGGAGTCCTGGGTTTTTAGTCTTTGAAGATTTGGTCAGAAGGTTAAGACACCGTGAGAGAGAAAGCCACAGGTGTGAACCTGCAGTATTTTTTAACCTCTTAGAGCTCTGGCCTTGTCACCTAAGCAATATGAGGAAGCCCTGTCCCCCTCGGTGGGTTGCAAGTAAAGAGAAAGGGGCTGATTCACACTGTTCTTTCCATATGTTTAGTGGGCGGGGCTGCACCGATTGTTGCTTGTTTCAAGTGTAGCAAATCTTAAGAGTAAGATGATGGCTCATGTGTAATTGAGGTTGTGTGAGGGAGGATGTGCACAGGATAGCAGAGTGGGCCGGATTGCGTAGACTTTCCCGAAGCCTTCTGCCTTTCACTACAAACACTGGCACTTTCCTGAGAAGTTGACCTCGTGATTATTGAGAGAGACTTCTTTTCAGTCCCTTTGAAACATCTACTAAATATATTTTGGAGTGTGGCAAAAAAAAAATACAAAAACAAGCAAGTCTCATATTTCAAAATTGATTTTGTGGTATTTACTCAATTTGCTGCGTGTTCTTTCCTTTTATCTAGGCACCTTTTCATCTTTATTAGACTTGATTACCTAATTCTGCAGAAGAGCTGGCAAGAAATGTGGCTACCTTATTTATCCGTGTGTCACGTTGACATGTATTCTTTCATTATTAGAGGTAACGAAGCTGGCAGGAGCGTGAGCTCACTTTAATTTGAATTTTGAAAATTAAAGGAGCCAGGAAGAGGAAAAGAATCAATTCCTTTTGAAAGCTTGTCCCCACCCCGAGATGTATAGGATTTTCTCTGTTTGTCCTCAGAAATCTTAAAGATATGAAAGGATTCACTTCTAAAGTTACTGAGAAAGGGGGAAAGAAAAAATTAGGAACAGGAGAAAAGACTCAAATAGAAACTTGAGCAGAATTCCATCTTAGAATAGCAAGGAGGAAGTACAGTGCAGAGTGAAGAAAAAGACTATTCGCGGAACTTCCTAATAACAGCTTCTGGGAACAATCAAGCCAGGTGAGCGCACATTCTTCAGGATGAGCCACATACTGCAGCTTAGCACAAGATGAAGGAAGGAAGGAAGGAAGGAAGGAAGGAAAGAAAGAAGGAAAGAAGGAAAGAAGGAAAGAAGGAAGGAAGGATGCACAACTACGGAAGTCTTTGAATTTGGCTTTGGAGTGGTGCTGTTGATGTTGGATCACTTCCCAGGTCCATTCCCCTCACCCACATGTCAGCACCCAACCATCTCTAGCTCCGGTTGCAGAAGATCCAACGCTCTCCTCTGGCCTCCACAGGCACCAGGCATGTATGCGGTACACATAAATACATTAGAGCAAACATTCATACACAAAAGTAAAATCTAAAACTGTGTCTCGTGGGGCTGAAGAGATGGCTCAGTTGATAAAGTGTCTTCCATATCAGCACGAGGACTTGACTTCAGATCTGCACCACACTTGAAGAAAGCTGCGTGAAGCCCTTCAGGCCTGTTAACGGAGGTCAGTCTAGGCAAATGGGAGAGCTCCAGACTCATAGAGAGACTGTCTCAAAAAAAAAAAAAAAAAAAAGAAGTGGAGAGTAATAGAGGAGGACACTTGTCATAGATCACTGCCTTCCACATGTACATATCCATGTATACATCCATCTATACACCTGCATGTACATACACACACTCATGTGTGCACACACACTCATACACAATACGCACATACTCACACCCAAACACTCACACATATACACACATACACACATACACATACACTCACACAAATTCTCACATACTCACACAGGCGTGTATACACACACACATACATATACACACTTTCACACACTTACATACACATATATGCATTCATACACACACTCATACACAAACTTATACACATTTGTACACACACACTTTCATACACATACCCTCACACACATATACACACTTGTACACACATACATACTCACACAAACATAAACACATTCCATATACACACAAATACTCACACATATACACTCACACAAATTCTCACATACACATACATTCACACATACTCACATGCATACACATAGTTTCACACACATATACATACATATACATACACTCACTGCACAAATTCTCACCCACATACATATACACTCATATACATACACTCATACACACTTTTACACACACATACTCACATTCACACACACACACACACATACACACAACTGGGTCACTTGGTCTTTGTCATTGTGACCCAAGACCTGGTGAAATGAATACTATCGTCCCTCTGAGGACGGATGAGGTTGAGCATGTGCTAAGAATCTACCTTTTCCGAGACCAGGTGGGCAGGGCTGGTGCACACTGCCCACGTGGCTTAAGTACCACAGCATTCTGACCCTTTCTTATCCCCTCAGCTTCATCACCACTATTGTCCCTACTGCCACCTTCATGAGCGTTACAGCTCTTTTCCTCTATTTTTGTTCCTATGAAGTCGATATGATCATCTCCATGTTACTGACGAGGACTCTGAGGCTCAAAGTAGGACAGCCAGCCAACTTCCAGTACTTAATAACTGAAGTAACTGTCACCGGTATTGACCAGGTGCTGGGCCCTGTGCCAGGCACCACGCTCTGTGGAGATTGTCTGATGTGATACTTCTCTTTTCATGCTTCAGGAGGCAGACAGGAAGGCAGATTCTTTGCTCAAGGTCATGCATCTGTGAAGAGGGACTGCCAGCCCTGGAAGTCAGGTCACTGTGTCAGAAAGTGTGGTTAGACCTTTAAATGTGTTTGACACAGTCATACTTGCACTCCTTTGTCGGGCTGGAGGGATGAGGCTACTGTAGTTGTTAGGTCTGGTCCTTCCTCCGAGCTTCATGCTCCCAGAAATAAGATTTAGACTCAAGATATATTTACAAATACCTTGGCCATATAGCTAGGCCCTTCTCTGACTAGATCATAACTTAAAAGAACCCATTTAGTCTACTCTACATTTTGCCACGTGGCCAATTGGTTGCCTCAGGTACCAGATGTCCGTCTAGTTACATCTTCCCAGGCAAATCCCCCCACGCCTGGCACTATCCCAGAATTCTTTCTGCCTACAGACTTGTCCCACTTTCTATTCTACCCTTTCCTATAGGCTGAGGGTTTTTAAATTGACAAGTGGAGAGTAATAGAGTAATCCATACAATACACAAGATATTCTGTCTACAGGTTACCAAGCTGTTCAGTGGCTGCGGTACTTTATTTCCTCATTGTGACTTTGTTGGGTGCAACAAAGCTATCAATAGATACACTATGCTTTTGGTAATTGATTATGGTTGACCCTCAGTGAAAATGAGCCTGCCGCATATGGAAGTGCATGACTATGAGGGTGTGCCTCTGTATGCATTGTGCTCGTGGCATCTAGCTGTGCTGTCTCACACATTCTAGAACATTCCTTATGGGTCCTCTTAACATACTGTTAACATCCTACCTCAGTTAGCTACCTGGGTGGGATGTCTAAGAAAGACTCCCATGTCACCTAGGAACAGATCAGAGGCTTCTCTCTCCAGAATGGCCCACTAGCATGATTTAGGTGCACATGGTTTTTTTTTCTATTTATCTATCTATCTATCTATCTATCTATCTATCTATCTATCTATTTTGGTGCCTTAAACAAAGTAAGTGCACATAGAATTTCAGTACTCCTGATGGAGGGAGACATGGATACCTTCAAGTGTGCTGTACATACCTGTTGGGAGAGGTGTGGTTCAGAAAAGATATTTTGGGGGAAGAAAGAAACCTTTCTCCAAAATCCATCAGCAGGCACATGTTTCATATGCCATCAGTGTAATGGTCTCAAGGCTTCATCTCTCCTTCCTCTTGGCTAACTGAAAGATTATCATGGTTGGGGCATTGATCTAGGAGAGATGTAGCCCAAGGAAAGTGGGGCAGTAGGCTGCCAGACAGGGGACAAATCGCTACTCAATTTCCGAGAATGTGTTCTTTGTTTGTGTTGCCTACAGACACAGCACCCAGGTGTTACAGTTTTGTAGAATTGCTGACCCTGCTTAGAACCCAATCTCCAAGGCCAGGGTCTGCACAGTCCTTCTACACCAGCATCTACTGTCTGTCTTTGACCTCTCTGTCAGCTGCTCTTCTTCCCAGGGTTCTGCTGTGATTTGGGGGCATCTGAGGACTTAACTGTCTTATAAGTGAGGTCTCATCTGTGCAAAAGCAAAGGGGGATGCCTTCACCCTGTTCTAAGCTGGTACACCCCCTGCATAGGACTGACTCCTCCTCTCTCTAAGGGAAATGTTTCTTGGCAGGAGTCTTTTCTTTTCTAGCTTTCCTGCCAGCATGGAGTGCTGTGAGGAGAATGAGGTCAGTCAACACCAGGGGTGTGCAGCTCTGCATGGGGACCAGCCCTAGACCTATCCCAAGTAGCTACTGGTCCTTTAGAACAGCAATGCTCCACTGAGCTCTGTGCAGTTCACACCCGAGGCTGTGAAAAAAAAATGTCTTAAAGCTTAACTAACTGCTGCACAGGGGGGAATGAATTATCCAATAATGGTGACGCTGGGTGTGCAGAGAAACACAACAGAATCTGGGACAGTGGAGGTGGGTGGGGGAGGGTAGTCACCCTCTCTGGAGGAACTCTCCTGGGATGTAGGAAGTGGCCCACTCCCTGCAGCCATTCTGCGTTCCCAGGGTAGGGGAATTCACTCCTGCTGCTGCTGCTGCTGCATTGTAGCCTGGAGTCCAAGGATCAGGAGATTATAGCCGCCATCTTCCTTTCCCAGCCTTGCAATCAAAAGGTCGCTAAGCTTGAAATCTCATGTCAAAAAATCGTGACTCTTTCAGATTTTGTCTCTGCACTTTTTTACTAATCTTGGGAGAATGGTGTGCATCCTCTACTAATCCCAGGATTTAAAAAAAAAAAAGTCCTTGGACTTCCTAGCTTGACACAGTAAGGGAGAGCCAGTGATGTGGCTTTTGCTTTTATTTTGAATGCATGAGAAAGCTTTTGTAAGGGTGGAAGCACTATAAGAATGTACCATAGAGCATTCTTTGTGTCCTAACTCGGGGATAACATGATTTACCTTTGCAGTTAAAAAAAAAAATCTCCTACCCACATCCCATTTTGAGAAAGTACTTGACAGAGAACAACATTCTATATTAATAGACCCATAATTGCTACATTTCATCCCATGTAGGTCTGTCTCTGAAACCTCAATCACATTCGGATACTGCAATGGGGGCTTGAATGTAGCAACTAATGTGTGATTCCAACAAATGATTCTTCACCGCCAGTCTTTTTACTGAGCCTTTAAGTGGAATTCATATTCCTCTGGGTAGGAAGAGGGGTTTGAGATTGACTTCTATGGTTTCCTCTGGTTCCTTAGAGAAGAGTCTAGGATTCAGAAGTGTATTGGGGTGGGGAGAGAGAGAGAGAGAGAGAGAGAGAGAGAGAGAGAGAGAGAGAGAGGCATTTATTTGATGGTTCAGGTTCAGGTTTCAGATGCAAGGTTGTGATCTGAGGGGCTCCCTGAGCTCTGCGACTTTGAACCAGGGCTTTGGGGAGAAAGCTTGCAAGATCTCTCCAACCCAAACCCTTCACAGAAGGCTGCAGCTGACATTTTGGCTTTGCTGTGATCTTACAACTTGAACTTCAACCCTGTTTGGGGGGGCCATGATGTTTTACTTATACTTAACCAAAAGACCCCTTGTGGTTTTCAAAAATCAGTTGCTTCAGACAGCTTGAGCCACCTGGGCTGTTGTTTGTATAGAATTATTAGCTCATGTCCTTCCAAACTGTCCTGTCCCCAGATGAAAGGAGTCTAGTGTCTCCCTCTATTAAGCTGAAAAATAGTGCTTAGTTGGCCAAAACACAAAACAAAGAAAGCAAACACAACTTGGGTTTTTTTCTTCTTTCACTTTTCATTCTCTCCTTCAACTCTCATAAAGGTCACCACATATCCCAGTAGTCAGCTAGGGGAGGTCACAGTATTTCATTCATGGTGGCCTTAGTTGACATCTTAAACTTGAGTATATCACTATTTTCTGTAGATTTGGTCAACCATGACCAGGCCAGACCAAAGGAAGCTCTTATGCCAACCACCACATCTGTTACCTCCTGTCTCCCACCCATCACTCTTCCTTTAGAGTGGACAAAACATTCCCTCTCACAGCAGCTGGTGGAAAACATGTTTTTGTTTTCTTTAAATAACAAGAATAAAATCCGTTGGCCACAGATGCTGATCCCATTTTGTCTAGAGAGGTGACAGGTTACCTGAGTATGTGCCCATTATACCCAAATGATAGCCACTGCCAACCCTGAGCAAGGCCATATAGTTGCAACACTGGAAAGTGTCTGATGGTTGAGTGACCGACCACCCAGGTTCATGGCTGATGCTTTCATTCTGGAGACCTTTCTACTAGTGACAGATAAAGGAAAGAAAACAGAATAGACATCGGGAGTGTTATCTTGGGCTTGGGGCCTGGAGGACTGTTCTCATGGCTGACCAGGCAGACTCATCAAGGAGATAATAAGCCAGAAGAAAACTGGTGCTTTGGATCCTTTTAAATAAGACACTCAGAGCAATGTTGTCTCATGTGGCTCCTGTAGAAATTGAAATGCATTGAGTAAGTGAGCCTTGCTTTAATTACTTATTGGGCAGAAGTTGCTATAAACATTGGACATCCTGCATGCTTTTCATCCTGAATACTTCTGTAATTGAGTATCTCACGTAGTATGTTCAGGTGAGGGGTCATTCTTCGAGTTACAGGTTCCACAGTCTCTGAGCCTTTATCTGCTTGTCATTAGAGTTGTAAGAGTTGTGAGGGAAGTTCTGAGTTTTGCAACCTTGGAGTCTGTCACAAATCTTGAAAGCATGACTTTCTTATGCCACTTTTATCAAGTCAAATTTCCTTTGGAGTGACAATCCCCCACCCTCTATTTGGATATCTTAGGACACCTCTAATTCTTGCATTTGGAATTGAAAATATTGTAATTCGTAAAATATTCCACAGATTTTATACTACAAAATGTTATTTAAAAAAGATACATCACCCCTGGCTCAAAACTTTTGCTCTCCCTGAGCCTTGCTGTGGGAAACAGACAACCCATTCTCCTGCTGGATTTAGAAAGAGTTTGCCTCCAAATCTCATTGTTGTATTTATAACCCCTAAACAAAGGGGATTTCAGTTCCTTGTGAAGTAATTGGTTGTACCATTGGCCAATCCAAGGTATTGTCATGTTTGCTTTTGTACTGAGACAAAAAATTTCCATTCCTTAATACTTGTCCAAAATGTCAACAAATACACATATGCTTTGTTAAGGTAGGTCATTTACCTTAGAAGATGGCTTTCACAAGATGGCAACCAACAGATTGGTAAAAGATCTTTACCAATTCTACATCCCACAGAGTGCTAATATCCACTATATACACAAAAAACTCAAGATATTAGACTCCAGACAACCAAATAACCCTATTAAAAATAATAACCCTATTCTGGGGTACAGAGCTAAACAAAGAATTCTCAACTGAGAAAACTCGAATGGCCGAGAAGCACCTTAAGAAATAGAATATCCTTAGTCATCAGGGAAACGCAAATCAAAACAACCCTGAGATTCCACCTCACACCAGTTAGAATGGCTAATTTCAAACACTCAGGTGATAGTAGATGCTGGCGAGGATGTGGAGAAAGAGGAACACTCCTCCACTGTTGGTGGGATTGCAAGCTGGTACAACCACTCTGGAAATCAGTCTGGTTGTTCCTCAGAAAATTGGACATAGCATTACCTGAGGACCCAGCTATACAACTCCTGGGCATATACCCAGAAGATGCTCCAACATATAACAAGGACATATGCTCCACTATGTCCATAGCAGCCTTATTTATAATGGCCAGAAGCTGGAAAGAACCCATATGTCCTTCAACAGAGGAATGGATACAAAAAATGTGGTACATTTACACAATGGAGTATTACTCAACTATTAAAAACAATGAATTCGAGAAATTCTAAGAAGGTAAATGGATGGAACTAGACAATATCATCCTGAGTGAGGTAAGCCAATCACAAAAGAACACACATGGTATTCACTCACTGATTAGTGGATATTAGCCCAAAAGCTTGAAATAGCCAAGATTCAACTCACAGACCACATGAAGCTCATGAAGAAGGAAGACCAAGTGTGGGTACTTTGGTTCTTCTTAGAAGGAGTAACAAAATACTCAAGGGAGCAAATATGGAAACAAAGTGTGGGACAGAAACTGAAGGAGGGGCCGTCTGGAGACCATTCCACCTGGATATCCATCCCATGTGCAATCATCAAAGGTAGACGCTGATGTGGATGTCAGGAAGTGCATGCTGACAGGAGTTTGATATAGCTATCTCATTAGAGGTCTGCCAGAGTCTGACATATTCCGAGGCGGATGCTCACAGCTAACTATTGAACTAACTGATCATGGGGTTTCCAATGGAGGAGTTCGAGTGAAGACTGAAGGAGCTGAAAGGGTTTGTGGCCCCATGAGGAGAGCAACAATACCAACCAACCAGAGCTCCCCAGGGTCTAAACCACCAGCCTGGGAGCACTTAGGGAGGGACCCATGGCTCCAGCTGTATATGTAGGGGAAGATGGCCTTGTTGGGCATAGGTGAGAGAGGAGATCCTTGGTCTCATGAAGGCTGGACACCAATGTGAGGGAATTCGAGGGTGGGGAGGTGGGAATGGGGGGGTTAGGTGGGAGCACATCCTCATAGAAGCAGGAGGAGGAGGGGGAATGGGATAGGGAGTTCCTGGGTGGGGGGGTGGGGTAAGGGGATAACATCTGAAATGTAAATATAATATCCAATAAAATTTTTTTTAAAAATTAAAAAAAGAAGATGCCTTTCTTCTTTGAAACTCTTCCTGTCTCCTTTCCTGTTCTTACCTGAGTTCTCCTTCTCTCCCCACCCCCATCACAATTCTTCAATGTTTTAACCTGAATCATAGTCTGAAGCAAAGCTCAGTGACAAGGATTTGTTGGTTTATATATTTTATTTTGGTGAACCAATGAGTTTTATTCGGATTATTTACAGGAATATGGCTGAGGGACTACTTATAGGAGCAGAAATTACTCAAAGACAGCCATATCATTGAAGCAGACCCCGGCATAAGCTCATAAAAGCTTAGAAGCTGGAGCTTACTGCACAGCCTGCCGGCAACTCAAAGGGCTGGAGACTGAGGCTCAGTGGTAATGAGCCTTTCTCAGACAGCTCAGCCGGACCATGCTTCTTTTAGTCAGTCACGAGGATTCTTAAATTGTCATGTTCACCTGATGGTCAACCTCTGTGGTTGGGCTTCCCTATAACCACAGTGTCACAGAAGGGGAAGAATCATATTCTGATTGCTGACTCTGCAGGTGAAGACAGCTAACCTGTTCTGAGCAGTGGTAGGTGACCCAGAAGCTGGCGAAGCAGGAGAGAGCTTATAGGTTGAAAACAGTCAAGTCTTTGAAAAATTGTATCCAGTTCTCTACATGGATTTCATAAGGAAGCTGCTTCTTTCTAGGAACTTACCATTAGAAAATAAACTTTCCCTTCATACACAGAATTGGATTTCTGGGGGTAGTGAGGACATTAACTGAAGTGTTTTCTCTGACATGGTGCAGGGATCAATCGGTCACCATGAAGTCAGTTGACAGAAGTGTGAAATTCAGGGTGCATGTGCCCACCACTTCTGTGTTTATGGCTTTGTTTGGATTGTTAGTTGCCTATAGTTTGTGGTTACTCGGTAGGCCATGAGCATCAAAATTCCAGACTTTCACTGGTGCGCGGAAGGGAAGAATCTCGCACTGCCATGACCCTCACCCAGCATGCTGTAATTGTATTATATTCATAATCATTTGGAGCTGGATGGATGGTTTGTCCAATTCCATCACACATGATTATTTCCTTCTCTTGCCTTGTAAATTGGATAAAGCTCTTATCAGCCCTCGCACAGCCCTAGGAAGAGGCCTGAGTTTTTCAGCCCCTTACACCGTGCTTATAGAGAATTCTCACATATCTAAAAATACCAGGCTTGGTGCTGTTTGTTTAACACTGTTGCTGTAGAGACTTCTTTTTGACTCAACCAGTCCCTGCTGTAAGAAGCCCAGGTTGCAATGAACAGAAATCCACAAACAGGAGCATGACATTTGGCCGATATAAGGACCCACCCCACGCTTGCTGCATGGGACCTTTGACGGTATTATTCCCCCTGTACCTTCTCTTGGTGGGCGGCCAGGAAAGCAGCACTCTTGAGATTTCTCTGGGTGATCTCGGGCCTGCTGTGCTGTACAGCGTGTGGATGGTTCTGCTTGTACAAGGTAGACAGGTGAAGAGAGATTTGGGGCTTGGGGGGAGGGAGTGGATGTAGTACAGAACTCAGATATGTATTTCTTTATCTACCTATGTCCGTTCAGCACCTGTGTGCATGAACTCTGCACAGTGCACCAAGTGTGTGGACCTATGTATTAGTCAGGGTTCTCTAGAGTCACAGAACTTTGGGTAGTCTGTATACAGTAAGGGAATTTGTTATGATGACTTATAGTCTGTGGTCCAACTCCCCAACAATGGTTGGCTGTGAATGGAAGACCAAGGATCTAGTAGTAGTTGCTCAGTCCCACAAGGTAAACAGGTAAAAGAAGAGCGAATCTTCCTTCTTCCAATGTCCTTATGTAGGTCTCCAGCAGAAGGTGTGGCCCAGATTAAAGGTGTGTACTACCAAGCCTGGATCTGGGACTTGCTTTGTCCCAGATAAGCTTGAACTCAGAGATCTCCTTGTCTTAGTCTCCTGGGATTCATAGCCACTGTGTCTCAAGATCTCCATGTCAAGATTAGGTCAGAAACTTGTGTCTCCCAGCCTCAAGATCTGGATCACAGGTAAGCCTTCCAATTCTGCATTGTAGTTCATTCCAGATATAGTCAAGTTGACAACCAGGAAGAGCTATTACAATCCAGATGTGCTTCATATTCTCTCTGGGAAGGGTGCAGAGCTGGTGTTGCCTCTGTCCACCGAAGAGCAGCTGAGACTCACAGATATCTCATGTCATTCAAGCAAAAGATTTCACTGTGACCCCAACCTTTGCCTCTGACTCTGTAGCTAGTGTTCTTCCCACCGTAATCTACAGGACAGACTTTCTAGCTGTGAAATGCAAGCATTGGGTCAGAGAAAGGATGGACAATATCTGGCTTTGAACTTCCTTGGGTATCAGAGAGATTTTTGTCAGAGGCAGAAGTTGGAAGATAGAGCTTAGGTCTCTCTGCCCAAGGGACTTGACCAAGGGCTTTTATGGAAGGGTGTGTGTCTCAAAGTGTGTGGGGTGACAGAGCCCTGGAAATGCACAGGTACCTGAAACTCACTCAGGGATTGAGGTTGCAGGTTGTATCCATTGAACTACATTCAGTTGTTGCCTCTATACCTGGCAGAGGCAGAGCTGGGGACCATAAGGTCATTAAAGACATTAAAAAACACTCCAAAATATGTATGCTCAAGGGCAAGCCCAGCACGTTCCAAGTTAGGGATAACTGACACTTCCTGGGGTAAATAGATTGAATGTCATTCTCTGTATATCAGTAATGAATGACATCACTGGGGTTCTTAGATCTAACTGTAAACAAAACACTATTTTAATTTTCACTTTGGGCTCTAAGGTTATTTTACAATCATGGTGTGACTCTCCGTCTCCCAGAGTTCAATTACCTACTTTAAAATAAGAATATCAGTGCACAAAATGTCTCCTATTATTTAAAAGATGTACTTATGTATTAATAGATACATATGACAAATAAAAACAGTGTCAAAGAAGCAAGAAGGCAATCAGATGTTTAAAAACTCTTCTGCTGCTATTCAATGAGGAGAAACAATGTGCTACTGTACTTAACGGAAAGCATTCTGGCAGGAGCAGCTCCTGACGTCATTGGTGACGTGGCACAATAGCTTTCCCAGTTTTATAGAACATCTTATTTCTTTTATGTACTGTTTCCATCACTGCATCCCATTTTATTGTATGACTTTCCTGTTTTCTTCTGGATAGGACTATCCTTCTGGGTTTTACTCTATGAGAGGGACATTGGCTTGCCTGTGACAACTCATCCCTCTTGGCAGCCATGGCTGGTGGAACCTTCTAGGCTGTCCTTCGTGTCTCTTCTCCCTTGTCTATTTTATCCAAAATGGAGATATTATGTTGCCATTCATCCCGTGTAAGAGAGGAAGCAGAGAGAAAAGAAAAGCCAGCCACAATGTTCTAGCCCCTTATTCCAGTTTAATTTGTGGAAGTGGAGCCAAAGAGGACCTGCCAGACTCTTGTTTCCAAGGAGAAGGTCTTCAGAGGCACTTCATGCCTCTATGTGGGGATACTAAGAACAAAACACATTTCATGACTTTTCTGCATCCCTGACAACTGTGTTCTCCTGAGACTTCTTAGGGACCAGAGTGTCCTTCACAGGCAATGCCCAGTTCCTGGCCCTGGATCTCCAGCAGGTCGCAGACTTTCTTCTGTTCTTGTTTCCTTTCTGACCAGCCTTGGGCTCTGAGTGCCCTGCGTGAGGGATGCCAGACCTGTCTGAGCACAGTGGAACATGCCAGCATCCTCTTCTTCCTGTTCATCTCTGTGGGATCAGAAGTGGCAGCTGAGGATGAACATGGGTCATGTCAAGGCTTCTGGCAGAGAGTGCAACGCCTGTTCCTCCTACCAGCAGACAGGATGAAAGCAATTGTACCTAGGTCCTAGGTAAAACACTGGTGCCCACAGACATATGCAGACTACCGCTCTTCACTAGGGAGGATCTGTTAGTGTCACAGATGCTCTGGTATGGGTCTCCCTAATGGAGTCAGCATCTCCTCAGGGCACAGTTGGAAGGTGTTGGTGGGAGCTGAAGCACACTTCTGTTCAGACCATTGGCTTGTAGAAAAGCAGCCAGAGCTGTCTGGGGGCCAAGTAGCAAGCCAGGCTGGGTATCTTTTCTCCAGGCCTTTTATCTCCCTGGCACCAAGGGAGGGCTTGGAATGTTTTGGAGCACTGAGCTGGATGGTGGGTGGATTGGCCTTCTGTTGCTGATTGGCCAAGTGATTACAACATGCCTATCTGATTTTTCTGGGTTTATCTTCTTGCCTATAAGCAGAAGATGAGATCAGGCAGGATGTAACAGCATCTGAACTCCAAGGCTAGCCCGTGTTCAAGTTTAAAAGTGTTTCTGAAAAAACATGACTGCTCAGATGACCTAGTCTCATTTTAGGCCACATAGCAGGGAGGTGGGGACCAAGATACCTCTAACATCCCATGACCCAGTCACCCAGAGGCAGTTTGGCATATGAATTACTCTAGCCCTAATGCAAATGGGAACTGGCAGTCATGCATGTATACACAGAAAGATAAAATCCTCAAGTGTGTCACATGGTATGCACATCACAGAAATGTGTGTCAAATGTCATCTTGCTACCTGTCTCTTCAGTGAACTTTGAGGATCCCAGGGGACTTTTACAGGTTTCAGAGTCTACATCCAACACCTTGGAAACAAAGGTAGATGGCCACCAGTCTCAAGCAAGGCCTTGGTGACCACCTCTGGGGCTTCCCTTCACTAACTGTGGGAGCCTGAACAAACAACTTCATCTCTCCGGGTTACCATTTCATCCCATGGGAAATAGCCATAATAATAACATCTCCTTCATAAGTGTTTTCAAAGCTAAATTGAACAGTACATGATAAATCTTTAGTGCAATGTCTGGCTCATGAAAAGGTCCAGTAAAAGTGTTTACTAGACATTCTGGATGTAATTTCATTAAATTCTGGATATAATTTCATTTTCCCCATGTCTGTCCTTTAACTGATCACTGTGATGTTTGTTATCATGCACATTGCCACACTGACCACTTTCTAGGTGAGTAGATAGCTGTCTGTGCACTTAAGACACGTTTCTAAAAGCACAGCCATGGAGCTGACGTTCGTGCATGCTTCAGCATTGTCAATACATGGAGCCAAACTGCCTTATGGGAAGGCAGAAGTTGCCTGTGAGAGTAGCCCTTCCCCACTCCCATATCTAGTAGATACAAATACTAAACACACTCATTGTCCTTATTTTTCTAACTCTACTTAAAGAGGTACCTCCTTATTATTTTTGGAGAGGAGGCTGGTCTGGAACTTGTTTGTAGACCATGATAGTCTCAAACTTGTGGCTATCCCCCTGATTAGCCTCTTGAGTAGCAGGATTATAGCTGGGAGTCAACAGAGCTCAGCTTAGCTGCTTCCTCGGGTTTGTGAGTGTAGCAACTCTTTGCCTTCATATGCTAACACCTGAGAGACAATCGCCAGTGTGATATATCTCAAATTCAAGCCATAGCAGTCTATCTTTGACTGCCAAAGTCTCATATTGTGAACATTTGTCTCCTGGCTGGTAGCACTATATTGAAAGGCGTGAAAGCTTTAGGTGGTAAAGAGGCTTTTCTGGTGGCAGTAGGTCACTGAGGGCCGGCCTTGAAGGTTACACCAGGCTCTTGGTTCCTATTGCACAAACTGGGTTTCTTGGTCCTCCCTGGTATGCTGCTATTACCATGGTGACTGAAACCCTTTGAATCTATGAACAACAACAACAACAATAGCAACCACCACCACCATATCAACAACAACTAACCTGTGCTTCTCTTTTCTTAACCTGTTTCTGTCAGATGCAGTGGTCACAATTAGTAACTCGGGGATTCTGGGTAACTTACCTTGCCAGTTTGTTCCTTAGATCACTACCTTCCAGGGCTAGTGAAGGAATTGAGTAGTTTATTGAGTACAGGGTGCTCAGAACACCATCTGGATGTAGCAAGTGCTCAGCTGACAACAGGAATTGTTTCTACGTCTTGACTCCTCTCTTTCCTCACCCACCCTTACCAACTCTCTTCCCTTTTTACTCAACTAAACAACCATTTTCTTGATCTCATTACTTATGCTGGACTTGCTTTCTCTCTTTTTGCTTATCCAAAGTGAATCTGGAAGGCCTGTCTGATATTTTTCTGGGTTTGTCTACTCTACCCCACACAGACTGTCTGTACTCTAGAGATTCAATCAGAGTCCTGGCTGACTTAACCTATAGCGGACTCCTTAGAGTCATGCTACAGAAGGACTCCTAGTGGTTTTCATGGGACAATGGGCTCACCTAGGTGATGGCAGTATTGTGCAGCTGCATACGTGGTAGAGCTGTGGGTGGGTGAAGTGAAAATATGTGAATACAGGTCACCTAATTCCAAGGGATGCTGTTTGAAACAAGAGTGGCTTCATCCTGTGTGGCTTGAGAACCCAAAGATGCCAGTGCATGTAGCAATCTGTAGTAGATGATGCTTCCTGTTGACTTTGACCACGTGACTACGTTTTCACAGTAGGGTTTCACACACTGGGGTACCAGGCTTCCCTTGGAGGCTGTCAGCTCTGTTAGATGTGGTAGAAACTCCTCCAAAGACAGGACAATCTGCACTGTGAACTCTGCCTTATCCACACAGAACCATCTCTGGAAAGTCTTCTCTGCTGTATCCCACAGCTGTGTTCATACACTCACATGCTATGAGATACAATGGGCATGGAGGCTTGTATCTCATTCCAGGTACCATCTTTTAGAGTGAAACTGTTGAAGGTGTGCTCCACAGGTGATAGCTCTGTGGGGAGCTGGTGGCACCTTTAGGAGGAGTGGCCTGTTGGAAGGAGGTTAGTCCTTCGGGGTGTATTATCGGAGGTGATAATGGGGACCCTGGGGCCACACAGCATCTTTTCTATTTTTTAAGATTTATTTAAATCTTATAAGTGTTTGTGTGAGTGAATACCAAGTGTGAGCACCCTCAGAGGCCAGAAGATCTCTGGTGCCACCAAAATTTGAACTTCAGGCAGTTGTGAGTTATGTAATTAGTGCTGGGAACTAACCCCAGCTCTGTTGCAAGAGTATCCAGCGCTCCTAACTGCTGAGTCATCTCTCCAGCCCCCACCTGGCACCTTTTCCAGTGAAATTGTTGTAAGTCCAAGATGACCACCAGACAGTGAGTGCTTATGAAAATCCACATTCCAGGGTCTTCTTTACCCAGATTTGATCTGGGAGTTTCAGGGTGAGACCTGGAGTGTGTATTTCTAGTAGCTTCTCAGAAGATTCTGACACAGTACATCCATACACTTGGGAAGGGCCTGCCCTGAGGATGCATTTCTAGGCAGCAGCTGGACTGGCTTGTCTACTTGCTGGGTCAGGTCTGCCAGGAAGCCAGTGCTGGCTGAACTGGCCATGGTATTAAGATAACACTGTGAGGAGGGTGATAAGGTATAAGTCAACTTATTAAGTCCAGTGTTTCTAATAAACGATGTATCCTTTCTAAAATCAGGTTGTAATAGCATTTGTAGAGAGTGTTTCAGTTTTATTGTCAAAATAATAGCAAGTGTCGATTTGCGGGTCTTGCCGCTCACCCAATAGGCTCTGTAATGGCGAAGTCACAAGACTTCATGCATGATCAGATAGCTGACTGCACAGGACTTCTCAGCATGGCCTTTGTGTGCTCCATGTTTCTACCTCTTACTATTCACAGTGCTGGGTGCCAACTGCATGCTAAAAGCCCCCCCTGTACCTTAACGGTAACTCCAAGGATGCTTGCTTTCTGTCTCATGGTGTTCAGAGACTTTTCCTCAGGAATAGGACACCATCATGAGAAAATTAATTCTTCTAGTATCATCCTCTCAGAATGGGATGGGGGAGTCTCAATTGCCCATGAATTATGGATTCATCACCCTGTGGGGACATTTATGTAAATTGTAGCCTTGCAGATAACTTAATCCTAAAATGTGTTAGATTTTATGGGAAACTAGTTTAGGGAGCTAAGGACATGGGTCAGTGGGTAAAGTGCCCGCTATGAAGATAGGAGGGCCATGAGTTCGAATCCTCAGAGCCCACAGAACAAAGTGGGACATGGTAGCAAGTGTCAAGGAGGGAGAGCAGGAGGGACCTGGAGCCCTGGCTGCACCAATGAGTTTCAGATTCAGAAACACATAGGCACACACATTCTTGTACAGACAAACATGTGCACTTTTGTATAACACACACACACACAAGTGCATGCACTCATATATGTACATATTAAATGGGACATTGCTGTATTCTTTTGGGCCACTGATAAAGCAATTGAAAACAACACAGCAAGGTTAGAGAGAGGCCTTAGTGGATAAGAGCACTGGCTGCTCTTTCAGAGAATTCCCAGCATTCTCAGGGTGGCTCATAAACATCTGTAACTCCAAGTACAGGAGATCTGATACCCTCTTCTGGCCTGCGTAAACACTCAAACACACACGTAGTAGACAGGTAAGCATGCAGACAAAACTCCTATGTACAAAAAGCAAAACCAGTGCTTTTCTCAAGAGACATTTCTATGTCCCCTTGGTCTCTAATACACGGAGAGGAATTATTTTACAGGCTAATCCACTAATAAATAAATGTGCAATGTGCTAATGTGCTAATGTGTGTGTGTGTGTGTGTGTGTGTGTGTGTGTGTGTAAAATCCATCATATACTCCAGGTGATTCAGGTTTCTCAAAATTTGACCTACAATGCTCATGTCTAAATTTAAGTGAGAAAGAAATCAGTAAAAAGGGAATTCAGTATACGTGATATCAAATAATGTAGAATGATGATACTTCTTATATATCATACATATTTGAGCAATGGTACAAAAATTCCATAATGTATCTGTTTCTTAGATTGTCTTAGGAACCAGGAGGACGCACACCTACTGCTGCATGAAAGATATGATTTTAACATCTCCTTTGGGAATGGCCGTTACACTCTGATGAGCCTGTGGCCTGACAATCATAAGAAAGCAGCTGCATCAATGACACACAAACTGAGATTATTACACCAGGCTAAGATTTCTTCAGGATGGGCATTTTCTGTTTCTGAGAATTGTGTACTTCTAAATGAACAACTCTTTCAGATTTAAATAAGATGGCAAAGGTGAAAATTCTGGGTAAAGTATGAGGCGCCCGTCATTTAAAAGTATGTTTCTGTGATTATCCACAGTTGCCTGTGGTAACTTCCATCTCGGTAACCTCATTAGAGTTATGAAAGTCAGAAAGTCTCCTGAGGTCATATTAGGCTTTTTGAATTTATAGGGGCATCCAACCAGTAAGACTCAACCTTAAAATGTTTTCAGTGCAAAATATTTTCTTTCATTTTTTGGCTCAGATAGCTGAGATTACAACCCCAGATCTGCCTGAGTGCTGGGGTATTTCTTAGGAATACCTCATTCCCCCATCAAGGACATCAAGCCTTAGCTGGAGTTACTCTTTCTACCTTCAGGGACACTTTCCATTTCTCTTCAAGAGGACAAGGTGAACAGAGCAGGCATCCAGTTGCGGGCTAAGCATTGTGTATCTTATGAGGCACAAAACAGATGCTTCACCCCAGCTCACCAAAGAATGATCTGTGCCTGACTGTTGACAGTGTTCAGTCTGAGAACCCACTCTTACTCCAGGCTTTCTGGGATGCCTTTTGCATAGTTCTGGGCTGGTATTCCACAAGGTGGGAGTGAACCAGGCTTCTCTTTGACCCCAATGGTACTTCATTTCTGTATCTGGCATTAAAGTGTCAGAGGCTTCCTAACCCCTCTTCTTCCTCCCTCCCTCTCTCCTCCCCTCCCCCACCACTCTCTTTCTGTTTGTACATGCAGGTGCATGTAGAAGTGAGAAGCCAGGGGACAGCCTTAGATGCTCTTTCTCAGAACCATTCATTATTTTGTTTGTTTGTTTGTTTGTCTGGTTGCTTGGCATGAGGCCTCCCACTGGCCTAGAATTCATTAACTAGAAACAGTTGGCTGACCAGACAGCCTTAAGAGAGCCACCTAACCTCTGCCTGCCCTGAGCTCTGACTTCAAGCATTTGCTGCCACACCCAGCTTTTCGCTACATTGGTTCTGAGGATTGAACTCTGTGTCCCACTGAGATACTTTCTCAGCCTCCAAGAGTCTTTTTAAATTGACACTGACATTTTAATACTGCATCCCTCATCAGGAACATCAACTCTACAACTCTACAGCCAACTAGGGATTTGTCAAAGGTTCACTGGGTTTTCCTTTGAAGGGGGACAGTCCAGAGGAAATTTTGCCCATTTGATCTTCTAGCCTCTCAAGGTGTTTTATTTTAAATGCATTGAGTAAGTGCTAGAAGAAAGACCTGTAGCCACTCAGCATATATATTATAAAATTTCTAACTTGGCTTGGTGTGGTAAACTCTGGAAGCACTGCGAGTTAATGAAAGTAGTGTAGTGCTGTGGGTATGGAGAATGGTGACTCATTAGGTCCTATTCTTACCTGTGACATAAACACACACCTGATCCAGACAACTTCTACAAGGAGAAGGCTATTTTCACTTGTGGGTTCCGAAGGACAGTTCACTATGATAGGGGAAACAAGCAGAGTGGCTTGGTCCAGGGTGGGAGAAACTTGCACCTGGTCACATGATATCAACTGACCAGGAATCACAGAACTTTCCAGAACTTAGGCTGTCACTCTCAGGTCTAGCCTTAGGGGAAGCAGGCTCTACCAGACCCCATAAGACTCCTTCCAGATAAGGATCAGATGTTCAAACACATGAATCCACGGAGGATATTTCAGATTCAGACAGTCATGTTATGAATTAAGGTTTGTTTTCTGAAGTTTTATCAGTTTGTCACTTTCTAGGGGCTGCTCATAGGAAGAGTATGAGTTACTTCTATAACGTTGGCAAGAAAAGCCTGTGCCCTACAACCCGATGGCAGGAAGTTCCCTGAGAGATTCAAAACAAGGAAGATACCATGTCTCAATCTACGCTTTGGAGCTTTCTTAGTCAATCTCCCTGGATGGCCTGGAAGCTTGGCTTTCTTCTTAAAGGAGACCAGAGCCAGCTGGGAGCTTTAGCTCCTGTTCTCTCACCCCTCTGTAGGTGCTGATAGGTCTCAGAGTACAAGTCCACAGCGCTACTGCTTAGAAAGGTCCTTCAGAAGCTTTACTGCAAACCTATTGCACTACAGGAAGTTGGGGGAACACTTAATATACATTGCCTTCCATATGCAAGGGTGTTTCCACTGTCACTCTGATGCCTCATCTCACCACAGCTCTCAAAGTGACAGAGTCATCTACACATGGACTAAGACATCCAATACTGTAAGCTGGAAATAAACCCTTTGTCTTATTGAGTTGATTGCCTCAGGTATTTTCTTACGGCATCATAAAGCTGATGAGTACATGTAGCTCCTTGCTAAGGAAAGGGGCATCTGTGGCCTCAGTTTCACCTTTCAGAGAGGTAGCAAGGGTGGACGTATATTTCCTTAACCTGTGACTCTTCTCTGGAAAGTCTGCAGACTGGAATGGATGACCACTGTCCATGGCCACCCCCTACAAGAAGGCTCCATGCAGAAGCTGGGCTGAAGGGACGGTGGGAGGTATGTGCTAGAGGCAGCAGTAGAGGTGAAATCTTCCTTTTTGGTCACTTTTTACACAAACAGGATGGAACTATAGTCTTCTTGGAATATAGTACCTGGAAAAGAAATTAACCTCTTTTCAGTGAACTTGATTGCTTCCCTTTTCTTGGAAGCAGGCATGAGCTACAAGAAAGCTTGTTGGAGCACTCAGTGGTGGTGACTAATTAAACCCAGATGCCTGCTTCTTAATTAGTTTTGATCTGTCTTTTACCTTGGATTTTTTTTTCTATATGATTTAATAATGTAAGACAACTTACCTCCTTGAGCATGTGAGCTGCGTAGAAATGATAAATAAATGACAGGGAGAGAGAAAGAGAGAGAGAGAGAGAGAGAGAGAGAGAGAGAGAGAGAGAGAGAGATTGTTAATGTAGAGTGTATGAGTTGCACTAGGAAAGGTGCTTGGTATCTATGTGGAATATATTTCAAAATTTTGTTTCATGAAGTGGCAAACAACACAGGAGCCCCAAAGCACTATAGCAGTACGCATTTATTTAGTTAATACTGGTAAGATCTTGTCAGATTTGTATGCTCTGTGTTGAATTTGTCATTTTAAGTTGTGGAGGGGGCTGAGATTTATTATCTCAGTCATATATAAAGCCTACTGGAGCAATGACTCTGATTTTAAACCTTTGTATTCTTTTTCTTAAAAAATGCAAAGATGCAAAGTCCACTGACCACTGAGACTAGAACCTTCTCTGCCCTTTGGTTTACTTAGCTTTTGACCTGGTGGCTCATTGTGGCATTTAATCAGTTCTTTTTGTCACATTCAGGCCACTTTAAAAATTTAACAATAAATTGAACATTATTTTAAAAGGTTCCTGACTCACAGGGAAATTACTGGCACTATTGAATAAAAAGAAATGTGTGTCCCTCTGTCTCTCCCTACCTGCATGTATCTTTCTTGTCTATATGAGCATCTTGGTATGAATGGAGGATTTTGTTATTTATTAGTGGCTTGAGTTGTTGTTATACTGAGGAAACAATTAAATAGTGCTTTCTTAATTCTGCCAAACTCCTATGTTTTATTCATGTTCAGATAAATTATTGACCTTTTATTCTAATGTGAAGTGCATCCTGGTCCTATTATAACCAAGAAGCTTTTGACTATTGTTGACTATAGTTTTATTTATTTAATACCTCTTTTCTATATCTGTTTCTTAACTTATTCATAGAATGTCGGAGGGTGTCATAAATAATGACACTGTCTGTGGAACGTGCGGTTAGGGTAGGACCTACATCATAGTTATAGAGAATTGATATAATTTCCAAGTAGCCCTGTTCCCCAGATCTCACTTTTGTTATTTTTCTGTTATTTAAGATTGTGTTTAGGTACCTTGCTGGATATAATCGCATTTCAACCTCATTTTGTGTAGACAATACTGGCTTCAGCAGACGAAGATTTATGCCATTTTAAAGAGAATCAGAAAAAGGCTCTTAGGTCTTTGAGTAGCTGATTTAAATAGTATACAAGCAGTAAGGATGGACAGTCTTTAGTTCTGCAAATCTCCTGACCAACACTCACCAGTCCTTGCTGATGGTAAAGAGGGAAGCAGGCAGTTCATTGTCACGGCTCTAAGTGGTAAAACATTTGCTGTCCCAGGTTGGATGGCACACTCAGCCTGTGTCCCACTCAACTCCTGTCACCTGATCCCTCATTGTGTTTTAGACCAGCCATGCCTTCATCAGGAGACATGGCAAAATGACACGAGCTGGTGGCAATGACAAATCATGAGACTCTTGAAATGACATTTTCTGACAGTGCCTCCAATTGTGCACGTCTTGCAGAGCTGTCCGTGAATTATGCAAATTGTGTTAGAAAAAGGCGACAAGAGAAGGAGACCAGCATCGGTGTCACCTCAAGATGACTGCGGGGACACACACAGAGAGAAAACAACGTGAAAATTTGAGTCATGATTGGCAACATGCTTTTAGACACAGGGAGCTTTTGCAGTTATGGGAGCCAACTTGAGTTCTGGAACACAAGACCCAGTCTGTCCTAGACATTCTTTGAAAGTCTGAAATAGAACTGTGTTTTTAGTCCCCAACTGTTTTGTGCTGTGCTGTGCATAGCAGAGAGACAGTACACAATGGGTACTGAGTCTCTCCTCCCAGAAACCAGTTCAGTTCCTCCTCCTCCTCCTCCTCCTCCTCTTCCTCCTCCTCCTCCACCTCCTCCTCTTGTACCTCCTCTTCCTCCTCCTCCTCTTGTACCTCCTCTTCCACCTCCTTCTGCTCCTCTCCCTTGTCTTCCTCCTCTTATCCCTCCCTTTCCCTCATATTCATCATCTTCTTTTTCCTCCTCTTCCTCTTTCTTTTCTGGGGATCAACACTTCTTACATAATATGTACGCTTTCTACCACTTTCCCAGCCCAGAAATCTGCTTTTTAATGATCACAATGAAGCAAATGATGAGTAGATACCCCTGAGATAGGTGCATCACACACATAAGGAAAAATGCTAAGAGTAACATGCTAGACAGAGAGGGACATGACCCTTCAGAGAGAGTCCCCAGAAGTCTTCTCTGGGGTTGGGGGGCATTAGACTAGAGACTTCTGTGAAGAATTGGAAAGGGATATGGAATGAGAGAGAAGAGTGCTCCCCAGATGGAGAGAATAGCTGGCTATACATGCTCTGCCACGGGGATGAACATGGCTTGTCTAAAGAATAGTGAAGGACCAGGTGACTCAAAAATGATGCCCAGGTAGATAATGATGAGGATAACAGAATACAAAACCCAGGACATGCTTTTCAATCCAGTTTAAATGAATGATATGATTTGAGGCGGTAACTGTCTATGTTGAGAGACCATCTACAGATGTTTTAAAATTTCAGCCGTACTTGTCTTTGGCCAATAATTTGGACTGGAGGTGACAGGCAGTGTCTGCTATGGTCAGACATTTTGGTTCACAAGGCCAAAGAATGACAGGAATGTGATGTGCCTGCAGAAGGCTGTGAAGAGTGGCTACCAGCTGAGGTGTCTCTAAAACATGGTGGGCTTCAGTGAGGCAATGGTGCTCCTGAGGTGGGAAGCACATGGTGTGAGGTGGCGATAGGTAGGCCAGTGTTCTGACCTGAGTAGTTGTCACTGTAGGGAGTAACAGTGTGGGATGGGGGAACAGCCAGGCTCTGGAAGGACTGGATGGCCAAAGGACCTCAGATCTGAGGCAGAGGACATATTCATAGCAGCAAGATGAGAGATGACAGCTACTTAGCTGCTCTGCTGTGTGCTGGATGAGCTGATTGCATGGGGCTGACGTATCCATGCCCTGTGGAACATGGTGTTGAAATGGGCTGCCCTGGACATTAACTGAGGATCCAAAGATGTCAGGGCTGATGACCCTTTAAGGTGAGGCAAAACTACTTACTGAAAGTCTATTGGAGAGATGTTTGTGAAGGGTGGGTTGATGACAGCATTGCTCCAAATGTGTGTCCTATTCTGAGATGAATGGTATTCTGTGGAGTTCTACCTTGCTGCACACTCAGAAAACCTACAAAAGCTCTGGGCATTTCAAGGAGGA
Source organism: Grammomys surdaster (assembly GCF_004785775.1). Lineage (NCBI taxonomy): Eukaryota > Metazoa > Chordata > Mammalia > Rodentia > Muridae > Grammomys > Grammomys surdaster. The sequence continues at coordinate 7,814,428 of NW_021604601.1, read as the reverse complement.
AAGGTTCTAACACACAGCATGTTCCACTCATTGAGAGGCAGGTGCTGTGTGGTGTTGCTGCACATGTGATGGGGTCACTGACAGCCCCTCTTTGCTAAGGGATTCTTTGGAGCACTGGCTTGATGTCCGCGGTTGCTTTCCTTCCTGTTTGACCAAGCATCATGAATGGAATCCTCCTGGGCAGGACTCGAGTCTCAGGAGATGGAGACTCAGAGCAGGAGCTTGGTTAGGTAGTAAAGAGTAGAATGGGAGAATCCACTGTTGAGCGTCAATAACAGTTTCCACTCCCATCTCCTCTCTCCTGCCCCCCTTCTCCCCAAGCCTCCCTCTATCCTCTCACAGTCCCCCTTCCTCTTTCCCTTTCTTTCTTCTTCTCTTATCCCCCTTTCCTTGGTCCCTTCCTCCTCCCAGTCTTCCCTCCTTTCTCCTTTCTCTGTCCCTCCCTGCTTCCCCCACTCCTTGCCTTCTTGATCTCCATATTTCCCTCCTAGCCTCCGTCTCCCTCGCTTTCATGTTTTCACCTTTACTCTCTCCTCTCTTTTTGTCCCTCCCCCTCCCTTCTAATTCCAATTCCTGCAGAGATCGTAGTCCCACCATACAGTATTCCTTTTAGAAAATTTGATCAAAACTTTTCGCAGTGCTTCTACAACAGTTGCAAGGAATGACATAAAAGATACCCGTGTTTTATGTTTCCAAGTGTTTGTAAATGTATGGTAAAATAGGTTACTGGATTGTTGGTAGATTTTGATATACATGTCTTATACATTTTTGAGCATCTACATATGCATATGTGTTTATATATACATATATGCATAAATATGTATATATACATGTATGCATATATATGTATATATAAAACATATATAACATATGTTATATGTAAAATAACACATATATGTTATATATATATAACATATATATATACACACACATACACACACATATGCGTATGTATGTATGTTCATTGTATAACTTTCTCTTCTTGAGTGTATGCATGCATGATGTGTGCATGCCTCTGTGTATGTGTGCGTACATGTGTGTGTGTGTGTGTGTGTGCATGCATATGTACATTTCCACTTCGTAGAATCTGTGTTGCCCCCCTGCCTGCCTCAGGATCCCTTCACCTGCACAGCAACATTAAAACATGGCCAGAGGTGAGAGGACTGCTGCTTACAAGTATTTCAAAGAGCCCATGAGGCCAACTCCTCTGTCTTCCTTTCTTCTTAATGCTTTCGTGGAGCAAGACAGGAGAAAGAAATCAAGGAGAACAGTCACTAAGAGAAATTAAAACCAAAGCTCATTTGAAGCCAGGTCCTGGCTGTCTGGGGTGGGCTTCTGAGCCTGCTATGCGGTCAGAGATGACAAGAAATGGTCCACAGTGATCCTCCTGGTGCCACAGCAGGTCTTCTATTCCCTGATTCTACAAATATTTACCAGAGAGCTTTTTGCGTGCCAGAGATCATGCTGAAATTGGAAGATGAAATAACTGGGTCTCCATTCTCAAATCCTCAGTCAGATATGGGAAATAGGTATGTCTACACACAATTAGAATAGAGCAGGGGACTCACACAGCAGAACAACACATTTATTTGGAGCGGAAGCTGCTACATCATGTGAGAGTCTTTCCCACAGTTCTGCATTGCGTATCTGTGCATATCTGCATATCTTGCTCCATATTGCATATCTGCCAGGATTAACCTAGTCAGTTACCTCAGTCTTACTGGAAATTACTTATTTACTTTACTTACTTACTTACTTACTTGAATGAATAGTAAACTAAATATAAATAATATTAGGTAGCCTTATTAAAACATCTCAATCTCTTCTGGAAAATTCCTTACGTGTGTGCTGAATCTTTTCTTCCCCCCACCCCCACCCTTGCCCCTCATTGGGACTTATTCCAACATGGCCTGTGTATGAGGTAGTGAGACTGATTTGCTCATGGCGGGTGAAATATGGAGGGATCATGTTTGCTGGTCTGTTCACTGTCGTTTATGTCCCCCAGAGTCTCCTTCTGTGTCTTCTGCCTACACTTTGGATGCGACTGGACCAATGGGCAGGAGGTCTCAGCTCTCATGATCTGTGTTTCTCTTCTGCTGGCTGAAACTCCCCAGAACTACTGAGCACTGCAGGTGTCCATAAAGCTTAGAGGCCATCTCTACCCACCAACCTTGGCTTTGTCCACTTTGTCCACTCCCCTGTTTACTCTTGGTACCAGCAGATGCCACCTGCAACTTCCATTTCTCATTGGGATTGGGGAAGGGGCTGCTTCTGCCACACAGAGGCAGAGAGTGCCTGAAGGTGCCTACCTAAGCTCGGTCTCCTTCAGGACAATGTGCTACTATTCACACATAGTGTAGGCTCCCAACGGTGCTGACAGATGGTCCTTGGAGTTCAGCTGCATCTTCCGAATTCTTCCTAATAGACATTGGAACACAAACAACCCCCTAAGCTCTTCTTTCCAACCTAAGTTTTCAACTTCACATCATGAGCCATGGCAGATTACCCTCACCCATTGTTGCCCACCTGAACACTCTCTTCTGGGACAGAAGGGGCCAAATTTTAGTTTTCTCATCTCCTTGGGAAGTGTATGTCCTTTCATACATTTCCTTTCTTGCTTGGAAAGCTAAACTTTATTGGCTAGGCATTGTGTGAGCATATGTGTAGATGAACCTGTCCATGTGGGTATGTGTACCTATAGGTATAAATATTCATTCCTGAGGAGGCCAGAAGTCAACTTTGAGTGTTTTCCTCAGTCATTCTCCACATTTGCATTTTGCACAGGCTTTCCCCGCTCTGGTTTCTGATACCTCAAAATGTCCTCATTTAAAGAGCAATCATTTGTTTTTCCCATCTTTATGCATTTGGATCCATAGTAACCCCTGACTCTCATCTTCTAACTTGTGATCTTCTTGAATGAGTGTGGCCTATACCTCCTGCTTCTTGCCCTAGCTGTCCTCTGAGCATCGGCTGCTGCTCCCAATGTTTTGTTGTAACCACTTTCATGAGGGCCATCAGTGACCTCTAATACCAAAGTCTACAAGTATTTTCTCAGGTCCAATTTCCCTTGGCCTTGTTCTACCATTTAATACTGTTAGTCAGCCTCTCCAGTGTTAGACCTCGTTGACTTTTTGTTTCCATAGCAACTTGTTCTACAGTATTTTATCCTTTGTTTCTGTTTCTTTTAGGTTTCCTTTTATCCTTCTTTTACTCAAGCCCATTTCTTTCCTCTTTGTCTCCAAGTGTGAACATCCTGTCGTTATGATTATTGTCATTAGTAGACTCATAGGTGTGTCACCCTATGGTGTGATATATCCCTCTAGGGATGGTCCACAGCTTTCTACCTGTTAACCTAGCCATGGAGGTGAGACTACTGACAACCAGGGAGGCCAATGATTGGCCAAATACATACAGCTCATTCCTGGCATATCTGGGATTCAGGCTCAGACATTCTGACTCTAGAGTCCATGTGTGTAACCATCATCTGTTTTCCTTATGCTGGTCTTTCCCAGGTTTTGAAAGTCAGCCACCATGTGACTAGCACCCATATGCACAACAGTACAGTTCAGATATCTGTTAGCATACTTAACAGGCCCCACTGAGACTATGTCATGCTTCTTTCTCCTGCTTTTAACCCCTCAATCTCACCAACCCAATGCCTGTCTTTGCTAATGAGCTCATTTGCTTTGTAACTTGCATTATCATCCAACCACCCTGTAAATACCATGACCTTAATCTGCCATTTTCTGTAGCTATCAAAGCCTCATGTCCAATGTATCCCCTTGTGTACAGCCTCTGTGCCAGTTTTCCTTTCATAAAAAGATGACGCATGATGCAATGATAAAATAAGGATTTCTCATGGGGTGGGATTTCTATGGCAATTCCTGTGGGTTTGGTGTCCTTAAGCAACTTTGTGGGTCTGAGAACAGCAGTCTTAGATGCCTCATGAACACAGATGTCTACAACTTTGAAAAATGGTCTCCCACCCACCTTCATAGAAGGATGCCCAACAGCTTTGCGAGTTAGCTAGAAACACATCAATTATATTTGGAGAACTGGGGATTAAGAAAATCATTTTTACATGAGATAGACTGATGGCTCGCTGTGTGCCAGACAGGAAGACTAGACCTTGCTAACTGTTTTCAGAGGGTGAGTCCTCTGGCTGGACAGTGGCTGGCATGGTGATTTTGACAAAATGGTTTATGCGTCTTCTCATCTCTGGCTCCAGCTTAGGACACTTGCTCCTAGATTTTACCTGTTGGCCTTAGTCACCATTTCTGCACAGGAGTTTCCTCTCTGTGTCCTTAAGTTGTATCTGTTTTGAGGTATATGTTTTCATTTTTTTTTAATTAAAAGTATCTCCAGTGCATGATCTTTAAGAGATACCCTTAAGTGATTGGGATCTATTGGGTCCTGTCCAGTCCCTGTATCCTCTCCATTCCTGGCAGACCCTGAAGAAGTACTTGGAGGTCAGAAGGATTACAGGGTACAGAAAAGCCGTTTGTTGGAGCTCTTCTGGGGAGGGTCTTGTTTTTTTTGTTGTTGTTGTTGTTTGAGTAAAAATATAATCTCTGAAGACATTTTTTTTTTATGTCGCAATTTAGTCACCAAATAGTGCTTTCCTTACAAGACATGATGGCACTTGCTTGTCATCCCAGTACTCACGAGGCTGAGGTAGGAGGATTACCACAAGATTGAAGCCGGCCTGGGTTACACAGGAAGTATTAGGCTGGCTAATGATACAGAGAAAGATCTTGTCTGAAAAATAGCAACAATGACAGAAAAACATATCCAACTAAACAGACAGACAGACAGACAGACAGACAGACAGACACATAAGCAAAACAAAAACCAAAACAATAACAAAACTCCCCCAAACTTTGAAAATCATCTTATTGTATATGACAATGTGAGTCAATGAAAATTTAATGCTAAAGTTTGACAAATATCAATGATTACATTCAGACTTAAAGAATCTCCAAATCAACTTGTTACTAGTTGATTTTTATAATAGTCAATGCATGGATATCTGAAAACATTTTTAGCTACTTTGAACATTTTTTCCACTGTGGTGTCTTCAGCAAACAATTCCCAAGGCTACTGTATCAAGTAGAAACAGGCTAAACACCAATGGCAAATCTCCTTTGGTTAAATGAGAAGTTGATCCACTCTAATATATTCTGTGCTATGTCTTTGGATGCTTTAAAAACATACTGCTGACTGAAAAAAAAAATAATAAGGGCATAACATTCATTAGTTTTTACATTCTACATCTGAATGTTCTAAGGAAAAATGCCCTCGAAACAGGATAATGGCAGTTTGTTTATGTATGCAACCCTCCATGCCCTGTGATGTAATTCAATTGGTGAAATGTATTCCCCATGATTTTCCCACAGAGCACGCTGTATTTAATAGCATCTGGCACATCTTGGAGAGCCCCCATTGCATATCATGAGATGTTTAACTTGCACTGAATGGTTCATAAAAGCAATTTCCGTGCTGTTGTATTCTTCTGCAGATGGTGATCGCAAACAGTTAACAGAGATAACTCTTCACTTTAGTCACTTGTGACTTCTCACTGGTGCAGATGGAGAAGGAGCATTTATAGATTACTGTATCTATTCCTTGATTGTGAGGCCAACTTTGCGTTAGACAATACCTTGCCTTTCACATTTAAGTCTCTAGTGCCAGATGGAAGCTAGCATTCATGTGTGCGTACTTGATTTGTGACTGTAATAGTCAAATTCAGGGCTCAATTTAATAAGGGCTGGTACCTACAGAGACCAACGAACTTGATTTTTAAGGCAGTAGAACCACCCCTAATACTGTTTGGAAAGTAGATTTGTTTTGCCCCGTGTCAAATGCCCATGAGCACACATGCATTCAACAAAGACAGCATGAAGTGATTGAATCCGTCTGACTCATTGTTAGTAAGACTCGGGACCTGCTCTCAGGGATTTGACAATGACAAATATTTATCAAGTGTGTCTTCTGTGCTCGGCATTGGATTAGTTGACTGGCGTTTATGTTTTATTTAGAATAGCTCAAGATAACTCACCAAACTTTCCAATGTGAAGCTTTGAGAGGGGAGAGAGAAAAGAACTTTTTAAAGCATTGTCACAGACAATGTCAAGGTGTTCAACAGCTCTATAAACACAGACTCACTCTTGGTAAACTGTGTATTATAATGGATAATTTCTGTAGTATGGATGCTAAACAGTGCACTCCCTTGCCCCCAAGGCTCATGTTTTAACGACTTGGTTTCTGGGATAGTGCTATTTAAAGGTAATGAGACCTTTGAGATGTAGAGTCTAGCGGGAAACTCGGTCACTGGGTAGATGATGGTAGTATTCCAAATATTGAACTTTAGTCCGTTCACCAATGAAAGCTCTAACTTTTTACTTAACATGGAGAGGATAAAGATTTGATATAGTAAAGTGAAATAAAAACATAAAAGAAATTGTTTTCTAATTAGATGAATGAGGAGACTTATATCTTGATCATAGAATCTTAAAATTACATACTTTTCTTGGTGTAGATCTATAATACCTCAAGTGTCTGGTTAGGTTCTGTGGGTAGGGTACTGCTGGTGGCATTCATTCTGGTGAGGATGGACTTGTAAGTCCGCCAACAGTCATCCATTTTTAATTAAACCTTTTGCTTTCTAAGTTGGACCAATATTTGCAGAGAACTTATTTGTGCACTAGGTATTGGTTGCTGAAGAAAGAACTGAATTAGAGAACATTCCTTCCCTCTACTTGTATGAGCAACATTGTCTTTAGTGGAAAGTGACAAGGGCTCCTTCAGAAGTAAAAAAATAAAAATAAAAAAAAAATAAAAGTGAGCAGAGTGGTCTCACAAAGAGAGAGATGGGACTGTTTTGCTGGGATCTAGTGACTGGTGGTGACTGTGTAATTGGAGTTTGCTTAAGAGAAGAGATGACTGACAGGGATGAAGCTGACATCTAAGTGGATAAAGGGTGGGGTTGGAAGCTAGGCATGGAATTTGGTGAGATCTGTAGGTTTGTGCAGCCATGCCCAGGTGGGCCAACTGACTGGAGTCTTCATTTCTGGTTAAGACTGGCTGGAAGGAGGAGCTGGTTCGTAGAGGGCTTTGCAGGCATCCGATGACAAAGGGGTGGATCATCAGGAAGTAATTTAGGAAGTGGGGTGCCAACAAAGGATTTAAACCAGAGCAGAAGCACAGCCATATCTTTATGTTATAATGATGTCACTGACCATAGCGTTGAGGACAAATTCAAAGGAGGTAGGTTTGCAGACAAGAGTTCATGCTGGAGCTTCTGATCAAACCACAGTATGAAGAAGACAGGTGTGAGAGGTGCTGATGGAGGCGTGTCATAGACAGGCGCGGGATGAAGGGGTTACAGCAGAGGAAAGCTCCCAGGATGTGTAGTGGGCTAGCCGAACGCTGCTGCTTGTATTCTAATGCTAAGTGCTGGCTCCAAGATTTGGAGCCAGCACATAGCCTTTGGGACAGGGCCCTCAAGTTAACTCTGATTGATGAATAAAGATGCCAGCAACCAATAGATGGGGAGAAGAGAGATAGGCAGGGTTTAGGTTTCCTGGACTAGAGAAAGAGCAGGAGGGGAGAGCCGCTATGCCTTAGAAGAGTATGCAGGAGAAGAGAAGGGAGCTTCCATGGGTTAGGTGAGCCATAAAACGTGGCCATATGGGCTGGCCAATTGGAGCTAGTAGCAGCCCAGATGAATCAGAGTAGGTAGTAATGGGGATATGGATAGAAAGTAGATTCTACAGCATGGAGGGTAGACAGTTGCCTAGCTATTGTGCTGCATAGGCATATTAAAATATAAAGGCCGTGTGTGTGTGTGTGTGTGTGTGTGTGTGTGTGTCTTTCATCCAGGAGCATTAATGGTCAAAGGTGGGAAGAAACCCTGAGATGGGATTTTTTTTAATTAATATTTTCCTGCAGGATACTTGCCAGATTTGGGGTGTGGTGCTATATATAGCAGGAGAGAGATGGTGAGAGGAGAAGGAATATTTGCATGCACAGCCATGGTTTCAGTCTTCCTTTCTGCTGTGCTCATGATGGAAGTCCTGTAAGCAGTTTTAGCCATGTATCATTCACAGGGCAGAGATTAAAACAGGGGAGTGAGTTCACATTCCCGAGCAAGAGTCAGCAGCCTACATTCTAGAACAGCATCAGCTGAAGCTGAGCCTGAGCCATCTTGGAAATCCTTCCCAAGGAGCCATTCTCAGTCTTCTGCCACTGCCCCTTTGTAGTATTCTTGCTTCTGGAAACTCAGCTGTCAATCCTGGTCACCTGCATCTCTTTGGACAAACATCAAATTGTATTATTCCCAAGTTCCACTGATAGCTGTATTTGTTATGTTTCTGTTGCTTTGATAAAGCACCATGATCAAAAGCAATGAGAGGAGGAAAGAGTCTATTTTTTATAGGCTTATGGTCCTAGAGAGCTAGAATCCATTATCACAAGGAAGGCGTGGCATGGTGATAGGGGCAGAAAGCTGACTGATAACATTTTCATTTATACAGAAAACAGAGAGAAGGGGATGGATGGTCAGGTGGGTGGGACAAGGCTAAAAATTCTCAAAGCGTGTCCCCTGGGATAATGTACTTCTGTAGCAAGACTCCACCCCCTAACGGTTCCATAACCTATCTAAACAGTGTCACTGACTGGGACCAAGTGTTCAGATACAGAGAGGACACTTCTGATTCAAACCCCAACGATGGCTCTCAGTTCCCTCTGGGCTAAGTCAGGCTCCAAAGGGTAGTGCTTGTGAGTCCTTGGTGCTCATTTTCTATACGCCCCTTCAGTAGGCACAGATGAAGCCATTCCTACCTACCACACTGTTATTGCATATGTGAGTTCCTGCTCCTGAAATTTTGTAGTGTGTGTGTGCTAAATAATCTTGGACAGATATTCCCAATGCCATATGGGTACAGCTACCCTTCCTCATATTTAGCCATAGGTTTTACTGCCCCTGGAGTAGCGCCTCTATAACAAGAACACACGAGGCTACGACTGAATGGTGAGAGTTAGCCAAGAGCTGGGAGACTAGGGTTCACATCTTAGCCCTTCTGCCTTTCAAACCACGTGGCTGTCAATCATTTAGTTTCATTAGGTTCCATTTCTTCGACTGGTTGAATAAAGTTACAGGTGCTTCTGCAGTTTTCTCAGGTGACGGAGAAGTTTAAAGCAACCGAATAGACACAAGGTAACTTGTAAATTCAAGGATTTATAAGTGTGTTCCTAGGAGCACTTCATGTTATATATTGAAATGGCTATTTGTAAATAAGGAGATGAAACAGTCCGTGAATTACATTTTACAATTGCCAAGCCTTTTTGCTTTTGGAGAAGTTCCCGCTGAGTACAAGCACATTACAAATGGGGACTTGATTTTCCTACATCAATCTAAACAGAGCTCTTGGTCCATGGTGTCCCCTGACTCAGATAGCAATAATTTATCATTTGTTTTTCACTTTTTGAAGGCTGAGCTAGTTTTTGCTGTGTCCACATGCCCAACAGGAACAATGTAAAGAGGGGACAGTCTGCTTGGGCTCATGGTCGCATAGGTTTCAGTTCTCCATGGCAGAGGATGCTCTGAAGGCAGAGATGCTCACACTGAGGCCAGGAAGCAGGACAAGAGGATGGAGGATGAGAAGATGCCTGTGTTTATGGATATTTCCTCCTCCGGTCCCCTCTTAATTTATCCAGAGCCAGGTCTTCCCTTAGTGAAATCTCCATGCCAGTCCCTGCATTTTACCTATCTTTTGGGTGTTTTTTGATCACAAATCAGTCAATTTGACAATCAAGATTAATCATCGCATACACCAACAAAACAAAGAAAAACAAAAAAGCGAAAGGGGCTGGTCTCTCGAATTGACTCTGGGGTAGAGGTGCCTGCTATCAAGTCTAAAGACTTGAGTTCAATCCCTGTTTCCCACATAGGAGAGAGAGAGACATGCAAAGTGTAAAGAATAAATGGTAGATGAGGGCTCATCTCTAAACAAGACACTTAAACCATCCCTTTAGTGAAGATTGCAGAAGGCAGGGCAAAAAGAACACAAGCACCAGAAGCTAGGGAGGAGGGCTGAGACATGCTGGACCAGACACAGCCATTATGATCACAAACTCACAGTAGCTACAATGTCTGTACCGTCGGTGTAAGAGTGGGATCCTCCACAGCCAGGTATGGGTGGAGGAGGGGCCTTGGGGCATTCCCTCACTCCTGAACTATCTGCTACTGATTCAGGGAAAGGCAATCATAACTCCAGTCGTGTATCCACTAGTAACCCTATCTGGCTACGATGAATAATAACAATCCAGTGCTCATATCGATGGCCTTGTTTAAACTGAACAGATCACAAAACAAAATCAAAAGTCACATATCAGCAAAAGGGACGGTGTGATGGTCTGGATAAGAATGACGACCAGGGGCTCATAGAGTTGAATTCTTAGTTAACCAGGGAGTGGCGTTTGTAAGAAGGATTAGAAGATTGGGAATTGTGGCCTGTTGGAGGAAATGTGTCACTGGGGAAGGGTTCTGGGATCTTAAAGGACTATGCCAGGCCCCTCTCTGTGTTTTTCTCTTCTTCTCTGCCACTATCTACTGTCACTGTCTCTGTCTCTCTGCCCTCTGCTTATGGATTAGGATGTAAACTCCCAGCTACTGCTCCAGTGCCATGTCTGTCTGCTTCTCCCCATGATGGTCACAGATTAACCTTCTAAAGCGATGATTCTCAACCTTCCTAACGGTGAGACCCTTTAATACAACAGTTCTGCATGTTGTAGTGACCCCCAACCACAAAATTACTTTCTTTTTTTTTTAAGATTTATTTATTTATTTTTATTTACATGAGTACACCGCCGTTGTTTTCAGACACACCAGAAGAGGACATCAGATCCCATTACAGATGGTTGTGAGCCACCATGTGGTTGTTGGGAATTGAACTCAGGACCTCTGGCAGAGCAGTCAGTGCTCTTAACCTCTGAGCCATCTCTCCAGCCACCACAAAATTATTTTCATTGCTACTTCTTAAATACAATTTTGCTACTGTTATGAATTGTGATGTAAGTAGCTATATTTTCTGATGGTCTTAGGCAAACCCTATAAAAGGATTGTTTGATCTCCAAAGGAGTCTTGACCCACAGGTTGAGAGTCACTGCTCTAAAACTATTAGCAAGCCATGTATATATATATATTAACAACTCCATCATATCATATCCTGCCTCTTGGTTCACATCCCACTTTTGTTCCTGCCTTGGCTTCTTCCTTCAATGAACTGGGAAAAATAGCCCTTTCCTCCAAAAGTTGCTTCTGATCATAGTATTTCATCATAGCAATAGTAACCCAAACTAAGACAAACTGACAGGGGAGGGGGGTGATAGGGATGAGCGGCAGGCAAAGATGGTGGGGTGAGAACAATCAGAATCTTTTATATGCAGGTGTGAAATTATCAAAGAGAAAACTTAAGATTCACCTTTACTGAGATCACATGTGTTTATATGTCGTAGCTGGTGGGGTTATACTTAACGTTCTGTTACATTTCAGGGAATTTTAAAACTAATTTCTGCCCAGGCTTGGCTATATAGAGGTTAATAGATTATCACCTTGTATCCTATCTTACTGGATTGTCTTCAAGTACTGATGATGTGGTACCCTTCCCTTGACAACAAGGTGGTGTTTGGAGGGTTCCTCAGTGTAGACAATGGAACCAGGGCAACTGTGATGAGCAGTCCCTGTGGTGTTGAATGTTTTATCTGCCTGTTCCTACATCTGTAAAAGTGAGTGTATGCATTTGCAGAACAGGAGGGTTATATTATAAGTGGGGCTTGCAGGTTAACATTGAAGCATGCCATCTGCCACAGGGGTCCTGCTGACCTTAGACTGTTGTCAGAACTATTCCATTTTCCCTCTGATTTGACCAAAGATTCTTCTACCTTTCAAATGACTACTCCCCCACTCTGAATGAACATACATATAAATTGTTTGTATGTTCTTATTTTCTTAAAAAATGCATTTTCCTCCCTCATTTCTACCTCCTGGGCTCTACAGCTTTTAGCTTTAAACATCCCTTAACGACATTAATAAATACTCCTCCATCACTATTTGCTTATCTGGCATTTGTTGATCACTGCAAGTGCTGGGCTCTGTGAAAAACACCTTTTTTTCATATTATTTAGTCCTCACAACATGATAAGAACAATCATGTAAATAGATAGGAAACAAGTTAATCTCGGAGGCAAGTGAGGCCTGGAAAAGTTTGATGATTTGCCCAAGGACATGCATTTACTGAGTGGTAGGGAATTCTCAGTGAGGAGGCCGGTATACGTGGTCATTGAACCACCTGTTTTCACAGGCCTTGCTTCCTGGTTATAGTTCACTTGGCAAGGCTACAATTGCTATTCAAAGAATTATGCCTCAACATACAGCCTGTGTTTCTTCTCTCCTCTCCTACCCTTCCCTCTGCTTACTTCAGTTCCAGCCTGTGCTGTTTGAAAACAGCATTCCACATGAAGTTTGTGAATGGGTCACCAGGGTGGACAAGACAGTAACTGAGGCTGCCAGGCATGAACTCAGGTGACTTAAGTGTCTCTGGCCATATCTGTCCTGGTATAGCCACATTTATTTGCTCCAAGATGTATGTTACCTATGTCACTCTGTATGTGTGACACTCTTAACATTCAAGAGGGCTGTGTCAGTCCCCAGCAAGTCTCTCTTTGTTCTCACTATCCCTTCCCATCCCGGTACTTTCTCACTGCATCTTGCCCTTCAGGTGTCCTGATCCTTCTAGATACTTAGTTTCAGATTAGAATGAACCTACTTGAGGGCAGTACAGGTACGTGGGGATTGCTTGCTGATGGACAAGCAACATTATAACCAAATAAGCAATCGGCTTCTGCCCTGTGCGACTGTGCTCATCCTTTGACAAGGTTGCTAAGTCAAAAGGAAATAGAAGAAGGAAGTGATTATCTGGACAATTTAGCAGGAAAATAGCAGCAGACTGGATTTTCTGGATAACGCATGCTTGGTATCTTATAACACTTAAATTAGGGGATATGAATTGGATTGCAACACTTGGTCCTGTGTATGGGTTCTTGCTCGCCCTGTGCAGCCTGTTAGCAGGCTGGGAGGATTCTGTCTGTTTATTCAGAAGGGTTGTCTGGGATTCCATCTGCAGCCTGGCTTCTCCCTGCGTCAGACTGTATATGGCTCATCATTGTATTTGTATCCTTGCAAAGTTCTCCTGGATGGGGCGTGTTACAGAATGCCATGAGTGAGATCACTGGGATCTCTTTACAGACATATCTGGTGCTGCAATATTGTCAGCAATTAAGGTGCCAAAGTCCATCTTATTGATAGCAGCAGTACACGCTAGACCACTATAGCATCTCTTCTTCCCCAAAGGTATGTTGTTTTGTGCTGGAGATTTGGTATGTGGAAGAGCACAAAGACACAGCATAGCATTCAGATTCTTCCATTAGAGTTGGGTGCTGTGGGTACAGGAGGAAGAACAGAAACCAGGAGAGGACTTACTTCAAGTTTTCAGGAACACATCAAATCGGTCTCCGTCCTGGAAGAAGCCATGGTCCCCACAGGCACTTCATGTCCTTGAGTGATTCTGTCTTGATCCTTCCTTGATTCCTCAGATCAGTGAGTGGGAGTTAGTATAAGCCATGCAGATCTTTTGAGCACTTAACTCCAGAAGGGGGCATATAGGGGAGTCCTTATAAATATATAATAGCCACTTCTAGATAACACTTAGCCATTTTAATTGCTTGAAAGTCACGCTATTTTGAAGGTCTCCAATCGTAATGCCACACACACAGGAGGAGCTGCGTGGGTGATGTGGGGATGGGAAGAGGATAATGCATTTAATGTGGCTTTTTTGGACCTCTCTTTTATCAGCTATTGATTTGATGGCAAAAGCCTTTACTTAGTGCAGGGAATCCACTGGCAATAATTAAAATTTCAAGAGATACACTCGTAGGAGAAATGGGGTTGGGGGTGGGAAGGAGGTGTGTGATGTGGGTTCCACGCATGTTAATGACTCTGATAGAGTTAGATAAAATTAACAGAAATTAGATCTACGGGTATTGAAGAGCCTCCTTTATATTGAGAGGAACCATTTAAGTATAACGATCGGGGATTATGGCTCAGTGGACTCTTTTAACTGTTCATTTGCCTGCCTAACTGACCTCCAGCAAGGTTGCAATCAATCCAGAAAGCCGTGAAACAACTCCTGGTTCACTTTAATTTGGGGTTTTCATGGGCATTTCTTCCTGACATCACAGTATAGGCCAGGGTTGGGCTTTGTCTCTTACAGTAATGGTTTCCTCTTTGTCTAGACTTCAGTTCAAAAAGAGTTCTCCTCATTACTTCTGAGAAATGGCATTGGGGTGTCATGTTGGCACGTTTTTCCTGCACAGCACCCACAATCAAGCCAACGGTTACCACAATATGAAAATTGATGATATCAGAGTAGAAGTGGGGGTGAATATCCCCACCCACCACAGCAACAATACAGCAATGGACTGTAACACTCTAGCAGTCCGGGGAATTGTTTCTCTAGCTATAGAAGTATTTTTGTATGTGACTACATTTCTGAGACTACTATAATCACTACTACTAGTAATAGTTTGTTACTATTTATATGTTCACTTCAGCACTGGTGGTTGATCTGTTAGCTCCGGTTTCATGGAGAAAGCTCTTCTGTGTGAGGGAAGAGCAGAGAAGCAAAGAAAGAATGAAATGTGACTGCTTCCAGTGAAGACTCTCCTGGAGTTTGAGGAGGGCTTTGCAGTAAGAAACTGGAGCATATAGATTAATCCACCAGGGACCAACGGTTTGATTTCTCTCTCTGCTGCTTGACACACAGAATGAAATTGTGGCTTTTCTAAAGCCACAGTTTGGATTATATTTTCTTTTGTAGGAATTAGACCCCAGAGGTTGATCTGTGCATAGGCATGTAAAGTTAAACCAAAACAAATAACGAGAAGGTGCTGAAAGTGTCTCAGGGCAAATGGCAGTGGTTTCAATGTCAAATGGTGTTTGTGCTCTGTGCCGTTGTAAGGCGCCCCTGGCTGTGGGAGAGATGAGTACGGAATATCCTGTTATCATGGGGCTTTGAGTACATGGTTCTACAGTTCTTTCTGATATAACCCCAGAAAGCTTGGATTCTATAAAAAATGAATTTATTCACTGTGCTCTAAAGATATATCATAACTGGACAGACACACTTGCATCATTGGGATATGAATTCATATATACATGGCATTCAGTGGTCCATGACTTCATGGACATTGACTCAGGGTAAATCCTTAGGGAAGCATCAAGAGATGTAACTTTAAATACTACTGGTTTATCATCATCATCATATGTAATAATATAATTATGTATATGTGTGTCACAGCATACATGGAGGTCACAGGACAACTTGGTAAAGTTGATTCTCTCCTTCAACCTTTATGTGGGTACTGGGGACCATGCTCAGGTTGCCAGGGTTACACAGCAAATGTCTTTACCTGCTGAGCCCAAATTAATATTTTAAAGAGGTATAAGTGTATCTACTTTTGTTGTGTCAAATGTGAACCTCATGTTGAATGCAAGATGGCCAGTGTCAAAAGTGATTCATGAAGAAAAATGATGCTGTTTATTTAAAGTTGTGTTGTGGAAAGGGACAGGTAGATGAATAAGGTGGATGGAAGGTGCGTCTCACACAGTGTCCATGGTCAGCATCCCGTCTGCCCTGCTATTTAAATGGCTCTCCCTAAAGCAGTTGTGTGTGAGCTGTGCACCTGGTCAAAGCTGCAAGGAAGTCTTTTCCTGTAAGGGATGAAGATCCCCAGGCTAGCTTCAAGTCATATGGCTTAAAATTTCCAACTGTAGGCAGAACATGAAATCTGCTGCCCAGGGTAGGACCTTTTGAGGAATTAATGTTATTACCATTTTTATTTTAAAATAACAAGTGAGTTTCTGGGTTTTTTTTTTCAATGGTTGAGACAAACGTTCTGATCAGCTAGCTTCATGGCAGATAAGGAAGATCATTGTTTTGCAAAAGATGAGAATATGGATATATAAATATATCTCCAGTGTATATATATATAAATTTCCATATATAGCTATATCTATATATCTATATATGCATGTCTATATCTATGTATATATCTCTATATATCCATTTCTATATATGTATATATACACACATATCAAGTCAGTTCTGCTATGACACTTTCAAACTGCTAATTGGTTCTAGGGTGATTGATACGTTAAGGAACAATTTGGACACATTGTGAATTCTGTGTTGGCTAACATACAGCTTCCTCAGTGAGGAATAGGGACCAAATAAGGAAAACTGTATCCATCTGAATGAGCCTTGTAGAAATATAGGAATCACACAGTCAGATAAGCTGCCAGCTCCTTCAGATTGCCTTATATGTGATGAGGCATCTCCATATACATCCAGGAACCTGGAGGATGGTGTGACACCCCCATGTTAGAGAACCTCCCCCAACCACTACACAATAACCCACAAGTAGCCAAACAGCATCCTTGAGCTGTTCCCTCCATAAGCTAATTCTAGATCTCTCTTAAGGTAAAATGCCAACTGACATAGTCTGTGTGAGTTCTCAACCATGAACATACATATATGGTCTGTAGGGTTCTGTTTTTAATTTTTTTTTAAAAAAAGTTTTTTTCACTGAGGAAGTTTTTTTTTCTTTTTTTTTTAAAGATGTGTTTATTTATTTTATTTATATGAGTACACTGTTGCTTTCTTTAGACACACCAGAAGAACACATCAGAACCTGTTGCAGATGGTTACGACCCACCATGTGATTCCTGGGAATTGAACTCAGGACCTCTGGAAGAGCAATCAGTGCTCTTATCTGCTGAGCCATCTCTCCAGCTCCAGGTTTTTTCAAGTTGTTCTCATAACCCTGTTTTCTCTGTAAACTCTGTGGTTTTCACTGTATGATTTTGTGTGTGTGTGTGTGTGTGTGTGCAGCCATGTGTCAGAGACTGAATCTTGTAAAGTTACCTAACCAACTCTATTCAGTATAACCACTAACCCATGTTTCTCTTTCCTCCTTTATAAGATGCATTTTTTGTGTCCAGTACCTTTTTTAGTTTTTTTAACTAGCTTAACAGAAAGTAATATTCGCCGCCACCTGTATATTTAGCTTTGTAAAATCACAGCTCTCTCCATATTGCGCTGTCTTGATAGATGTTTGTGGAAATAATTTGGTTTATTCACAGGTTAAATAATAGAACCTGTAATTATGGATGCTAAGATCCCTGTCTCAGATATCTATTCAACCTCACGATTCTCCTACCCATGAATTTGCTAGACCTTATTTGCAGAAACAAAATTCTGCTCAGATGGCAGTGTTTTCAAGGATTTGATTTAATAATGATGCATTGAAAGCAAAATCACAATAAAAACAGTGGGTAAAAACGGAGTCATATTCTTCCTCCTTGATTTGAATTATTAGTCACAATGTAATCTAGGAGTGGAGCCTTTCCCATCACCATTTGCTCTTCAGGGAATCGGTCACTGTGGGACATTGTGCTCTGAGTGTGGTGGTCTGACCTGTACCATGGCTCACTGACAGGGTGTGTCCCCAACTATGCCTTTCTTGTGTCATTCCTTGTTCAGAATCAGCTCCTCCATGCCCTACTGACCAAACCTGAAAGGAGACATTGCCTGAGAGGAGGGGAAACGGTGGTGAGGAGGAGGAGGAGGATTCGAGGGACACACCAAAAGTGTCCCTACTGTTACCACAACCTGAACTAGTTACATTCAAGTCCTACAAGTGACTATGCAACCTAAATCAACGCTCTGTATCCTCTCAACAAAATCTACATCAGACTGGCTGCTTTATGGGAAATGGGCTGAATTTTCCTGGACTCCTTTTCTTCCTGAACACTTGACCCCTGCAAGAAGAGCCATGTAATGTTCAAATGGAGCAGGCACAGTAAGAGCTATACAGGGGAAGAAAACTCAGAATGCAAAAAATCTATTCGGGGAGTCTCCGTATAGGGTGGAAGAGGAGGTGGGCAGGTGGGCAGGTGGGCAGGTGGTAAAATGCTTGCTACACAGGCACGAGGGGCCTGTTTGATTCTTAGCTAAATTCAGTTCAGAGAGTATGGTCATTACAAAGGCAGCAGTCATTTCTTAACATATCGGTTTTCATATGTGTAGCAGTCCACCTAGGACTTCTTGGTGAGCTTATTTGATTGGCAGGGTCCTGGCCCCACCCACTTCAGATCCTGACTCAGTAGATCTAAAGTGGCATCAAGAGTGTGTATCATCTGCTAGGCATGCCTGGCAGTCCCTACAGCCTTTCCCAGACCTCGGACACATGGGGATGCGGTAACTTGTTACCTGTGGACTGTTGGCCCTTAGAGACACATGGAAGATGATCCAAATGGAGATTTGCTACTCTTCTCTGACATTTCCACCTTCAAACCTATTTAATAAAACTGTTTATTCATCAATAATTGTATATCTGTTTTTAAAAAGCACTAACAAATCTATAAAATAAAAGCACTGTATTTCTTTTTCAGTGATCTGGTTTTGCTTTTGTGAGGATATGAATAGACACATTGCTGTCTGATCTCTGTTTCTTAATGGACATACATGGTTTCAGTGTGATAGACACTTTCTCTTTGAAATGCCAGTCACTTCTCAACCCTTGGTTCATGAGATAGAAGTAGTCAAAGACATTTCAGAAAATGGCTTCCTAAATATCCAGTATAAAACAAATCTCAGGGGCAGTAGAAAAAGTTGCTAGTGGTGATCTCAAGCGTTAGGCGGAGATGAACGGTGGGCAATACATGTGCAGAGATCTCAAATATCCTTGTGCAGGTCTGCTAACTTGATGAGCTGTCTGCTTTCTCTTCTCTCCTTCAGACTGATAGAGTGAAAACCCAGCAGATAATATCATATTGCAATATAGAAGCAATCACGCCAACTTTGGGCCAGATAATAGCCCTGTTTAAGTCTGCAGGTGGGATATTTTATTGTCAGTAAACTCCTAGGGTCATTGTACAAATATCGGCAGGCAGGTAACTAGCCAGCAGTTGGAAAAAGGTAGGCAAATAAATGAAGCTTGATCAAAGTCTGAACAAAACCTCCCTCCTTTCCCTGGCCTAGTAAGTGGAGGATATTTTCCTTATTCCTTTGCTTTCCCCACAGGACAGCAGCTCTCAGACATGCTTTCCTTTTCAATTGCTCTGGGCCACACCTTTGATCCACACCAGTGGTTTCCATTCTTGGCTACATGTTAGAGCCACTTGGGAGGTTTTGAAATGCTCTGACAACGATTCTGATTCATTTAATCTAGAACAGACCACAGGCTTTGGTAAATCTTACAGCATCCTGGGCAGTTGTGTAGGTAATTAGCATTGAGAAGCATTGGCTCTATCTGTTTCTCTGGGACTGGAGCAGTTCTTAGGCTAAGGTGAGTGGCTTTCAAACTTGGCAGCGTGTCAGAATCCTGGGTGTAGCTTTGAAGTTTGCCAATGTCTGGGGTGCATCTTGTCTTAGAACCTTTGGGGATTTGATTCCAGAATCTCTGAAAACCTCTGAAGGTGAGTTTTGCTGTTAAGGTTAAGAATCTTGAGTGGCACACAGTTGAGGAGCACGGCACTTCAGAGGCAGAGGCAGGCAACTGTTTATGAGTTCTAGGCTAGCGTGGTCTATATAGAGAGCCCCAGGCTAGCCAGGGTTACACAAAACAAATAACCAAACAAAATGCAAGCCATGGTGGTAGAATGATGCAGAGTCCACACAGGAGAATGAAGAGCTCTGAACCATGCTATTTATTATTATTTTAAGAGGTTTGATGTTCTCTTAGAGGAAAGAAATCTAAATTGATTTTCTAGTCTACATGCTATAGGCTTGGGGGTTCTTACAAAATGAAGAGGGCACATGCTAATGACTTGGTAATGATGACACTGAGGTCATCAGACAGTGATGACTTCCATGGAGTGTTAATACTCACACAGAGAAGGGGCTCTACATGGAGTTTTCTGGCAGTGAACATTCACCTCTCCTCTGTTATTGCTTCTTCAGTCTTCCCTGTCGCGGGGCACCTTCTCTCTTTTCTAGATCTCTGGCTGTCAAACATCCAGAGTGACTTTTATTGTAGCTGATCCAAGCCTGCCCTGTCTAGACACACCTAAGAACCTAATAGAGCTATAGGAAGAAGGGCAAATAGAAAATTTTTATCATTAAAAATTATTTTTTTGGGAATTATATACATAAATACTGTATATCATTTCTTCCTCTGCCTCTCTCTCTTTCTCTCTCCTCCAGCTCTTCCTGTGCCCTCTCCCTCTCAAACTCATGATCTCATCTTTGTTATGTCATACATATGTTTATATACACATACATATGTCCATATAAATAAAACTCGATGGATCTATTTAGTATTTCTCATGTATTTATGCTTAGGATTGTCCACTTGGATAATGTATTGGAGGTTTCTTGGGGGGGGGGGAAGATCAACCATCATTACAGAGATAAGAGTCATTGCTCCCCAACCTAGCAATTTTCAGATGCATATTTGTCCATGTAGGACTTCCTGTTGGGTTTGTTTGATGGGCAGGGTCCTAACTGCCACTTCAGGCCATGACTCAATAGAACTACAACAGAATCAGAAGCGTATCTTCAGCTAGGCATGCCCAGCTGTCCATATGGACTTGGTTCTCAGACCTCAAGCACATGGGAAAGTGATGGCTTGGTGCTTGTTAAGCTAGCTCTTAGAAGCAATTGGAAGATGGCTCATATGAAGATCCTTCTTTCCTTTCTTCTGTCACTTTGACCTTCAACTGTTTTCTGTATACATTTTTATTTAGTGAGAAATATACGCATGCATACAACATATTTTGATAACACCCACTTTTCTTCCCTCTTTGACTCCTTTTGGCTTCCCTCCCCTCACTGACTTTCAGCCAGTATCTGTTTCCATAGGCATCAGGGCTTGACTCCATACCTTTCATGTAAGCTTTGCCACTCTTGGGTGAGCATCCTATCATGCAAAATCAGTCCCAGGTCGCCCCCCCGCCCCCAATCTCTTTATGTACAGCCTCTCCCTGAAGCTTGCTTCAGCTGCTGAGAATCTATGGCCTCACTCTGCTTCCTGAGTGTCAGGCATGGCTTTGGTCATGTGACTGCTGTGCCTATGACTGCATCATCCCTTTCTCTGGCCTGCCTCCTTGCCTAAAGAAGCACAGGATGTAATTGAACTCCATCTTGCTATTTCTGCCTTCTATTCCATGGGTAGCCTTTAATTTCTCACTGCCAAATTCTACGATGTGTAGTCAGAGAAGGCAATTCTTTCTCATGGGAGCCCATTGGAGACCTGAGATTATCCAATGACATACTTGCTAATCAAACCTTCAACAACACTGTTGATAATCCCCAATTTAATAGAAAATAGAAAAATAGTTCCTGGTGCCAAGACAGGTTAAATGATTTTCTCTGACTGTGGTTCTGAATTAAGTGCCTGAATTAAGATCTGAGATGGATGCCTGGCCCTAGAGACTGGACTTCCTTTCCAGCCAGCTTAGTCAGGTAATAATGCACCATCGAAAACCTCAAATGTCTCCATTGCTGACGTCTCCGAGGTTCAGCTCCAGCCTGTGACAGGAGTGACAGAAGGTGGCCTATATAGGACAGACACTGAGCTCCCACTGGAAATTCTGATGCGAGGAGGAAGAGAATAAAAATCCAGCTTGAGAGCTAGAACACAAGAGCGACAACAATCTGCTATTGCTTCCTTCTGCCTTTGTTGTGATTTATACGGGGAAAACCATCATTAAATCGTTGTTTAATGAATAGAACTCCTACCTGTGAGATAATATCTGTGGGTTGACTGGAGGATCTCATATAAGGATTTTTCTAGGTAGGTTTCATTTAGTTTCCTTTCCTGAAGCAACGGCAATTGAGGGACCCAGCTCAGGTGATGGCCACTGCTCCCTCGGGAAACAGTAAGCTCTAAGAACCCTTGTGTATGTTGGCATAGGCTATGCCAATGTGTAGATAAGCAGTGTGGTGTCCTGGGATCTGGTTAGGACAGATCTTAATTTACTCACTAATGATGTATCAATGGGTAGATCACATGGCAGCCATCAACTACTATTTGCTCATTTAAAATGTGGAGTGTGTAGGAACCATAGAGCAAAGGCTATCGTGTTGTGTATGTGTGCACACTTATGTATATATGCATGTGCATGTGGTGTTTATGTGTGCACACACATGGGTGTATGCCTGTGTATGCATATCGTATTTGATAACGGAGAGCGAGCCCTCAGTAAATTGTGACCATTATTGTTATTTTAAGCAGATGGAGTCTCTGCCCTGTAGAAATGTGTGCTTTGAACCAGTTAATATTTACTTTGATTCTTTATTGAGTCACTAAACGGCAGGGATGTGGCAGGGTCAGCTTTGTGGCTGAAGTGATCTAAGTCTTTGCTATTCTAAGCCTTGAGTGACCGGCATCGTCAGCTCCACATGGGAGGTCAGACGGTGTTCAGACTCTTAGGCCTACCTTAGTTCAATACTGTGAATTGAAACCTGTACTCACAAGACCTTTAGTAATCTGTATCTACACTGAGGGCATTGGCAGAATATGCATAGCTGAGTCCCATATCTTTAAACTGTAATGAGGAAGCTTCAATCAAATTCATAGCTCGGCGAGGAAGCCCGTTTTCAGAATCTTCTTGTGAGGCAGCTACATGTACCACATGATGTGCTGAGAGATGTATGGATTCTCCTCTTCCATCAGATAAAGGGGGTCTCTGCTGCATGTGCCATGCTTACTGTCTTACTTAGGGTTTCTATTGCTGCAATGAATCATCAGGAGCAAGAAGTAAGCTGAGGAGGAAAGGGTTTATTTGGCTCACACTTCCACATTGCTGTTAATCACTGAAGAAAGTCAGGACTGGAACTCACATAGGACAGGAACCTGGAGGCAGGAGCTGATGAAGAGGTCATGGAGGGGGCTGCTTACTGGCTTGCTCTCCATGGCTCGCTCAGCCTGCTTTCTTACAGAACCCAGGACCACCAGCCCAGAGATGGTACCATCCTCAGTGGGCTGGACCCTCCCCATCCATCACTAATTGAGAAAATGCCTTACTTATAGATGGATCTCTCGGAGACATTTTCTCAACTGAGGCTTCTTCCTCTGATGATTCTAGCTTGTTCAAGTTGACACAAAACCAGCCAGTACAATTAACTACCAATCCGACAAGGTTAGGGAGAATGGCACTCTATCTTGGATATCCTGCCTAATGACTTCTGGTGGCTTGTTTCCTGGTGTATGGAGGAGTCTGCCGAGTCAGAGCGTGTAGGGAGGGGAGGGGAGCGGGTGTCTGCCGCTGGCTGGTGGCATCTGCAGTGTCGACCTGTGGCCTCCATAGAGCATGGTGCAATGGTTGCTATGGGAACTGCTGTGCTTGGTGAGGGGTGAAGAGAGGAGCTGCAGGAAGTATGGGCTGCTCTCCAGTGTCCTCTGGGAGCTGAGGAGGAGAGCAGACTCATTCACCTGGGAAGTCACCGGGAGGTCACTGGGAGGTCAAAGGGAGGTTTTCTCATTCTGTCCTTTCTCTGGGTCCTGGGGGAAACCAAGAACTCTGAGAGGAAGTTAATATAGAATTGTAAGTATTCTGAGCTAAGTGAGGTAAATAGGAAGCCCTTCAAGTCCACAGGAAGTGAAGGACCATCCCGGGATCTCCTGGTTTACGGCCAGTCTGGTTGAAATGGATGCAGGAGAAAAATGAAAGTCAGTTTTATGATCTGGTGATGCTTGTAGCCCATGGAAGCTCCAGAGAAGAAATGATTCTGAGGCAATGGTCTTCCTGCCATAGCATGCTGCTCCTTTGACGTTGTAATGGTGTTTGTGTCTCCATTTCTTTCAGGCAGAAGAGAAAAATGTCTCTTTCTTTACCTTTCCTCTGCAGCGAGGTCTGGAATTGTGTAGCCCTGGTGTCCTGCAGATTCTAGCCCTCGGTCTCATACTTCACTGTGGCTTTGGGTTACATGACACAAAACAGAAATTCAAAAATCAAATACATAAATCATGCTTACCCCACACGGCTCTGAAGATTGTACACGTGAAGCAAATGGCCTAGTTGGTATTCAGTAGCTGTCTGTCTGGGGTCTTGCCCTAACCTGGACATGAAAGGGCCTTCTATTTTGTGCTCCTGACCTAACTAGTGCAGTTTGTAATGTTGAATGAGGTACATGTTATACTCACGATGTTAATGGTGTTCCATTTCACACAGCAGTGACATGACAAAATGAGGGGCAGAAAGGGAATGGGTTATGGCCACTAAACTTCCCAAAGCCCGAAGATTCTATGTGACAGTAGCTAGTGCTTGAAACCGCAAGGATAAAGCAATACGAAAGTATACCAACAGCTTTGAGAGGTGTGAATAGAAGGTATTGAATCAGAGTCAAAGAGAATTATTCCACCGAGCTACAAAAGGATGCACCCTGAGCCTCATTTAGACTATCATCTTCAATTCTTACCACTTTGGTTTGAAAAGGGTAGTGTAGCAGTGGAGAAAGCAAAGTGTAAGCTGCGGGAACGACTTGAGATTCAGCGGGCTTGGTGACGCGAGAAAGCCAAAGGCTCATGCTGATTGAAAGAATAAACACGTGGTGATGTCACTGAAGTCTACGCAACCCTACAGAAGATGGGAAGACACACGTGGCTGCAAAGCCACTGCATTTGTGCTTGAAAGGGAAATGTCTTTGCAGAAGAGAAATGAAGTGTTATGATATACAGAAGAGAATCCCCAGAGACTCTGGGGGGTTACATACATGCTGATGAATGTCCTGGGGTTTCTATAGAAAAGTACTGTAACTGGGTAAGGTAAATGCATTTTCTCCATTCTGGAGGAGGCAACAAGTCTGAAATGAAGGCATTAGCAAGGGCAGAGTGTGTCTGAGGGATGGAGGGTAAAATCCCCTCTTGGCTTGGTGTAGCTTCTAACAGCTAGTAGCAATCTCTGACAGCTCTCGACAGTCAGCTACACCCCTTCAGTCACCACCTCCATCACCACAGGACTCATCTCTGCGCTGTTCTCTGTATCTCTTTTCTTTTTATAAGAATACCATTTATACTGGACGAAGAGTCATTTGTGGTATCATGACCACATCTTTACTAACTACGTGTGACAAAACTGGACATTCTATTCTGAAGCTGCAGGGGTTAGGGCTTTAACACGTATTTTTGTGGGGAAGAAAACAGCTTATCCAACAACACAGGTAATTCAAAAAGTTGTCTGCTGAAAATAATAAATGTCTGTGAGTGACCAGCAGAGAAATCATGGAGTCAGAGACTGTTGGCCACAATGTGTGTGTGTGTGTGTGTGTGTGTGTGTGTGTGTGTGTGTGTATGAGAGAGAGAGAGAGAGAGAGAGAGAGAGAGAGAGAGAGAGAGACAGACATAACATTTCCATTAAGATCCAGTACAGGGAAGAGTGTCCTGTCTTACTGATCAATTTAACTTGTAATCTCTAGTTTCTGTGTTACTATAGTAAGAGGAAATAATTATACCCATTGAGAAACAAATAAGTCAGACCATCTTCATAGGTGACATGATTTTCTGTGTAAGAAATATAAAAGAATATAAAAGAGGCAGCAATAATGATGGACCTTTCCATCTTCTAAGTCTTCCGCACTTCTTTCTTCAGAGACCTAAACTGTCAATGCAGAGGTCTATCACCTCGTTGGTAAGGTTTATTCCTAGACATTTTAATGGTTTCTCTTTACACACACTGTGTGTATTGTCGGCATCTTTGTCAAACATGAGATGACTGCAATTATATGCATTCGGGTTTGGGTCTTCTATTTTGTTCTATTGGCCTATATGTCCGCCTTTGTGCCAGTACCATGGTGCTTTTATTACTGGAGCCCTGAGATGTAGTCTGAAATCTGGTTTGGAAATCCCTCCTACATTATGATTTTTGCCTGGGATTCATCGATCTATTTGGAATCTTTTTTGATTCCATAAGAATTTTAAGACTTTTCCCCACCCTATCTGTGAAGAAAGGGGATTTTTCTTGAGCTTGCATTCAATCTGTAAATTCATTTTGATAGGATGGTCATTTTTACAGTATTAATTTTACCAGGCAGCAATAATGATGGACCTTTCCATCTTCTAAGTCTTCCTCATTTCTTTCTTCAGAGACCTAAACTGTCAGTGTAGAGGTCTATCACCTCGTTGGTAAGGTTTATTCCTAGACATTTTAATGGTTTCTCTTTCAACAGACATTTGAAAAATGTTTTTTATACTTTTATGAGTGCAAGTGTTTTTATGATTTCCTTACAGCATGTTGTTTGTCATTAGTATTAAAAAGGCCATGGCTTTTAAAAGTTAATATTGTATCCTGACATTTGGATGAAAATGTTGATCACTTTTGTAAGTTTTCTGCTGGGATGTTCAGTTTCCCTCTCCTGGCTGATTCCTCCAGCTCGTGCTTTGGGTACCATATTGAAAAGGAGTGAGAATAGTGAGTACCCCACCTACTTCCTAATTTTAATGGAATTGGCTTTAAGATTGTCTCCATTTAGCAAAATGCTGACTGTGAGTTTGTCATAGGTAGCTTTTATTATTTTCAGATCTGTTCCATCCAATCCTACTCTCTTGGACACCTCTCAGGAAGACCTATTGTATTTTGTCAAAGGCCTCTTTTTTTTTATACCTGTTGAAATGATAATGCAGTTTTTGTTTTTAAGTCTATTTGTATGGTTTGTATGTTGAGCCATGCCTGCATCTCTGAGACATAGCCAGCTTGATCATGGTGGACTAGCAGATGCTAAAATCATGGGGACGATCTCACTAAACCAACTGTGCCAAAAACACAGCTTAATTGGAGAAGGATAGTTTGGAAGTTGAAGGTCGAATAAAGAAGCACACTCATCTGATTGGCCAAAACAGAAGGTGAAGGTTATCAGAGGCACCCAAACAAGCTAGATACAGGCAGGGGTGTCCTGTGGTTTCCTGGCACACCACAGGAGATGCTGGAGGCGAGGAAGTGCCCTGGGAAGCGAGCACTGTGGCTCAGGAAGTTCATTCCTCTGAGGAGTCACATCCCCAGCTGAGCAACCTTGGGAGGAGGGTAGAAGAAAATGCTTTAGAGAATAGGGAACCCCCTGTAGAGGAAGGACCTCCACCCTAGCAGGCCGAGCTATAGTGGCACAGGAGAGGGACAGAAGTTGGAAACAGAACTTGTGACTGTGTGCACCACTTTAATCTCCTTTCTGTCAAGAAACTTAAGCATCATTTTTTTTTCTAGGAAAGAAAAGGAGATGGGGTGGGGGATGGATTACCTTGAACCTCACTTTCTCTTCCCTCCTATGCATCACTGTAGCTAGGTTTCAAAACAGAACCATAATTACTTCCTGGAGTAGTTCTGAAAATTCTCTGGGGCCTTCAGATGGTGGATAGTCCTGACAGGTCATCTCTCCAAGGGATAGGATAGAATAGGGGAGGAGGCGCCCTGATGGGAGAGCCCCTGGTGTGCTGGGGAAGCCCAGGGACACAAGTCCCTGGCATTATCTAGGCTGAGTTCTGACACAGCCAGATGACACACAGAGGAAGTTGTAGAGAGAGGCAGTAGAGTGCTTGCTGTGACAAGAGTGGACAGGGACACACTCCATGGTTGCCCCACACCCTGCCCATGGTCATCTATCTGCTCTGCAAAGTATTTGGAGCTGGGTTCTTCTTGTTTAGCGTCTGATCATCAGTAAACTGGATCTTGAAGTGAGAATGGGTTTTAATGTAGCTCAAGCGCCAATGTTACTGAACAAACGGAAGGGAGGAAGACCCATTGCCACTCACTGTAGGAGATCGCCAGCTTTGAGCCTCTGAATGTCTGTCTCATCCAGGTTCACCTTGTCCTCGGCTGTCATTCTGAGCCTCTACACACAACCCCCCCTCTTTTTGTCTGTCTGTCTCTCCCTCTCCCTGAGTGTGTGTGTATATGTCTGTCTTTGTGTCTCTGTCTCTCTCTTTCTCTGGTGTAGTAAAGAAAACCTTTGCTGACTTGGAATCCTTCCTTTTCCCTGACAGTACTGTCAGGAAGGGGTGGTGACTTATATAGACCTCTCTCCCTCTATGTAAGCCCCAGAACTTAGATTGTCTGAACTTCTGAGTGATCCACCAGTGATTCTTCCCAACACAACTCCCT
>NW_021604601.1:7763009-7786208 GCF_004785775.1 Grammomys surdaster | reverse complement strand
CACAGCACAGCACAGCACAGCACAGCACAGCACAGCACAGCACAGCATAGCACTGCATAGCACTATACAGGAGAGTGCACAAAGCTGGTAGCATCTCTGGAATCCTAACTATGAAAGGACACCAGGACTGCAAACAAGTCCATTCCACAGAGACTGGGAGTACATTGCCTCTCAGAGTTGTCTCAACACTGAAATAACTCCAGGAAGCCCCAGTCACAGCTTCCAGAAATGCCTTTGGAAGCAGACAGCACTTAGGACTTGCTGCCACCAGGGACCCAAACTCCAGAAGAAGGAGGGCCATGGTGCCATGGGAGCTAGAAGCAGGGCAGATGACTGGATGGCCTTGGGAGGCAGTTTTAGGTGGATAATTAATACAGCGGAAACAGAACCGTGACAGAGAACCTCCCACGGGAGACCGCTGTCAGTCTCCTTATTCATTTATTCCTTTCTAACCAAATTGATGGGCCAGTCTGCCGCCTTCCTAGATCCACACGGGTGATGAAACTGCAAACAAGTTTCATTTAAATAATGGGCAAACCTTCCAATTAGTCAGAGCCTAATCCTTCTGACTTAAAAATGACAAACTGCTCTCACAACAGCCTGTTTGCTGAAAAGGGAAAAGAGAGCAAGAGAGAGAGAAAAGGAAAAGGGGGGTGGGTGGGTGGTAAACCAATTGAAAACATTGATTGAAAGAAATTTAAATGCAGATTCCACTGGATATTAATCCAGGGGGAACGTTACACAGTCAATAATTGTCATAAAGATTCATTGGTCAACATTTAAGGACTAATTAAAAATGTATACATATATTTTGATGGTTTCATTCCTGGGGCATATGCATTTTCTTTTATTTCATTTTAATGCCTTGATAATAAAGGGTTCTCAAGAAAGGTATGGCTGTTACTGATCCCAATAAACAAACACGTAAAAATAGGCGCTTTAGTGCAGGTATGATGACTCAGCCATTAAACGTGCTTCTTGCACAAGCCTGTGATGTGAGTTTAGTCCCCCGCAGACCATGCATGCCATGGCACATAGCTTTTCAAGTTATGCAGATGCACTAGCAATTAATGTCAATGAATTAATTATTAACACATGTAAAATTAATATAATTTAAAAAGTTAAATTAAAACTATCTTGACACAAACTTTTTATAAAATAAAAAAATAAATTAAAAATTAAAATTAAAATTAAGAAATTACAATAAAAAATAAATAAAAATAATTAACAATTAATTAATTGAGGATCAAAATTAGACCCCTTAAAATGAATTCATTCGAATGTTTGAGTGTTTCTGCTACTGCCGAATCTGTGTTCAGAAGTTATTCATAAATAATGTAAGGGGTCCTAGTCCCACATGTTCATCTATGATTCCTTCATCTACTGACCAATCAGCTGTCAGCCACCTATCATGTAGTAAGTGTTCTGGGAAGAACATGGATAAAACAAGCCATGCCTGTCTTCAAGGGCACTGATGAGCAAACAAGCAATTGTCACACCTAAGTCATTCCGTGTCTGTATAGAACTTCTTTACCTGTCACACGCACACCTAGAGGTTGCCTTAAATGCTTGTTGAGAAGCAGATTGGGAGCAGGTGTGGGGAAGGGCCCAGGCTTTGACATTTATTAATGTGCTCCCAGGGATGTGCATCAGGACAAGGTCCCAAGGGGGATGATGGAGAAGAGAAAGAAGGGGACTTTCACACACAGGGAAAGAGTTAGACTGGGTAGGACGGCAATGGCCTCTGGACACAGCACTCAGTAGACTAAGAACTAACAGAAAATCCTGTGTTTATGTTTGGAAGACAACAATTCTGTGAAATAGCAGGAGAGAGGTCCTTGGCTTGTTGGTCACACACACACACCAATCAATTCACCCATCCCAGGTTCCCCTGGCTACATCTCAGCCCACACTTTATCCTTTTTGTCCTTCATGGACTGGCTTCTGGGAGGTATCTATATCCAAAACAGCCTTGACTGGTCAATCTCCCATTCCCTTCCCTGCACTTTCTCCAGCTCAGCCCAGCCCAGCATTTTCATCCTGTGCCCAGCCTCATGTTCCTCCATCCCTGACTTTGAGATTTACATCTGTCCCTGTCTCTTCACCTGTGCCGTGATTTTGACTGTTTTCTTATGCACAGAAATCACTCAGAGTGATGTGTGTCTAACACTTGTCAAACAAGCAACGTATCTTTCCAGCTTGCTCTCAAGGTTGATACTTCCTCTTTGACACACAGTGGAAAGGTTAGTGAGAGGGAGAAGCTTGCTGATGCAAATTTGTCTAGCTAAGCCCATACATTTCGTGTGTGTAAATGTTCACTGAATGAGTTGGTTCTTCCAAGGGGCCCCAGAGGTCATTTAAACAGCAACAACAGTTTGGATATAGAAGTATTTGTAGAATACTCAGTAGATGTTGCTGGCCCTTTTCAGTGAGTTGTTCAGATGGTCAGAAACAATGACGGGACAAACTTGCTGTCCCCTGAGTCTGCATCAAGGCAATATCCTCAAACAAGTTTCACATATACGGCGTTCTCTTCCACCAGATACCCCCTGTAAAGATGGAAATCTATGCATGCTCGCCAAAGAATGTAAAGATAGTTAATATTAGGAATTTTGACCTTGAACTTATAATCTTTTAGTATCATGGGAAACAACAGGACCCATGGGGACAGCAGCTATATTCAGGGAGTGTCACTGATGGAGTCCTGCGCCAGGCTAACTGCTTCTCTCATCAAACACTATTCTTTTCAACGTGAAAATGTCTGATAGACACACTGGTTATTCAGACTTGGATATTTGGCAGACATCCTGTCTTAAAAATGAGGGAGGGAGCTTGTCAGTTCTGGGAAAACAACTGACAGTATCTCTGCCAATGGTAAAGTTGGAGCTTTCAAGCAAAAATTAGACTTCTGAGAAATGCCTATTTGCTGCAGGGGGTGCGGCATCTTTTTAGTGCTTCAAGATTTGCTTGGTGAAGTCAGTGGTCATATTAGCACACAAGTATCTTCTTGTTAGTATGTAACATATGTCAACCATAGGAACATGAGCACAGACTAATGAACTAAAACGTTGTCAGTCCTCAACATATGAATAAAAGATCCAAAAGAGTCCAGATCAGTCAAATGGATTTTCACCTAACCGAGCAGGAGAAAGCTCCTCTGTGTGGTTTGAGATCCCATTCGAAAACTCATCTTTCATAAGCAACCCCTTGTAGAGGTCAGGCTGAGGCCTCATGGATGATCACAGTTCCTGTCGGAGGCCATAATGTGCTCTGCCCTTCCTAACTGGGCACCTGGATCAGACTGAGCTCTCGTCACAGCTGTAAAGCCAAGCAAATACCTCAGCAGACTAAACACGGAGCAGAGAGAAGCCGTCAGTTCCATTCCATTAAACTAGACCGTAAAGAGATTCACAAAACTATAAATAATGACATTCTTCTCACCACCTTCTCTGGTAGAAAACAGCTGTTTGCATAAGACCGTATTATTTACGATAGTGTGGAATGGGCTTATGGTTATGTTGAAACTGAAGTAGAGAGAATTATCAGTTTAAACCCTCTATATGTTGATATCTGGTCCTATAACTCCCATGAGTGAATGCTTTTTAGATCTTAAGGTGTGAGATGGGAAACCACGCAATTCTGCAAACTCTTGCAGCACCCAGATGTGGACAGGCTTGCACACTGTAAACTCTTGCAGTGCCCGGCTGTGGACAGGCTTGCACAGGGTGGTGATTTGGGCTGCCCTGTCTTCTGCTCGTAAGAGATTGTCATTATTCTCATCTAGTTGTTCAGGTCTACAATCCAGAAAACATTCACCATCCCTCCCCTCCCCTCCATCTCCACGCCAATCTGCCTGGTCTTGTTAGCCTCCATGTCTCAAGATTGTAACAGTTCATCTCCTTCTTCTCCCCATCATCATCCCCAGTTCCTGTCACGTCACACAAGGAAGGCTTCAGGAACTTTTCCTTCCTCATGCTTCCTGGCATCCCTACCCTCGAGCTCTTTCCTCCTATGTGATCTGGGGTCTTTGTCAGCGTGACCATAGCAACACACATCAAGATGATTTGCTACACTGGGACTTGTTCTTTCTGACTACAACTATGACACTATGAAGAGACCAGGCATGGGCAATGACAGAGAAGGAGCACAGCTTCTGCCTCTTGTTTCCCTTGGTTACTGCTAGCTGACCATAGATAGATACCTGACTGAGACAAGCTGGGGAATTAATTATTTGTCTAAACTAGGCTAAAATTTCTGATCTGGAGAATTATATGCTAAAAAAAAAGTTTCTATGGTAATGCTCTGTTTTAGGGAGTGTATGAAAATATGTCACACAGCACTAGCTAACAGATACATAGCACCATCATTTCCTGCCTGGTTCACTACAGTGTCCTCATTATCCTCTTCCCCCGTCTAGCCTCATTCCTTCTTCATTCTGGAATCAGGAAGACCTTAGATTTGGTGATGTATGATTAGATAATAATTGTATGCCTCTTATGGCACTCAGAGGAAATTGCAAGATTCATAGCTCACTATGGTAAACAAATCCCACTCGGTGTAGTATCTGGTGATCTTAGTTGAGTTTATCTTAGTCCATCCTTAGGAAAAAGACTTTCGGTTTGTTAATAAATTAATAAATAATCACTTGGGGGAATTTTCTTCAGTAGAGAGTCTCAGGAACCTCCCCCAACGTTTCAGATTTAATAGGATCCTAACTGGGTATTTTATCAATATGAATGACTCTTGCTTTCAGGCAAGTTTAGAGAAAAGCTAATGGGAGGGAGGGGGAAGGGAGAAAGGAGAGGCCAAGAGAATGAGAGACAGAGGTACAGGTGTGCACACTCATGTGCATACCATGTGGAGCAGGAAGTTGACTTCCGGTGTCTTCCTCATGTGTTTTCTGCTTTGTTGTTTTTAGTCAGGGTCTCTCACTAAACCTACAGCCCACTGATTAGTTAGGCTGGCCAGCAAACCACAGAGACCCTCCAGTCTCCGTCTCTCCATTCCCAGCTCTGGGTTTACAAGCACAGGCTCACTCACTGCTTGAGTACTGGGGATTGCCATGAGTGTCCTCATCTGCACACAGCAAGCGCTATACACACTAAACCACCTTCCTACCTCTCAGTGCTATCCTTTCCACTGTGCGTCAGCTGCAGGCCACCTTCTCTGCCTCAGGCATGGCAGCTTCTTTCTCCCTTGTGGTTATCCTCTCTGCTCTTCTTTCTCTACTCTCCATTCCCCTTGATGGCTCCTGTTTCTCTTCTGTCTTTGGGTCATGTTTTGCTCCTGGGTGAGATCTTCCCCAGGGACTTGATCCTAAGCACGGTCCCTTATCTTCTTCATCACAGATACCAGTTACGTCTCTCTAACACTTATCTCTTACTGACATATCCCCTATCTTCTCTATGGGCTGGACATGTTTGTAGCTCTGACAACAATGCCTGGCCCATCAGGGGAGTTCAGTAAATACAAAACAAATCACCTCGAGTAGAGAAAGAAGATGGACTCTCTCAAGGCTGGTCTTGTTCAGAGGTGGCTAGATATACACTGGGCATACTTTGAGCAAAGACCGCCCACCCCAGCATGTCCTTGCCAGATACAACAAAAGCAGTATGATATAGTACAATGTTCTCTTAACCTGTAGAAATGTAAGAAACTCTCATATGGTTAAAACAGTGAGCTTGGACCTTATTGAATCAGAATCTTTGAGAGAGAGAGATTACCTGGGAATCTACAGTTAAGTGACTTCTCTCAATGATTATTATGATTTACAGGCAGTAGAACCACTGCTCAGATGAGAAGAACCAAAGATTTGAAATAGATGGCTCTGATTTTCCCTTCAGCCCTGGGCCTTGTAGGTTGAGTCACTGATTCTTTTCACACATTCATTCAGTGATTCATTTCTTAAGACACAGATCTTGATGCTGAGGGTTCAGCAGTGGACAAGAACCATGGGAGTTCTGCTTAGGAGAGACAAACACACAGTCTACATCATTTCCAATAAGAAAAATGCCATTTGTGAGGTAAATGTAAGAAAGAACCAGGGTGCTGGGAGAGGTACTTAGACAGCTGCTTCTGGGAGGTAGTCATTTAGTAAAGTAGAATTATGAGAGGAATCTACCCTAGAAAGGACACATCACAAAAGAGACCCAAGGGAGCCTAATACACAGAAAGCATTGCACAGTTATTATTTTCTTACATGTCTGAAGGCAGGGGATGATGTAATCCCCTCCTTCATATTCAGCACACATTACAGATTGGGGCATGTAGAGTATACTTCTCTAATCAGGGGGAATAGGAGGGAGAAAAGATCTGGAGGACCATCACGCGATTCTCAAGGCCTCTGAGGATGCTTTCTCTAGAGTTGAAGGGAGATGCTGAGAAGGTATCAGAAGGACTTCTCAGATACTTAAAGAGGTAATTGGATTGAACTTGAAAATCACCTAGACTTATTAAGGGTAGAGTTTTAATTTTAGTTTTTGAATTACCTTTTATTTCTTTTTGACACAGGGTCTTGGTATGTAACCCAGGCTAGCCTCCAGCTCACAATCCTCCTGAGTGCTGGGACTATGAATATGCACCTCTTCACTTGACCCCTATGATACATTTTTGGCACTAAGGTGTCTTTCATATGATGTCACATGAAACAACAGATTTGATCAATTTAGCTCAACAACTGCTTCACGGGGGCAAGGAAACCATTTGGCATTATTGGAAAACTGTCTGCAAATGGGTTGGTGTAGACACACTCTGAGCCATGTGTGTATGTGTATGCATGTGTGTTCATATGTGTTCCAATGGATGCATGTGTACAGAGAGCCAGAGGGCAACCTCATGTTACTCCTCAGGTGCTACATTGTTGTTTGGAGGCAAGGTCTCTCACCGGCCTGGAACTCACTGCTTAGGCTAGGCTGCTCAGACATTGAGCATTAGGGATCTACTTGTCTCCTTTTCCACAGTGCTGGGATCACAAAGGAGCACCATGCCTGGCTTTAAAGACAAAACCATGAGTTCTTCACATTGAGCACAGGTCCTCATGCTTACGAATTGAGGGTTTTACCAGTTGGGCCATCTCCCCAGCCCCCATATGCCTTCTTAATTAAATAAAAATCATTTTGCTGGATGATCTACCTATCTGATAAACCCACAGGAAAAAGAGTAGAAAGTTTCTGAACAAAATTGTTCAGTAGAATAAGAAGTTTATTCTTATGTAGTATACTCAAAGCAATCACTTGAAGCTGGGGGAGGGGGAATGGATCTGCAGTCACCAGGATTGCTAGGATTCTGGATCACAGAGTGATTGTCATTGTGGTATGATGTAATGGTGTGGCCCTGAAAAGACAGAACACAATACAACTGTTGAACCAAGTCAAACAGGCATTAAGAATCAATCACTAAATTATATGTTTAATTTTTGGTCAAAATTGCTACTGCATTTTGTGCAGCACTCATCCTAACAGTAACCATCTGACTTCAGTTATTAGGAAATATCTTATTATATTTATTATATCATATGACATTTTTCCAAGTTCCTTTCAAATTCCCCTTCATTGCATTTTTATTATTTTGTTTTCCTTTTACAAAGGGTAGTATATATTACTAGAGGGCTAAATTCCATGCTACTTTTTATAGCATGACTTTCTATGAAGTATGTTTTTAGTAGTGGGCTCCATGCTCACATAAATCCCATGTGTTTTTATGGATAACAAAGGCTAGCCTCTTATTTGGAAAGGGCTAAGCATTATTTAGCATCCAGAGATGAATCAACCTATAATCAATGGGGCACATCAAATAAACATTGACATTCATGGAAGGTAATGAGATTATCCTTGGCTTCCTTAAAATGTCGTACACATGTACATATCACCGAGCCTGACTTGTTAGAGGAAGCATTTCATCCCTGAAGCCACATGCCCTGTGCATAGCACTTCCTGCTGCTACTGGTCCCCTGGCATAAGTTCTGGAGAACCAGGATGACTTTGTGACGTTCTAGGGCCCACTTTGCCTCTAGGAAATGTTGGAAGCATCAACTCTGATCTGGAAAAGTTCCCACTCTTTTCCTTGCACAAAGGAGCACAGTTTTAAAGATGCCTAGGATGATCAGGCTACCAGATCCTGGCACTCCACTGAGCGCTGGTGTCAACCAGAGCCTCAGAGTCAGCGCTGAAC
Organism: Grammomys surdaster; assembly: GCF_004785775.1. Taxonomy (NCBI): domain Eukaryota; kingdom Metazoa; phylum Chordata; class Mammalia; order Rodentia; family Muridae; genus Grammomys; species Grammomys surdaster. The sequence continues at coordinate 7,778,039 of NW_021604601.1, read as the reverse complement.
TGGAAGCACTGGTAGGAGGCCAGGATGGTGTGAATGGATTTATGGATAACAGCAAGTTTGTTGGATGCTATGGAGGACTGACTCTTGGGGCCTTTCCTCCCTTTTCTGCCCTTTGAGATTCTCCATTCAGACACAGGGTCGTTCCTGAGAAGAAAGTGGTGTCAAGCGGTTTGTAACAAGAGGGTCCTGACCCTCCAGGGCACACAGTAGGTACTCAGTCGAGGTTAAGTGAAGTTTTGCTTCCTTGGCCTTCACCTTGCTTTTTCCTGCCTATTCCTAGACCTATTCCTCAACATTGAGCCGTTGGAGCCATATTTTCCTGTATGCTAACAGAGAGGACAAGATCCAACACTGTCCTAGGATCTCTTGTTCACTTATCAACGTGAGCAGAAGGGATCTGAACTCAGGTCTTTTCGCTTGCATAGAGCACATTTTTTTTTTCAATGAAGCCATATCTCCAGCCAGAGTTTTATTTTAATTTTTTTTGAATTAGTTAAGCTCTGGCCAATAGAATTGATCAAATATACAACTAGGAATCCAAAGGAAAAGCTCCCTGGTTCCCTGAAAATCAAAAGTTAAAAGAAAAAAGGAAGGGGGTTAGAAAGGGGCTCTGGAGTTAAATGCATTTGCTTTCCTTGCAGAGAATGAAGTTCAGTTCTCAGCACCCGTATCAGATGGCTCCCAGTACTCGGCACCCACCTCAGGTGGCTCATAGCTGCCTATAGCTCTAGGGGACCTGTCTCTTCTGCATCTCCTCAGGCACCCACATACCCCTGTTTCACACAACACAGACACAGATGCATATACATACATAAATAAAAATGAATCCTTAGAAGACTGTCTAGAACACATAAAAGGAGAGTAAGCTAATGGGTTACCACAGCACCTTTGAACACTCTCAGCTATTCATGTGTATGCTAATGATAGGTAAGGAGGTAAGCTTTATGATTATCGACTCAAAAGCTTAGGTGGTAAAATACAATCACTTAGGAATGTGGCCTATCAGAAAATGTCATTCTTCTCCAACCTATTAGAGATGAACTCCTAAGGATTTTTTTTTATTTAAAAAATAAAGGAAGGGCAGGGGGAGGAAAACACGTTAAGCCAACTTTAAAAAAATAAATAAAAAGAAGAGGGAGAAAGAAAAATGCAGCCTCAGATAGATGGCCCAGTGGAGAATTATTTATATGAAAAACCCTGCCTAAGCATAATTTTTCTGAGATGACATGTGCTTGGAAAATACAATGTGATTTTATCTTGAATGTAAAAGCAACTGCATTTATTTATTTATTTATTTATTTATTTATTCTGCTGACACCAAGAGATACAGAACCTGCTGACGTAATAGGGATGGGAACTGCACTATCAATCCCGAAGCCTATAAATCCGTGTAATACACAGCACACAGCGCAGTATTGAAGACAGTATCATTGATTTATGTAATTGGAATTACAATTGAGCAATACAATTTTTCTTAATTGCATTTGTTTTTCCCCTCCTCCCAAGCCTGTGTTTCCAATGGCTTGAGGATGGGGTGGGGTGGGGTGGAGGTAAGGGAGTGGGGGTGTGGTGATGAGTTACGTGGACTTGCAGTCTTTTGCCATCCATCCTCCCCCACCTCAGCTGACGGGGCGTGGGAAAGAGCAGTTTGTCAGAGAGTGAGACTAGATCATATTTGAAGGGTTCCCCAAGGAAGCTGTAGGAAGTATCTATCAAGGAAAACAGCATCAGAGAGTAGTAGCTGCCCGCTGACAAGTTTCATAGGTTCCTCAGATCTCAGGTCCAAGCTGTAGCTCTTTCTATGAGTGAGTACATCAGGCACAGTGGGAAAGAACTGATGTGTTTGTCAGTGTCGCTTGTGTAGAGGTGGGGCTCAAAACATGCTTGCCCAATGATAGGATTTCCTCTCAGCGGCCTTCCCACCACTGCTGGAATACCTGTCTCTCAAAGCTACCTTCTTAACTGCTGTTGCAGATTGATTGATTCACTCCAAAACCTTCATCCAGAGCCCACATTCATCACATGGATTCAGTGGGATATGTTTTCTCTGTTGATATTTCCAGCCTAGCTGTTGCTCTAACTCCTTACAGAGCCCTTCTTCATGGCTCGTGGGGACCTCAGAGACACTCAAAGGGAAGCACAAGGCTTTCTGGACAGGCGCAGACATTCTCTTGACTGGTTTCAATTTCTCACAGCAGAGGTACGTCCGTGGAACCCCTTACAGTTCCAGGAGGCTTCTGCACAATGCTTTATTCTTGTCCTTATTGGCTTGTCCTTATTGTCCCGGGTGCTGGAGAAGATGTCCCTGATATTTGGATGATGGGTTGTTTCAGCTCTCTGGTTTAAAATAAGTGGGTTATTTTAAACCAACAGTAGTCTATCCCTACCTGGCACTCAGACCATACAGTATCTCTCATCTCCAGCATCTTCCCTTGTATTCGTTGGGCTGTTACTGTGGCTATGTGGCACCTTTGTTATGCTGTCAAAAGCTTAGACGTATTCTGAGTTCCCAGCATACCATCCACAGCATCAAACACTTAGATGTGTGCTGTGGCTTGTCCTTATTGTCCCGGGTGCTGGAGAAGGTGTCCCTGATATTCGGATGATGGGTTGTTTCAGATCTCTGGTTATATAATGTGTGCCCCGAATCCAGTGTGATGAGTGTCCCCATACAAAGTAAACTTTGGAAGACAGAGACATGTACTCAGGGAGAATATGAAAGTGGCTAGTGGAAGGTCAAAGGTCACCATTGCATCAGCAGCAGCTGGGAGCAGACTGAGATCAACTTTTTCCTCGGAAACCTCAAAATAAGCCAAGTACAGCTTAAATCTTGATTTTTCTTGCCTCCAGAATTGGACGATTATGCAGCCTCTTCTATATCCACCTACCCCGTGGTACTCAGTTGAGGCAGCTAGAACACAGAGTGTTTCCCTGAATGACCACGAAGGAGCAAAAGGAACAAACTGCTCACTGGGAAATATCTTTCTTTAAAAAAAGAGAGAGAAACACATTTGTTACCAACACAAACATTTTAAATAAGATCAAACTTTCAGAACTGCTTTAAGTTCATAGCAAAACCAAGAGTCCGGTTCAGAGATGTCTTTCCTTTCACACAGACAGCATCCCTCGGGTCAAACCTTCACCTGAGCACCGTTTCTAGAGTATGCTGCAGACTTTGTCTCTCAGCTGTATTCTTTACATTAGGCTGTAGTTGGTGTGTATCCTGCAACTTTCAGCAAATATGTAATGGTAGATGGTCACCGCTCTAGTATCATAACGTGAACTTGTTCTCCATTGCCCTAATGACCCTCTGGGCTTACCCGACTTTCTTATCCCACTAACCAGTCACCTAGTCCCTGTCTCCAGAGTTAACCCTCTTCTACAGTGCCGTCTCCTTGGAGTCACATGGTATACAGACATTTCACGCCACGTCCATTCACTTAGTGAATTTTCCTTCGTGTCTTCGCATAGCTTGATGCCTCCGCTCCTTTGAGCATTGCATACTACCCCATTGCCTGGCTACTTCACAGCTGTACTTATTTCCCACTTACAATGCCTTTCTTTGTTTCCTACGGAAGGAATCTCTATTGGTTTTTAGCTTTTGAAATTTTAACTCTGTGTACAGATTTTGCTCATGGTCATGGATTTTCAACTAATTTGAATAAATCATGAGGAACGCAATTCTTGGGTCATTTGGTATGAGTATATATTCAACTTCATAAGAGATTACCAACACTTGGGAGGCCTGGGAAGGAGGATCTTGGGTTTCAGACCAGTCTGGGCTACAATAGGAAGAGAGGTTGGACCAGCCTGGACTGCAATAGGAAGTAAGGTTGAAGAGATAGCTCATCAGATAAATGCTTGCTGTGTATTTGTGTACGCTGAGTTCTTTTAATGATCTCTTTAATGTCCATGAAATTGATAGCATTGGCCCCTTACATCTTCAGTATCAACAATTTATGTCTTTTCTCTTTTTCTCAGAGCATGGCTAGAGGCATTTAAAACTATTCATCTTGACACATAAGTTTGTATCAGTTAGTTTGTTCTGTTGATTTCTATTTTTTAATAGATCTCTGCCTTTAGGATTTATTATTATTTAGGATTATTATTATTATTTAGGATTTATTTCTCTACTTTAGATTTCATTTAGTTTTTAGAAGTTCTTACATTCTGATGAACGTGTACAAGTTCTCCATAACCGTGTGGGTCACTGTGGTCCTCCCATGGACTCATACGAGTCCTGATCAAACCTGCTCTTTCTTTCTGCACCCTACTTCCTGGACTCTGTGAATCACTGAACTACACACAGGTTAACTTGATTCAAAACGACCCAGGTTTCCCAGGAGTGTTTTTCAATTACACATCCTACAGAATGTAGACAGCATCCTCAAAGACTTCACAAGGAAAAACCCTCATTGTTTTCAGTCACTCTCCTCTAAGAAACTTGCTCAGTCTCTCCATCTCCCCTTAAGCACTGGCTCAGCCTCGTCTCGTAAGTATTGATACAATGTGTTTGTGTTTAAAATGCTTAAAACATTGTGAGATTAGAGGCCAGTGAGTCGGCTCACCAGTAAAGGTACTTGCTATCAAGCCTGAGGACCTGAGTTTGAGTCCCAGGACCCACATGGAAGAAGAGAACTGATTCCCACAAGTTGTCCTCTGATCTCCACATATACATGTATTCCCACAGAAAATAAATAAATGTAATAATTTAAAAATTGAGATTTACTACACACACACACACACACACACACACAGAGAGACAGAGACACAGAGACAGAGAGAGACAGAGAGAGACAGAGAGAGAGATAGAGAGAGACAGAGAGAGACAGAGAGAGAGACAGAGAGACACACAGAGAGACAGAGAGACAGAGACAGAGAGAGGGAGAGAGAGACAGAGACAGAGACAGAGACAGAGAGACAGAGAGAGAGACAGAGAGAGAGACACAGAGATAGAGAGACACAGAGAGACAGAGAGAGAGACACAGAGAGACACAGAGAGACAGAGAGAGACACAGAGAGACACAGAGAGACAGAGAGAGAGACACAGAGAGACAGAGAGAGAGACAGAGAGAGACAGAGGGAGAGAGACAGAGAGAGACAGAGGGAGAGAGACAGAGAGAGAGAGAGACAGAGAGAGAGAGAGAGACAGAGAGAGAGACAGAGAGACAGAGAGAGAGAGACAGAGAGAGAGACAGAGAGAGAGACAGAAAGAGAGACAGAGAGAGAGACAGAGAGAGTTTTTGAGATAGAGCTCTGTGTAGTCCTGCCTGTCCTCTCACTCTGTAAACCAGGCAGGCCTCAAACTCTGAGATTTGTCTGTCTCTGCCTTTTGGGTGCTGGGATTAAAGGTGTGTGTTACCACTGTCCTGGTTTATTTTAATGCATATTTTATAAGTTTTTGAGAATTTCATACATTGTATGTTCATACTCACCTCTTCCTAGAAGTCCTCCCAGATCCAACCCATTCTCCCGGCTCTCATTTAAAACAAACAAACAAACAAACAAACAAACCCAAAACAAACCCACCGAGTTAAATTAGCATTCACTGTATCCTTCTGGGATTTCCTTCTGACTTATCTTTTTATTCCTGTATAATTAATTTGATCTCTAAGCACTTTGAGATCCCCCGCTCTCCCTGTTCTTGACGCCTAGATTCATTGTAAGCTGTTTTCCTCTGTTCCAGTGTGTTTCACAGCACAGGCACAGGGTGTGGTCTGCCCGTGAATGTTCTTTGTATGCATGAGAGCAGTGTTCTGCTGTTATTGGCTAAACATAAAGTGGCTGATCCATCGATACTGTTTGTTGATCAATGGTGCTGTTGAGTTAAATTATGTCTTTGCTCATTTTTTGGACCTGCCCCCTTTGTAACCAAGGGGAGTGGATGTCCCCATGTCAAAAGTAAATTCTTTCATTTGTCCTTACTGACAAAGCCTTGCATGCTTTGATGCACTCCATCCTTCGGATGCACATTAAAAACACCTTTTCCTAAGAAACGACTCCTTTGTTGATACAATGTATTTCTCCTTCCCTGTGATCACTGTTTTCAAGGCTGTTCTGTCTGAAATCAACAGCTTCTGCAGCTCTTTGGACTCTGGTTAGCCAGTACATCTTGTCTCTGTCCCACACATCTATGTATATATGTATGTATGTGTGTGTCTGCAGTGTGTAGGTGTGCATATATGTGAGGCAGTGCCTGCAGAGGTCAGAAGAGAACACGGGATTCCTGGGAGTCCTTGTGGCTATTGTTACAGGAGATTGTGAGCCACCCAACACGGGGCCTGGGAACCAAACCTGGGTCCTCTGTGAGAGCAGCGTGCATTCCTAACCACAGATGTTCTTACTTTTTTCTTCCAAATTTCTCTTTTCTGGTTTTATTTCATTAGGTTCTCTTTTGTTTTATGCTGGATCAGTTGTATCTTAAACAGTTTTAGTGGTTGCCTAAGAATATACAATTCACATTTGTGCCACATCCAAGTCCCCTGTCTAGTGATGTCCGATCAATCTATCCTGGATAGAGTCCCTCAAAATAACAGTCGCCCCAGTTCCTCCATCCTAGGCCATGGATCCCCTTTTGCGGTAGTTTTTCCCGATACATGGAGTGAAAAGTGGTTTTATATATATTTAAATATGTTACTACTCTTTTACTAACCTTAGATAATTTTATATAGGATTTAAAAATCATATTATTATTTCTTGTCTGATATCCTTTATGTATTGGAGTTTTATGTTCTGTAGTATTTCTTCTTTTCTTTTTTCTCTCCCCTTCTTCCCTCCTTCTGTCTTCCTATTCCCTCCTCCCTCCTTCCCTCCCTCTGTTCCTTCTCTTTCTGAGTAAAATTCTCTGAACATTATGTCTTGGAGACCACTCTGCTGGAGGTCAGACCCTGAGTGTCTGCTGGCTGGGGAAGGTCTCATTTCTCCTTCATGTCTTCTGGACAGTTTCTCAAGGCATGTGACACTGGTTTGATCTTCTCTTCTCATAACACTGTAAATACTTCACTCTCTTCTCTCCTTGCCTGTTTGGTTTCTGAACACAAACAAAATTGTAAAACCTACCCTTGCTTCTCAGCATATAAATGGTCAATTGTTTGTTTATTTTTTTTTAAATCTGGCTTCTGACCATATTTTTTCCTTTGGTTTTCTGTACTTTGAATATTATACATGCATGTTGAAGATATTTTAAAAGCTCTTATACCAGTCAGTTTGAAGTTACTTCAAGGCACCATACAACATACAACATAAGTGACTCACAAAAACAAAAGTGTCTTTTTACTAGTTTGTGTTTAAATAGCTCATAGTTCTGAAAAATTCTCATCCAATGTCAAATTTGAGCCCTAAAGAAGGCAATGGATAATGTCCGTGAATCTGTCTCAGAGCATCCCGAACCAAAAAAACAAAGAGAAACCGAGAAATCAGGTCCCATCTGATGTGAGAGCACACCTTGAATGATCTAATAACCACCAACACGACCCTACCTTCCAAAGATCCCAACAACTGGTAATGGTGCTGACGTGGGGACCAAGCCTTTAAGGACTCTCAGACACACACATACACCCCCCCATTTGGGGACATTCATCCAAATTGTAGCCACCCTTCTTGGTATTCTTCAAGGCCTTCAATCTGTGGTTTGGTGTTGAATGTCCATTTGGGAAACGAATAGGTCACTGTTCTCAGTACTATTTGGCCCACCCCTTTCTCTTTACCTTCTGGCATCCCCAAAGTATACAAAGTGATTTTTTGTTTGTTTACTTTGTTTTGATTTGCTTGTTTTTTTTGGTGTTTTGTTCATTTTCAGTACACCATGCACTATTTTATTTTTTCCTCTTTGATTTTCTGCTTCAGAAGCTCCTGTTGAAACAGTCTCCAGGTCAAAAGTTCTGTGTCCAGTCTCCTAAGGAACCCACCTCCCTCCCTTTCACAGCGTTTCTGAGCTGTTGTCCCCACTTCACTTACACTGTCTACCTGTTCTTGAAAGCTGCCTACTTTTTATTCTTCACAGCACTTGACATATGCTCTTTTTTTGTGCTGCTACCACAGAATACCCGGGACTGAATAATTTATAAAGAATAGACATTGAATCTCTCATAGGCTTGGAAGCTGGCAAGTCTAAGATTCAGGCACAAGGATCTGGTGATGCTTGCTGCTGCTTCACATGGCAGAAGCTGCAAGAAAGTGAACTTATCTACAGTCCCAGTAATTGCGTTCATCCATTCATGAGCACAGTGTGCCCTTACTCTGTGAACTCAGCACCTCCTGTAGGCTCCACATGTCCTCATGCTGGTGGATTTATCCTCTAAGCATCCAACACATGAATTTTGGAACGGGTGTAAAAGTTAATCAATAGTGGAATATTAGTTATAGTTATTTTAAATTCCCTCACAATCCTGCATCAGGTTCTGGTACTTACTCCAAGTCTTCAATCTGGGCTCTACTGTATGCCTTGCCGTTGCTGCCAACTGACAGACACAATAGGGAGGGTACAAAGAACTGAAGTAAACAGGCCTTTAGTGATGTGGGCTCGGGACATAGGAGAGGACTCCTACAGTTCTGTGATCATATTTTCATTTTTCCCTGAGCCTGTTCTACTGGCCCATGAAATTTACAAATGCTTCTAATTCTGGACCTTACCATCAGTGGAGTAGGCTGTCCAGCATGGGATGGCATAGTGGGTCATTTCCTTCTCCCTCATGAGAGGCTACAAAAAGCTAAAGCTCTGGGATATCTCAAAAGGGCTCATTTCCCATTTCTTTCTTGCAGCACACAGAGTTTCCCCCTAATATTCACCATGAGAATTGGAGGGATTAAATTCATACAAGCCCAGGGTCCCCCATAGCTGCTATTCCCAGGACTTTTAAAAACTTATTTTATTTATCTATTACTCCCCCCTCCTCCCTTCTGTGCACATTCATGGTATGTGTGTGTAGGCCAAAGGTCAACTTCCAGGAGCTGCCTCTCTTCTTCCATGTGGATGCTGGTTAGTGAACTTGGGTATCTGCCTATCTCAGCACAGGTTTCTGCTCCAGTCCATTGTGGTTCTCTGGATCTGCTCATCCCTGCTTGCTAATTTTGGGAGGCAGAAATATATCCTGTGACTTTGTCTCTCTGACAGATCTGAAAGGGGCTGGTTTTTTTTTTCTCAGTTCATTCAGCTTTTTATGGGTTGTTGGCCCAGTGACAGCTGCCAAGTTTCTTACAAACTAGACCAGAAATCAGAAGTCCCTCAGACCTTATTTATTTATTTCCTGGCTCACACATCTGCTTTCTGTGTTTAAGCTGAGAGCAGACGCACATTATTTGAATCATAATGCAATTAATTTTTGTTTATAACTTACTTTGTGTATCTTCATTGCGCTTGTGGGTGCTCATGTGCCCTGGCATGTATATGGAGGTCAGAAGGTAATCATGAGAGTGCATACTTTCCTGATCTTGTAGCTTGAACACAGGTCCTCACGCTTGGCGGCAAGCGCCCTTACCCACTGAGCCATCTCACCAGCCCGGCCCTAGAATGCAATTTAAAATTATCATCCGGCGCTGGAATCTGACTGGGAGCTCATTAGGTATAATGCTAGCTTGGCTTAAAATAGCAGAAAAAGGCATCTTGGATAAATTAATTGCTACAGGAAATAATCAAACTTAATTCATCAAAACAGAACAAAAATAAATTGGGTAAATTTAATCAAGTACGTTTTTCTAAGAGCCAAGAGTATTTAGACCTGGTAAAAACATCTTTCATATTATTTTTTTTGTGCTCTAGTATGTGACTTCCAAAACTATCCCCATATATCTGTTATATTTTATGGATCACAGTCATCTACTTATCAGTAGCCAGGTTGGACAGCTACAATAAATGCAGACTCAGCTTTTTTGTCGGCCTCCCAAGCATAAGTATGTTCTCTCTCTCTCTCTCTCTCTCTCTCTCTCTCTCTCTCTCTCTCTCTCTCTCTCTCTCTCTCTCTGTCTGTCTTATTTTTAACTCAAAGGTCTCTCACTTCATAGAACTTTTGCTCCAATGAAGTGATATGCATTTTACAGTCGTTGGGTTCTTTGGATTTCCTCTGCTTCAAACATACTTATTCATTGATTCATCCTGTGCCACCCCCTTCCTGAATTCCTTTCCAGGATGGAAAGCTGTAGTTCATCTCCACTGACACTTCCAACATTGTGTTTGCTACATTCAGATAGTTTGAAAATAAGATATGACTTTATCATATGAAATGTTAATGTAAGACGTCTCTGCATTATAGAAATATTTAATAAAAATGTCTGGTATGAAAGCAGACAGAAGCATCTCACATCTTTACTGGAAGCATAGGAACCTCAGCTAGTGGTAGGTGTATGATGCAAGGGAGTTTCCTGTGCTGTCTGGGGACCTGGATTTCACAATAAGCAGACATCCACATCATCAGAACACAAAGAGAAGTATATTTAGGATGATAGAAACATATGCATGTATATAAACATATACACATAATAAGCACATATATATGTAATACATATATATAAATGATCATGTTTGGAATTTTTTTAAGTCTTCTATTTCCCACCTCTCTGAAAACAGTTCTTTTGAGAAAGACAATGCAGGGACTTATTACCAAGGACTGAAGATTCTCTTTCACCGGAACATTTAGAGGGTTTCTTGTGGAGGTAATATTTCTACATGCTCAGAGAGCTTATATTGTTAACGTATTATATAATGCACATAATAGAAATGTTATACTTCCACTTCCAAAGAATCACAGTGACAGTCAGTAACTTGTACAGGATTATGTTAAGCTCCATAGTCCCGACTTCCTCTCTGGCATCTCTGATTTGCCTTTCAGGTTTTTTTTTTTTTACTTCCCATGTGTTAAATACTGCTTGGCATAGGACTGCCCATGGCTCAGCTAGGTATCCATGTGAGGTTGCATGCAATTGGGTGTTTGTCATTTCTTCTTGATAAAGTGCCTAGAAAAACCTCCCACCTTTCAAAATTTGGAACTTCTCTTCTTTGATTCATCTCACAGTCAGAGTGGAGAGTTGACTGTCTTCCCAAGAGAGGGCTTTGTAAAGCTGACTTGCCTTTGCCTTAGAGAGAGGAAGCAAACCAGTGCAGTACTGAAGCTGGGGAGATGGTTCGGCCAGTAAAGTGCTTGCTGTGTAAGCAGGCCTGAGGGCCTGAGTTCAGACTCCAGCACCCACAGAAAAAACTAGACAGCCCAGTGTGTATCTGTAATCCCAGGGCTCGGGGCATGGAGATGGTGGATTGCTAGAGTTTCTTGGCTCGAAAGCCTACCTGAACCAATGAGCTCTAGGTTCAGTGAAGGACTACTGAATCTCAAAATAAATTAGATAGTTATTCAAAGATATATTCAAACACAAACATGTGCACATGCCACATATCACACACACACACACACACACATGTATATATACACCAAATAATGCATATGCATATACACACATGAACATCTACATACACCATGTAACATATAAACACATGCGTGCCTCTCATTCATTCTGAAAGGTCCTGAAGGGCATCTACTTTTTCACCAAGGATGAAAGTTCCACCCTCAAAGAATAAGTTCCTTCCATTGCAGGGGAGACACTGAGATTCTTTTTTTTAATATATATAATTTATTTTTTCTCAAATCGTAATTCATTCACACAGGGGTTATAAACACAGAAAGGTAGGATGTGGGACAGGGAATGGCACGGGAGTGTGGGTGTTCAGGGGGATACAGATATCTTCAGAACAGAGTATCGGCTGGGTGAAGGTTCAGGGGACAAGTCACTATGACTCTGCCTATGACTGGCTTGTCCTTATCTAAGTTGGTATTGTCTGCCAAGGCTACCTATTTACAAGGTCTATGACTACTCAGGCTTGTAAATTTCCATAAAAGCTGCCTGTTTACATTAGCTTATAGCCATCTGTTTCAATGTTTTTCCAGTGAGACCCAAGACTTGGTGTTAGTATACATTATGACAGGCCTATTGCTGATTTTAGGCCTATGGCTGATTTTAGGCCTTCAGTGTGTAAGCAGGGCTGCCCCTGACATCTCCTCCCTTCTCTAAATATAGAAGGGCTGTGGCAATTCTAAACTTGCGAAGGCAGGGATAGAGGCCTGACCTCCAGTACTTGAAGGGGACCTTGTAATGGCTCCAGTCCCCCTGTTGTTGTCCAGTGAGGCATGAGGGCCATACCCATCCTGATGTCTTTTTCCTGGAGAGGGGATACTTTTGACATCAACCCCTATGCAGTCAGGCTTGTCCCTCAGGGAACTCAGATAGATATTTCTTTTTTTAAAAAAAAAATGGAATATTTATCTTACAGTCTGGTGCTGATCTCTCTAGCCAATGTTTTCTTCAAAGTTTTTCCCAGGAGGCAGAGAGAGAGAGAAAGAAGGAGAGAAGGAGAGAGGGAGAGGGAGAGGAAGAGAGGAAGAGGAAGAGGGGGAGAGGGAGGGAGATGGGAAAGGGAACGGGTAGGAGAAGGAGAAGGGGAGAGGGAGGGAGGCTGACTTTGCAGATTGAGAAGATGCACACTACAAACAATTCTACAAAGGTCGACCACTAACCATGCATTACCCTCAGGCTGATGATCGTGCAAGCTCTGTAACATCCACAACTTCATCCTCAGGAGAGTCAGTCTAGAAGAAAGGATCATCTAGTCCACGAATCTGTACTTACGTGTGGACACCTAAGTGGACACCTGTATCAGGGCTTCGAACATTCCATTTTGGCCTCATTATCTATTTCTCAATGCCAACAATCATCTCATTTATTCAACGCATGAGGAGGCCGCACCTGTCATGTAGGGGGCCTGCATTCTGTGCCGGGGACACAGAAAACATGAACTTGACCTTAGCGGCTGTCCAGCCTCGAGGCTTTAGATAACATTAGAATTAATTTCTCCGTACCTGCCCATCATTTCAATTTAGGAATATTGCCAAGATGTGCCAGTTCTGGTTTTCAGGCTGAAGAGGATTATAGTCTTGAAAACCAGAGGGGAAGCCGTTCAGAGAGGTATCTGTGATGTGGCTGAAAACATGTGAAGTTTCCACATTCGGTCATTTGCAAATTATAAATTACTTCTGTAAGCTTATTAAAGCAGCTGGTTAATTTTGATATCGTATGCCTGTTTTGTACACAAGTGAAGTCTCTACAAGCACATGGATGAATTGTGGAGGTTGTTTTAGTATGTAGCATGCTTGTGGTATGAAGACGGGGGTAATAGCTTCTCTGATTCCTGTATTTTACTGAGGGGAAATGAAGAAGGGTGAACAGGCTAGGTCACCCCTACCTCTGCTTCAGCCAGAGGGGTATAATTGAGATCAGCTCAGGCCAAATGACCTCAGCACTGGCTTCAGCTATAAAGGGAAATTGCAGAGAAAAACTAGATCTTAGAAGAGGCTAGGCTGTCTCTGGAGAATTGGTGGAGCGCACAGCCTTGCTCTCTAGGAAGGCATGCAGTGGGAAGCCTGTTAAAGAGCCGTTGCTTGGGAGATGGCATGCTGGTGACTTCCAGCAAGGCAAGGCAGACAACTCCGACACATTCAAAAACAAGAGACCCTGGCAGTGCTCAAATTTCACTGTCATGATGGCAAGCTGAGTGTCGGAAGGGATTTTCACCACTTCAGAATTAACTCTAAAAATACGTTAGAGAGAAAGACAGAATTAGTTACAATGCATTTATAAAAAGCCAGTTATCCACTTCATCAATTCTAAGCCCAAATTGATTCTAAATGCCCTGCTATTTTATATAGCACCAAGAAAGCAGTCATTGCCCATTGAACTATGATTCGATGCTTTTTCCGTCACTCCGAGTGTATTTTCTGCTTGTTTAAAGGACTCTTGGAACTTTGATAGATGTTTATCTCATTTGCTGTTCATCTTCCTGCAAAAAATTTAAAGGAATTGAGAGAAGGGCTGTGGTTGGTGAAGGGGTCCTCCACATCACTGTACCTACACCCAGTTCTTGTGCCTCCGTTTTTATTGGTTGTCCATCATGGCTGTGATATTGTGTGTATTTGTGCTTTTAAAGACACAAAAAGTGATTGTTTCTTAAAATCCATGAGTCACACAAAGCCTGGGGAACCCAGACCTTTCCTTGGCTGGAGCTGCAGAGTGCACTGAGCATCCTGCCGCCACCTCCTGACATCTGCTTCCCACAGCTGTGTGAGTCTGAGTCCTTAGGACACAGCATCTCTATTTCCCCAGGAGTCTTTTTCTCCTTGCTGCTACTGCTCATACTCAGAAGAGAACCTACCCTGATCGTCATGACTGGTGGAGATGGTCAGAAGCCAGCAACTCTAACCCATCCTGATTCTGGATCTCAGATTTATAAAGACACTGAAAGAAATGTGTGTCCTTGGGACGGATAGCAACATAGCCCAGCATGCTTCTTGCCATTACTGGTCTCAGCCGCTTGGTTATTAGACTTGTTTAATTGCCAACAAACTAAGTCGGCTGCTTTGCTGTGTTACTTTAAATAAGTGTGCTTGGAGTTGTGTGGGGCACCTGCCTGGTGTTGTTTGGGGTCAGAGTCCCCTGTGCTGTGCTCTCAGAGGCCTGGTGATCTCTGAGATGTTAGAGGTGCTCGTTGCACAGGGAACACTGTAGTGACAGAAGCCTGGCAGATGCTACGCAGTGCATTCTGTCTTGGAGAATACAGTATCAGTGAATGTATTTAACTCCCCCGAAGAGTCTCACGACGAAGAATGAGCTGCAGATGCGTACTTGCTGTTTCTTAACTCACCTGCCAGTGTTCACCTTTCTCCCCTATTCTATGCCCATTCATCCATGGTATGTGTGAGTATATGTATGTTGTATGTTTCTGTGTGTGTTATATGTGTGTGTGTCTCTGTGTGTGTTGTATGTGTGTATCTATGTGTGTGTCTGTATGTCTGTGTGTGTCTATGTGTGTGCCTGTGTATGTCTCTGTATGTGTTGTATGTGTGTATATCTGTGTATATGTCTGTGTATGTTATATGTGTGTATGTGTTGTGTGTATGTCTGTGTGTATCTATGTATGTGTTGTATGCATGTATC
>NW_021604601.1:7736295-7762999 GCF_004785775.1 Grammomys surdaster | reverse complement strand
TGTCTGTGTGTTTCTGTGTGTATGTCTTTGTGTGATTGTTGTATGTGTGTGTCTTTGTATATGTCTGTGTGTCTGTATCTGTGTGTGTTATAGGTGTGTGTTGTATGTGTGTGTTGTGTATGTGTGTCTGTATGTGTGTTGTGTGTGTCTATATCTCTGTGTATGTGTTTTCTAGCATGTTCTAGTGCTTAGTCCTGGAATTCAAGCCTCTATCACTGATGTTTGCCAGCCAGCCCAGCCTCACAGTTGAGCTCTGGGTTAATGAGAGTCTCTATCCCATAAAGCAAGGTAGATAGCTTCTACAAAACAATAGCAAAGTCATGGATAGTTATGGCTTAAATCTGAAATGTCCTTACAGGCAGGTTCATACTTTGAATACTGCTACTCAGTTGGTGGTGTTATTATGAGAGGGTCTGGGAATGTTGGGAGTCGGGGCCTACCTAGGGTTGGCTCTTGAGGATATACTACCAAGACTTCTTCCCATAGCTGTTTCTTGGTCCTTAGTGATATGGATAGCTCCAGTCTACATTGTACTCCTGCCTCCATGATGATTTGAAATGCATGGAACCAAGCAGCTAGGGCTGCATCCCTCAAACTGTGAAGCAGACTCGTCCAATCTTCAAGTTTCTTCCATCACAAATTTTGGTCACAGTGGTGAGAAAGACGACCCTGGCCTTCTTGTTTATTGTTATCAGTGGTGCTCCTCAGGGAAGGGGCGTGTCCACAGAAAAGCTGACAGGCCCTGTGAGGTTTCCCTAGTCCTCAGGCAGCATTTACTAAACACCATCCAAGCCTCTTTTTCCATTTTCTTTCATGTTCCTGTCAGAAATATTCCTGGGTCAGTCTCAGCCTCCTCAGGGTGGTTCCTCTGCTTGACATTGGCTGCTTCCATTTGCATCAGTCCTCAGCTATGAGCTGTGCGCACACGTGAGCACACACACACACACACACACACACACACACACACTGCTTAGATCATATTCTCTGCTTTGTGGCCTTAGCTGGAGCTAGGTCTCAATGGGAACAGTTGTGTCGAATCAGTGATGAATTGTCACGCACCCATGTGACATGTGTATTACTATCTCAAGATATCCAGAAATGAAGTCAAACTGCCATATTCCCTTCCTCACTGCTCCCAAGTTCATGATGTCTTGATGAATGAACATTAAGTAGCTTCCGGCCCCACCAGGCATGAGCCGTCCCTGCTCTGCTGGCCCACAGGCAGCCATCTTTAACATAGACTCACGAATCCCCAGGCTGGTTCCTCCACTATCTGCCTTGTTCCACCTAAATCCAGATTGACCCGAATTCTGGCAGGAATACTGGCATCCTTTGACGCTCCTCAGTGGTCTCCCTCTCACACACAGCCTTCATGTTTCTTCATCATCAAGTTGAGACATTCCACCTCTTAAACAAACCTCCCATTGAAGAAATATTCAGCATAACCTAGTGGGAAACCTTCAAAGAAACAGGTTAGAAAAATTAGTGTATGTGTTTGATAGAATCCTGTGCTGCCTCTTAAAATCTTGCATTTAGTGTGTTATCTTATTATATTTTTAATTTATTATATTACATATTTATTTATTTTGTGGGTGCATGTGTACTTTTCTAGGTACATACATGAATACAGGTGTCCATGTATGTGTGTGCATATGCATTTGAAGATTGCCTATATTTCCCAGGAAGCTCTCTCTCTTGTTTTGTTAAGACTAGGTCTGTCATTGAGCTCAGAGCTTTCTAAGTAGGCTAGGTTGATTGGGCATTAAACCCTAGGGGACCCACCTGCCTCCACTTAAAAAAAAAATTTCGATTACAACCTTGTGTCACTATGCCTGGCTTTTTAAAGGTGGTTTCAAGAAATCAAACTTGGAACTTCATGTTTATATAATAACTACTTTCCTAACCCAGTTATCCTTGTACTTAATTTTAAAAAACTAATAGTTTATGACATCTTTAAGTGAAAGAAATCAGATTACAAAATAGTCTTCATTACATAAAGCTGGTTAGGGAATACATATATATTTCACATATGTATTTATATAAATAGTTCTGGGAAGGTACAAAGTACCTAAGTTACTTATCTCTTTACACTGGGGTTGGAGTGATTTTAATTCTTTTCTTTGTTTGAGCACAGATGTATTCTTTTCACATTGAAACATTAAGAATTATAACTGAAAAACTTGACTCCCAAGGTCATCTGTCCCGTGTATTAGAGTTCTAGTATCAGACCCCAGGGAATTCACAGTCCACTCATCTTGTTCAGACTTGAAAAGCCAGCTGAGTGGTACTGAAGTGATCTGCCTACCCATGTCTACTCCCTATGGTGTCAATTCTTTGGACCAAAGACCACCTCTCATTCATCTAGCCATGTTTCCTCTAGTCTGGGCTCCATGAGTGCTCAGTAGTCCGTAATGATGACCGAAGCTAAGTTTTGTGTGCAGACAATGGTTATTGAGGCCACGTTTATGATGCTGTCTCTGCTGACACACATGCTTTGCATATTTGCAAACCTCGACATATTGCAGGTTCTAGGTGTGGTGCCTGCATGCTCCCGGAGGTAGGTATGCTCGTTACTGCCATCCCAGGGGCAGATAGAAACTTAGAGTTCAGTACGTGGATTTGTCTGAACACTGAGTGTCTCACTAAAAGCCAGAGAACACTGTGGTATGGACCCATCGCTGCCACAGAACACTCACAGAAACAGGTGATTCACTAGAGGGCCCTGGGACAGTCATTAACTGGCTGTTGAAGAGAAGACTGTTTTTGACCAGAGTGGGGATAGCAGAAGGTAGCCCCATATTCCAGCTGCATAGCTTTGGACAGGATTGATTCAATGACAGAGTGTTACTGAAGGTTCTAGAGTCAGTTAGAAGTCATGCTTGCACACACAAAGACACAGATATACATATAGACACATGCAAATATACACACAGACACATGGACAGATAGATAGACACACACACACAGAACCACAGACACAGATATACACACAGACATACATACACACACATACACACATACACACACACACAAACAGACAGATATACATACAGACACATACATGCAAATACCCACACAGACACATAGACACACAGACAGATAGACACACACACACACACACAGAAAGAGAGAACCACAGGCACAGATATATACACATACACATACACACAAACACAGAGATAACCACAAACATAGATATATACACAGACATATACATACAAATGCACACAGAGACACATAGAGACACACACAGACACAGATACACAGACACACATAGAGACATAGATACACAGACATACAGACACACACACACATACGCAAACACACACATACTTAGACACATACTCAGATACACACTCAGACACACACACACACACTCAGACACACATATACACACACATACACTCACTCAGACACACACAAACTCAGACATATACACAGATACACACACTCAGACACACTCAGACACATGCACACTCAGACACACACACTCACGTACTCAGTGGTGTCAAGTTCAGGTTTCCAACAGTGAGAAGGCAGTGTGCTGCTCTGAGGTGGTGCACTGGCCTCAGAAGGCCGCACTGAACTGTGTCCGAGTTGCCTTCCATCAGTTTTCCAAATTACATTCTTGTTGCTCTTCCCTGAGAGTGAAAAACAGACTCGTTGAACTTAGTGGCTCTCCTAACTGGGGTTTTAAATCCTGCTTCTTTGTCAAGGGACTATGTCAAATCCCACCATCTCGCTGCTATCTCTCACCCTTGACTGATTTGTTGATCATTTTTAATTGTTAAAAAATATTTAGTTCAAAACTCCGGATACTCTCTAATACTTCCCACGCTTCTGGACATCCCTGTGAGTAGTGCAG
Source organism: Grammomys surdaster (assembly GCF_004785775.1). Lineage (NCBI taxonomy): Eukaryota > Metazoa > Chordata > Mammalia > Rodentia > Muridae > Grammomys > Grammomys surdaster. The sequence continues at coordinate 7,759,134 of NW_021604601.1, read as the reverse complement.
TCAGTGTGAATTATCGTATACAGTTAAGACTGGGCCTTGCTACAGAAGTTGGCAGTTTAGGGAATAAGTCGGGTGCTAACAATGTCATTGAAAGTCACACAAATCAATTGGGCAAAATTATTTTCTGTGATTATCTTGGTTTCCTTTTTTTTTTTTGCAGTTGCGTTTTTAATTTTGACAGTTTAAGTGTGCTCAAGGTTCATGGCAGTTAAAGGCCAAATGGAATGTGAGTCAGGTCACTGTTGAGATTTCCCACTGCTGGGCTAATGAGGCTTGCTTTGGACGCTCGGTGTCATTTCGTATCATTAACGTTGAAGAGCAATGCTTTAGAATAAAACAAATGAACAAAATATTTGTTGGGTGCCTATGATGTGCAAGGCATGGATCGTGTAGCTTGGGACCTAAATGTAGCCCTTTCCTTCCCGAGTCCTGCTAATCAAGAAGAAATGAGTAGTAATCAAATAAGGATTTAGACCTTATAGGAAAAGGGCCCACAAAGTGGCAGAAGATTAATTGTTAATAAATTATGCACGTGAAAAGTACTTGATTTTGGAGACAAAATTACAGGCTGTGGAAGGTCCTTTTATTCTATGGGATATTAGTTGTTTAAAAAAAACGTGGTAGAATAGAAAAGAATCATTCTGGAAGATTTGAGGAGTAGGTCGGAGAAAACAAAAGCTACACTTAGCAATCAATGAGTATAGTTTGGTTTGGAAATCTATGAGTATAATTTGGTTTTGAAAGCTTTATTATGTGTGTGTGTATTTATGTGTATGTATGTATGTATGTGTGTGTATGTACGTACACATGTATGTATGTATGTATGTATGTATGTATGTATCTATCTATCTATCTATCTATCATCTATTGTGAGACAGGTTTTTAAGTACTTCCCTCTATAGCAACCTTCCTGCCTCCATTTCCATGGTGCTGGGATTGCATGTGCACACCATCACAGTCAGTTTATGTTGGCATTGGGGACAAAATCCAGGACTCCATGCATGTCAGGCAAGCAGACTGTCAACTGAGCTACATCCCCAGCTCTGGAAAAGCATTTCGGGCAGAACTGTGGGTAACTTCTGGAGAGTTCCATTCCATTCAACAAGCATTTGCTCTCATGGTTGTGTATCCTGTTGAGGCAAACATAAAAGAGGGAGTCTCTCCTTCATCGTCATCATCTTCTGCTTCTCTGGCTCAGACATGTGTGTCCAATACAACTGAGTTCTCTGCTTACACCACCAAAGTAAAGAAGTCAGCTAGCTATACCTCAAAGTTCTAGAAAGACTTCATTTCCATTTCCTTCCACTTATGGACAGAACTCAGGTCCTTGCAATCGTAAGTAAGCTCTTGGCTTTGCTCACTGTTGGAGCCCTCTTCTTCCAAGTAGATATGAACATGTTCTGGACACATGGTGCCCTTCATATCAGCCACAGAGAGTCTTCACCAGCTTATACGTCTCTTACTTTTTCTCCTGGCAACAGTAGTGAAAGCTCTCTGCTTTTAAAGGTGGTATGTGATTAACGGGGACCTCTCACATAGGCTTTCTTTTGATTAATTTAGGGTCAACTGATTAGTGACCTTAATTACATCTGGGAGACCTTTTCTGCCTTGCCGTAAATAGCAAGTATCATGGTTGTGACCGGGGAGACTATAATAATGGCAATCAGTTAGCACTGTTCCTGCTATGTCAAACCTACAGAATGGTGCTACAATGTCCCCTCCTGTCACCTCAGACCTCACACCTTAGGAAACATGTGGTAGAATTCAGCACTTTTGACAACTCTCTTTTATTTTCAATCAAATGTTTTTTTTTTTTTTTTGAGGTAGAAAAATGAACCTTTAAAGAAAGGGCTTGGATGGTCTTCCATTCATCTTTCAAGGTTATCAGCACGTAAAAGGCTCCTTATGCCCCTGACATCTTGACCTAGATGGGATACAGGAATAAACTTGAAAGTGAGAGCAAAATTCCACCAAAAATATGAGTGCTAATCAGAGATCTTTTTCTTCTTTCTGCTGGTCCTGGTATCTCCACGTTTACCAGGCTTTATAAAGAGTCATGGCATTCCACAGAACATGGAATTTCAAGGCCGACTCAGGAAAGTTGGTGTCAGAATTTAAGGGAGAATGTTAAAGAAGAAAAAAAACATGAAAAATGTTAACTCTGTTTATAACTAAAATTGACCATGCTAGTGGTATGCTCTGGTTCGACATGGGCACAACATGTTGAATCATTCAGGGAGAGAAATGGCGTTTATTTATGACTCTTTCAGTGAGCCGTTCCGTTCACGCTGTAACTTGACTGCCGTCTGAGTGGGTAGCGGTGAGGGGAAGGCTGAGTGTATAGCACAGCATAATAAGAAAATCTCTTTTTCCTTTTTGGACAGCGTTATTGGACTCATTTGTCCATGCAGGGAAGCCAGTTACTTGCCAGCAGAAAAAATGCTGCCAGTCAACACATTCCCAGCACCCTTCCCAGCACCTACAGAGCACCGAGTGAGGAGTTTCTGGTTTCAAAATGGTCCAGTTCTCTTTAGACCATGCAAGCCAGCCCTTGTCTTTTCTGAGGATTCTTTGCTTTATTTGAGTAGACTGTTAAGACTTTACTCATAATCTGTGAATCCTGTGCTCGTGGATAAATGCAAATATTGCCATCACCTTCCACTGACAGAAGACTCCAGTGTTACCATGGAGAACAGCGTTAATCCTTTTGTAATTAGTGCTTTATTTCAGTCTTCGTAGGGCAAGGATGGAGTCGGATTTTGGTAAATTGACTTTGAAATCCTTTCCTTAACCCTCACTTTTCTTTTATCTTAAAAAGTAACCGTTGCATATGTAACCATGTTCTTTTTACCAATAATAGAAGACCTGGTTTATGTGCTGAGATGGAACCCAGCCAGACAAAAAGTAATCACAAGGCCCCAAAAAGTGACTGTGAAGACCAGGTGGTCCTGACTATGCCAGAAAACCAGACAGAAAGTCTTCAGCAGAGGATGAGCCATGATCATACTGGAAAGAATAACTATCACTTTTATAATGCACACAGATTATATTGACATCCCTAGCACTGATCAGGAAGAATATTTCTTCTGTATGCTGTGACATCTTTAATACAAATGGAAAGTCAAATGTAATAAGTTTTAATAAGCAGTGAGTGTGCCAGTGAGTGTGTCACAGTGAGCAAGTATGCCAGCAAGTGTGTGACAGAGTGTTTGCCACTGAGTGTGCTGGTGAGTGTGTGCCACTGAGTGTGCCAGTGAGTGTGTGCTAGTGAGTGAGCATGCCAGTGAGTGATCTTGCCAGTGAGTGTGCCAGTGAGTGTATATGCCAGTGAGTGTGCATGTCAGTGTGTATGCCAGTGAATGTGTATGCCAGTGAGTGTGCCAGTAAGTGATCGTGCCAGTGAGTGTGTATGCCAGTGAGTGTGTATGCCAGTGAGTGTGCCAACTCATGAACATCTGCCCTGTCAAGGACACTGTCACAGAAGAAAGAAATCAACAACAAAATATATTTTCTCTCTTGGCTGCAGCATGTAGTTGGAATGCTTTGCTCCATGTGTAAGAGGCAGGTGTAGAGAGTAGAGAGAGACTGGGTCAAATTCATGGATGACAGACCTCAGCACAGAGTTGAGGGAGGTGGGGGCATGAGGAAGGCTTAACAGGCAGAGGAATGTCAAGAGCTAAGTAAAGCAACAGCACTGTTATATTTGACAACCTAGTACATGTACAAAAGATGAACTAGTGAGAGGTGAGGGGCTGGGGGTGTTTACACTGAAGAACCATTGAGCAGCTTTTGACTCTCCGTTCCCTATACCTGAGGAGAAAACCAGTAAGAATGGTTTGAAGGAGTGAGATGCATAGACTATTTTATGATGTAAAAACAGCCATCGAGGGTAGGGAAGTTGCTCAGTTTGCAGGGTGCTTGACTAGCATGCATGAAATCCTGGGTTCACGTACTACATAAAACAGAGTGTGGTGGCTCATGGGTATATTCTCAGCATCTGGAGGTGGGTGAGATGTTCAAGATTGTTATGGTTTGGGTGAGAAATGTCTTCCATTTGCTCAGGCATGTAAACACTTAGTCCTTGGTTGGTTGAGATGCTTCGGGAGGTTTTAGGAGGCGTGGCCTTGCCGCAGGAGGCGTGGCCTTGTTGCAGGAGGCGTGGCCTTCTTGCAGGAAGTATAGCACCAGAGCAACTTTTGAGAGCCTTGCCCTACTCTCAGTTTGCTCTCTCTGCTTCAAGCTTACAGTTGGGATACGAGCTCTTTTGCTCCCTGCCCTGCTGTCATACCTCATGATTTCTGCCATGATGGACTCTTTCTGGAACCACAAGCCCAAACAAACTCTCCCTTCTATACTTTGTTTTGGTCATGGAGTTTTATCATTGTAACAGAAACTTAACCAATACAGAAATGTCAGGAACATGAGGGGAGACAGGGCTCCATGAGACCCGTGTCAATACAAAATAAAAGAAAACAACAACAAAGCAGTCATTGAAGTGATCGACCCAAAGGTTCATTTAAAAGGCAATAAGAAAAAACAGCTTGGGGCTAGAGAGTTGGCTCAGTGGTTAAGAGCACTGACTCTTCTTCCAGAGGTCCTGAGTTCAGTTCCCAGCAATCACACAGTGGTTCATAGCCATCTATAATAAGATCTGATGCCTTCTGGTGTGCAAGTTCTGCTTTTACAAGGCCTAGGTATATTCCACCTACCAGACAATTTTTGAAAGCAGTTGACATGTCTTATCTCATGTGTGGGAACCTTCGAGATTATTTTCACTAAAGATGTCTACCCTTTATTAATTATGCTAATATGTGATCATGGGTCCCAACATGTTTGAGTAAATAATCAGTGGCTTTTCTGGAATTAGAAGGTATATAGCTTCCTTTCATAAAAAATTTGAAGACTTTCTTTTTAAAAAGAGAGGCGAGAGAAATACTATATACGGATGTTTCTAAGACTCCTGTGAATCTGTATTAGGTCTGTTTGTTGATAGTTTTAGGGTAGTCTCAGCAGACAATCAACAAATCCGTGCAGAGCCCAGTCCTATGCCAGAGTCCCGGAATCTTAGGAGTGATTGATCTTATACAATGTACACCATCATAGAAGATTCTATCCAGACTCAGAACTGAACCACAGCTCTTTGATGTAACAGATGGGTTACTTAGACCTTGCTATTTTTTAGTTTCTACTCTCTGGTAAAATGGGACCGGCATCACCTGCTACCTAGGGGCTGTTACTGAGTCTGCAAAACACCTGGTATAATTTCTAGAAGCGGAACAACATGGATTATAATAACTGTGAATATTATTTTGAAATGCATGTACAAGAAGATGCCAGCCATGAGGAATATAATATAACAGAGGTAGAAACAACAATTGGACGTCTGGTTCAGAGTGGTGAGAGCAATGAATGACATGTTCAGATGTGATTTTCTGAATTTGACAAGGTTTCGATTAGTGATTTCTTTTTCTGAGTGGTCTCCAGCAAAGTTTAGATATCTGTCAGAAGCAAGCCTTGACAGGGTTCCAGAGTCAAATCGCTGTAGGTGTCATTGGCTGGAAGATTCAAGATTGTGTCACTCTGTGAAGTCTCAAGACTTTTTAGTGACATTTCCTAACTGTCTCCAAAGATGGCTCAGTATGCACCCTGTGCTGAGCACAGTTGTTCTCCAGATGTCTGCATGGCCCTTCTCTGAGGCTAGGGATCACTCAAGGAGAGGGAGTGAGGTCTTGCCTTGAAGGGCAAGCAGCTCGGCTTAAGTGCATACTGGTGGGTGACAGCTGGTGACAATGAGAAGCTTGGGAGGAGCACTGTACCATCAGGGGTGAGATGAAGAGGTAGACTGAGGACCACTGAGGAGACGGGGCTAGTCCATGTACATAGTGAAACAAGTGAAGATGGCGTTTTGAGATGGAAACTCCTGGTTTCTTTGGAAAGAGAGTTGTGTCAAATGATGTTTTGTTGAGACACACCGGTGAGAGGATGTCTTGCTAAAGCAAACACATGGAAGAATGTTTTCCTGAAGCAAACACAGGTGAAAGGATGTTTTGCTATAGCAGATACGTGAAAGGACCCATGATGAAGGCGTATAAATATGACCCCACAGACAGTGGGAGACAAGCACTGAGCATTAGTTTGGTTTGCTCCACTTTGATATCCTTCACTGAGGACATCCACGTATTGGTTCACCTTACACAGCATCGTTGATCTCCACTAGTGGTGATGCCGGAGAGAAAGTCGACAAAGAACTTCTCGTGAGGTTCCTGTGGCAGGTTGCTGCTTGCTCAGTCTCACCTCGGCGAGTCTGTGAGTTTCTTCAGGATTGAACTACAGCTGCTGGTTGCTGCCTGGTGTCTACCTGCAGAAAGGACTTTTTAATGCTTGGCATCTGCCTGCTTAGAGGACTGGTCTGCAGCTGCTCACTTATATTTGGTGTTTGCTGCGGGACTGAACTACTAAGAAAGAAGATCAAGCTTGCACCCAAGGAACTATTGCTGAACAGGTTCACTTCCCCCATATCTTAATAACTTTTCTTTTCCGCTACCTCTGCTGGATGGTGGGCTAGAGGAGAGATTGAGCCCTTATTAAAAGTGGGTTGCAAAAAATTTATGTCTGCAGTGTTTCCTTGTTGCTTTGTATTTAAATAGCATTGGAAAAGATAAGAACATTAATCTGCTAACATTAAGTCCACCTGTGCTGAACTTCGGCTAGGAACATCCATGTCAGTCTAAGCACTGGCTGAGCAGGCAGCTTCTCAACTCGTTTTCCTGCCAAGCCATTCCCAGATCTATATTAGCTTCCTCTAGATGACAGTGCTCTGTACTGCACTCCGGGTCCTTCACCGCCATGTGTCTAGTGTTCCAGGAACCCAGCGCCTGTTCCAGGTCTCCAAGGCAACACCTTCATTAACTGACAGATAACTCCTTCTAACATTTCCTTTGTTACATCTGTCTTTGGCTTCAAAACCATTCCTTACAGAACAGGCTAGTAGGCTAGGCATGAGGCTCAGGGCCAGAACTTGCCTAGCACGAGCTTGGTCCTAGGTTCCTTCCCTAGAACTAAAGCCAAAAAACCCAGAGGGTGCAGGGGCACATGGAGATGTTCGCCTCTTGGTGCAGCTTTTCTCATGGAGCACTGTCGTAAAACCCCAGCCTGTCACAGTGCGTGTCTGCATGCCTGTCGTCTGAGATGCTTCTCTAGCTAGACTGGTAGCCAACCCAGCTTGGTACACACCCCTCTACCCTTCAGGGTCCTTCCCATTTGAGTTATCGAAGAAACAAAATGTTGCAGCATAAATGAGAACTGAGAGGGGGGGAGGGGGAGAGAGAGAGAGAGAGAGAGAGAGAGAGAGAGAGAGAGAGAGAATGTGTATGTGTGTTGTGTGCTAACATGTCTAGTGTGTATGTGTGTTGTGTGTTCACATGTCATCTATTGTATGTTGTGTGTTCACATGGATATAAGCGTTTACCTGCACATGGTACACATTCATGAGGAGGCCAGAGCTTAATGTCAGGTGATTCGACTTCTCTCCCACCTCCACCACCTTTATTATTTTAAAATAGAGTCTCTTTGACCTGGAGAGCACCAATTTGGCTACTGTGACTGACCAGCTATTACCAGTGATTCTCCTATACCAAACCCTCCAGGACAGGGATTCTAAGTGTTGGGATAAAATGTGAGGTGTAGGGGAAACACATGGTGGGCCATGCCAAAGTGTGCCGCTGAGAAATCACACCAGGAAAACACATCTAGGGCAAGAGGTTTACTGGGGGAGGGAGGAAACTAGGAAGGCCAAATGAGGGAGAGGGGGAGGGGGAGGGGGAGGGGGAGAGGGAGACAGAAAAAACAAGACAGGGAAAGGGAGAGGGGGGAGGGAGAGAGGGAGGGGGGGGGGGGGAGGGAGGGAGGGAGGGAGAGAACAGAATGAACAAGGTAGGGAAAGGGAGAGGGAGGCAAAGAGGAGAGAGGGGGAGAAAGAGAGAACAGAATGAACAAGACACACACACATACACACACACACACACACACACACACACACACACACACAGGAGGGAGAGAGAGAGAGCGGAAAGAAGGGAGTAAGTAAATATGTGAGGGCGCGGGCGGGGCCGGGGCCTTTTATGAGCAGCACCTGGTGCACTTGGCGGGCGATGATGTAAAACAGCTACCACTAGGATCCTGAGGGCAGGCCGGTGGAAATGCCTGATTGCTAACAAGGGGTGTGAGCCCAGCTATTTTAAATGGATGTTGGAGATGTGAATTCAGATCCTCAAGATTGTGTGGCAAGCAATTTATGGGCTGAACCATCTCCCTGCTTTCGAACTCCTTCCTCCCCTCCGTTTCTCCCTTCCCTCGCTTTCTCCCCTCCCAGGTTTATAGGTCTCTGTGTGTTAAGCAATGGTTGGCCACACGTGTTCCTTCTCTTTCCTCCATGGCCTTGACCCGGACTCGGATAGTCCCTCCTCCTGCAGAAGATGGCCTGTCAGTTTTGCTGTTTGATCAAGGGCCGCTGTTTGGTAATTCGATGTGTGAGTTGCTGTTCTAAACGGTAATGCAGAGAAGACTTCGTTTCTATCTCCCCGTTTAACAAATGAGGGTGAAATAAAGGAGCCCGCGACAAGCAGAGACGTTAAACGGAAGAAAACCAAAAACCCGATCCCAACCAACCACAAAGTCCATCCTCCTCATAGCCAACAGCTGCCCCATTAATGTCACGTGCACTTAAAGCAGCCGTGGTCAGTGACAACAGGGTGGGAGGCAGCTCAGGTCACAAATCCAGTGCAGGAAATGTATTTTCATCTCGTTATTTATGACCGAGCCTTAAAGGAAAACAGATGGCGCTGCTCTTGGAGCTGTTTTGCTCTTGTTTCAAATGGCTAATTCAAATCAAACACGGCATTCTATTCTTAGTCAAGGCAGCTGCTGCATTGTCTGAGCTGGGCTGTTTTTACCAACACAGCTTCCCGCCCCCCAACAGAATGGCCAGAGAAGACCAAAGCAGCTTCCTTCAGGCTGTCACCATTGCTCAGGCTCAGCAGCCCTGAGGGAGCCGCCCCTGTCTGCAGCAGCCAGGCCTGTCTGTTGTGGGCCATGTCACCTGGCTTAGCCTGTGGCTGCACTGTGGGGTCCCCTGACTCCCACTACTTTACCTCTTGCATTTGATCTTGTCAACGGCCTAACTTTCCCTTTGAAAGCTGGGATCTATTCCAACTTTCGAGTGACCTCTCAGGGACTCTTTGCGGGGGGAGGAGGAGCGGGGAAGATCATGCAGAAGGGAAAGGAAGTCAAAACCTTTAGACAGGGGGTGGAATGTGAATGCTCCTCCCACCCAAAGCAGATAGCCTAGCAGGTTTAAGTGCTGCTCTCTGTCTCTCGCTGGGTGGCCATGTTTTCCTGTGGATTTTCTTTAGCCTGAGGGTCTAGCTCTGAGAAATTCACTGACAAGAAAGTCTTAACCCTTTAGAAAATATCAAAAAATTAAAACATTCATAATAAAATACATACAATTAATTAAAAAATATTTTCCATTTTTTCACGGCTTTATTCTGTCGGGAATCCTTGCGATTGGTCCACTTCCGGCTCCCCTCTGACACACCAGAAGGCACTAGTACATCAATTTATACTTGATAAGAACGACAGGTGTGGGCCTTTTCCTTTGTTGTCGCTTGGCACCAGGGATCACATCCAGAGCCTTCCCAGTGGTTGGCCAGTACTGTACCAGTGAGCTATACCCCTGCCCTATATTTCTAAGAATTATGGCTGTGTTTCTGTTTTAATTTAACTGTACCCATAGTCTTCTCCTATGATAGCTGAGGAATTAGCCTGTCTACAACTCCTTCTTGGGAACCCATTCTCCGCATTGAATTGTAGCCCGTTTTTGGTGAATTATCTGACAGCTTTTACATTATTATGAATAGGTAAGTGCTTTATATTTGTAAACTGTGTGACACAATATTATTAAATTTTCTGTCTCAGAATTTTTCCTGGAATTAGTAATTATATTATTTTTCACTTGCTTATGTTTATGTATTTCTTTAAACTTGCCTTTTATAGAATTAAAAGTTTCTAACTGCTTGTCTATAAATCTTTCAAACCACCAGAGGGATCTTAGAATTTCCCTCCCCTTTTTTTCATCCCTCTCCCCCAAATTATCTTTCTCCTCTATCTCCTCCTACTCTGGTCTGTGAGATACTTCTTTTGATCAAGGCGTAATCTAGAATTTTCTGTTACTTCTTCCTTATACCAGTTCACTCAACAAAACTTCACATCCTCTGATAGTATCTTCAACATAAATGTATTCAAAACAACATTTTTTTAATTCTCCTGTATTAGTGACTGTTTTCTGTTACCCTAATGAAATATATGAGGCTGGATATTATATAAAGAAAAGAGATTTATTTACTTCATAGTCTTAGAGGCTAAAAATACAAACAGCAGCAGGCATGCTCTATCCATTCATCACAGTGGAGAGACATGTTTGAGGGAGGGAATCATGTGACACAACAGGAAGACAGGAATGAGAGAGTCAGTGATGACCTTCCATTGGGTTCTACCTGGCACAGGCCTCTAAATCTCTTGCCAAGCTTGGGAGATCAAACTGCCAACCATGAGTCTATAGGTAGCACACACAGCACTTTGCCTTCTTCAGATGAGTGTGATTCTACTTTCTTTATACCATCACCGTTGATATTGCAAAAACATCAAGGAACCAAGACCAGTAAACTTGAATAAATGCCAGAGTCTCTAGACGCTTCCATATGAAATGTAGCCCTACATGTAAAGCGAAGCTGGGAAACACCCGAGGAACAAATCAAACGAAGAAGAAATCTTTGTGGTTTTGAGTTGGTCTGAGATTTCTTAGATATTTCAACAAAGACAGGCTTTATTGCCCAACAGACTCATAAGCTGAACTGACCAGTTTAGGTTTTCATTATCAGCATGAAATAAAACCATACAGCTTAGAAGGAAATGTTTACAAAATACATGTGTGAAAAAGAACCCAACAACCTGTAGCAAGAACTCTCAGAGTCACAATGCTGAGAAAACAATCCAATTAAAAAACGGGGCCATAGATATCGTTACCAAGGAGAACTTAGATAAACCACCTGGCTTCATTTGTTCTTCATTGACTTAAAGACCTCAAACTCTGGAGGGCATACAGCTGGGTAATACATTATTAGTGTCCTCTGCCATTCCTGAAGATAACTCCTCTGATGTGTGAATTATGATGCTAACAGTTGCCTAGGTTACTTTTCAGAGAAAGAGCTATGCTCACAAATTACTCTTCTTTGGCCACTGGAAAAAATGCTCTCTCCCCACAGTAGTTTTCTCACAGATGTTGGTCTTTATGAGGGATGTGCTTCCTGACCTGGGTTGGGTAGCAATATGAATAAGCAATTTACCAAAGAAGACACATAAATGGCAAATAAAGACAGGAAGTAAATGCTTGTTGCTGTAGTCACCAGCAAAAAATGCAAGAAAAGCTGCAGGGGGAGGCTGCTTCCTACCAGTTAATGAAAAATAGATTGACCATATCAAGTAAAAATAGAGGAGCCACAGTCTCTGTTCACTGCCTTTGGCGATGTAAGATGTTACAACTTGAGAAAGCATTCTTGCTGTTTGTTACAAAGTTAAACCCACTGAGATTGCTCAGTAGGTGGTACTTACTGCTCAAGCATGAAGACCTAAATCCAGACCCTAGCACTCAATTAAAAGCCAGTTGTGGCAACAGGTGTCTATAACCCTGATACTAGCAGAGTTGGTAAGAGACAGGGAGATCCCTCCTGATGGCTTTCTGGTAAGCCAGTCTAGCAGCAAAGGTTATTGGGGAATTCTTGATTCAGTGAGAGAGCCTGTCTTCACAAACAAGATCCAAAAGCAATTGAGAACGAGATCCCAATGTCAAACCCTGGTCTCCTACACATGCACCAAATATGTATACATACATGCTTATTTCATCACACCTGAATAAAAGTTCAACACTCAACCATCCAGCTGACAAGGAGAAATACATCCATGCAAAGGTTCTATCCAAAAGGTTCTGAGCATTCATTTTGTCATGATCAAATCCTCAGAACAGCTCCAATGTCTATGAGGGTACCAATAAGCAAAATACTGTTACGGACACAAAAAAATGAAAGAAATGAATCTGCAAATCAGCATGCTGTATGAAAGAAGCCGTAATGCATAAGCCTTTTTGTAGAAAATTCTAGAGAGGGTGAACCAAATTCATGTTGGCTGAAAGCCTGTAACCATGGCAACAATTATCTGGGGGTAGGGATTAAGGAGAAATATCTCTGTGAGGTAGTGACTGTATATGTAGATATTTGTTTTTATGTTTATATTTATCATATGGATTTGTTTTTATATTTATCATATTTTATTCTTAAGGTACAGATTTTATGTCAATGTTATCTCAATTGACCTCTTTTTGAAAGAGAAGGCCTTTTCTACCCATCACTTTTCAGCCAAACAACATGCTATATTCTAGCGAGCAAAACTAGCACTCTTAACTTTCCCAAATAGAGAATTGAAGATAGAGATCAGTGATAATACGAGTCCCATTGAACCTGTCCTATGTGCTCAGCCCATTAAAGTCAATATTATCCTCATAACTTGTCAGGCAAGAGTGAACCTCAAATTCTTTAGTAGGATCTGAAACCTAACTCTGGCAGGCAGCCATGGAGCATGTGTCCAACCACAGTCTGAGACATGAAGCAGCAACACAGTCGACTGACTGTGGTACCAAGATGGCTATGGTCTTCATTGAAGTCTTGCTGGGACTGGGAAATGTGACCCAGTACCTGCTGAGCAGTGGACATGTATGTGTCTTTGGGCCACATCATCTTATTTAGTCATTCCATTTCTTTCTCTGCTCTTATTTTCATTTTCTGCATCCTTTTCTGATATGGCAGAGATGGAAAACTGGTATGTCTGTTGTGTTTGATGGTCACAGAACAGAGCTTAGCCCTGGACCTTGGAACAAACCTACCATTCCTGGTGACATCTCTGAAGGCCGCAGATGTAATTTACTTGCACAGTCGAGGCCTCATCGATTCTTAAGATACTCTTGTTCAGTCTTCAGAGGGAATCCAGCAGCTGCTTAGAGCCAAGCCCCAATCTACATTTCTCTCCAGGACAAAACCACAAGTGATTATGACTTGGTCAGCTGTCATCCACAGTGCCGGTCTGATTTTGTGCTAGTTCACATCAAGCAAGTCGATTAGACCCATAATGCAACTGTAAAAAGGGACCAGCTCCTCCCCAGTTCCCAAGTCTTTACCCCAAACACATAGTAGAATGACAATCTAAACTAATTGGCAATTAGAGATGGTCATAAGGAGTGTGGGGTATTGTTGTAAAGCCCATGTAAACCTCTGATATTATGATAATTGTTTTCAAGGAAAAACTGGATTAGAGACAAGCTATGGAAACATGAAGGGCATTCTGTGTTTGGTGGCTCAGGGGCCTTGCTAATCTTTAAGTCTCTGAAAGGAATATTGTTAATACTACATGACAGATAAATTATATCTCGAACCTCTAGAAATGCCTAGAGGGAAATAAAAAAAAAATGCTGTTAGCAGACAGACTTCTTAAGATATTCCCAGGATGCTGCTGGGTTTCCAGAAACCCAGCTATGGGCCTCAGTGAATCATATACGTCACATTACCAGAAACAGTTGCTGACAAATACTTCATTTAAATGCTATTGAGATAAAAGCATGAGGCAGCCAGCAGTTAGAGGCAGCAAAGTAACAGATGTGTCCATTTCCAGGTTGCCCCAACTGGGAAGTACCACCATCATTTCTTCCTTTTATTTTATTTTTTAAAATTCTTTGTTATTTTGTCAGGGGACTGGAAGACATATGTCACTTTTCCACCTTATCAGGGCATTTTCTAGTTTGTTTGGATTTATGTTACAAGCTTAATGAGATTTAAATGGAATTTTTGTATGTGAATAATACAGAGGCTTAATGTGACACTCTCCTCTGCTGTGCTGCTGGTATGCATTTGCATAAAGGTATTTAAATATGAAAGAAAGATCTTGGAGATCCTATAAATCATCAAGCTTAGGCTACAATGGAGCAACACACAGGGACCAGGTCAGCTTAGCCACAAGTAAAGTACTTTCTGGACAAGGGCCATGTCTTCACATTTCTACCATAGAGAAACAGCCAAGGTAGGCTGGCCCTGATAGGAGATGGAGTTCTGGTCGACCTCAGCATCTCCTCTGGAATGTCTGGGCCCTTGTTGTCACCACATAAATAGATAACTCTGGATTCCTGTTAGAGGCTGTGACGAGTTGACAGATTTGCAGAAGGGGAGTACTGGAGGAAGAAACTGTGAATTATGAACCTGCTGTGACAGAGACATTGCTGTCATTATCCTTATAAATAACAAGTGATGTCTACTTCTGAGACCTCGCTATATAGACAGGTAAATGGAGGTCACTCCTCTGGTTCTCTTTCTGAGCCTACCTCTTTGCCACCATCAGGGGGTTTGGAGGGATTTTCTGAGGTGGCTCTGAGTCAATGCACAGCTCCCCCTAGCCTGATTCTAAGGACCCTGCGATTTTCTGGCGTGGCTCTGACTTTGCAGTCACTTCGAGATAGCTTTTCTTACAGCAGGTCACCACACAGTTGTCATCATTCTTATATTTAACCCCAGAAATGAAAGGCAAACTGGGACCTAAAAGCACTAAGTCAGATGGCGCAGTGGGTAAAGCTGTTAAGCCAAAGGATCGGAGTTTGATTACTGGGGTCTCTAAATAAGAGACCCAACTCCCAAAAATTGTTCCATGACCTCCAGATGCATACCATAGGAAGCTCAGGGTGGTACTCACAATCATACACACACATTCTGTAATGAAAGGCTTTTTATAAAAAGCCCATTTTAAGTCTTTCTTCTTTCCTTCAGTGAAGCCTGTCACCCTTTCCTGAAGTATTGAGATTGAAGTGTCTGAACCAGATAGGTAAGGGCAAACCTTAGCTACTCTTTGAAAATGTCAGTCTGTTGTACAGCTGAGTCTGTTCAGGGTACAGAGTGACACCAGGACAGCTTGGTGGAATCTGTGCCCTCCCCTGGTTCTCTGAATAAGTGAGAGGCCTCGATTTGGGGGGTTTCCATCTTTACAGATTTCAGTATGGCCCTCTGGGAGCAATATGAAATAGGTCTCCCTGGGAAAATGGTTTGGAAAGTTAAAAGGAGGATGCCTATTAGCCACTCTTGTAGCTCACCAAGAAAATATCACAATGGGCTGTGGTGCTGGGCTACAGCTAACCCTGTGGGAGTCTGGGAGAAATGGAGGGATTGTCATATCCCCGGCTGCTATCCCGATAATCTGAATCACAGCAAATTAGAGAGAAGGGGGTCTGTGCATATATAAGGAGTCGAGTTGGGTCAAGAGCAAAAGGAAAGCAGCCACCCCAAGATGGGCTCTGTGAAAGAGTTCCATGTTTGCGGTCTCACAAATACATTTGGACTAATTTTATTTTTTACTCTTTATCATCCATGTACCTTTTGAACCTGAAATGAGAACCTTACATGGCCTCAGTCCTGGTCCTCCATCTCTTACACCTCAGAACTTCAGGCACAGACTACAACAAGAACTGCTCTCTGGTGTGGTAGGTGATTAATGGGAATGTGACCTGGTTTGTTTTCAGCCTGTCTTTTATTTTATTACATTGTATTTCCACTGGCAAAGGTTCCCCCGCCCCCTCTTTTTTTTTTTTCTGTTTTTGATGAAAGAATCTGGAGAAAATCTCTTATCAAGTTGAAGGCCTATAGCAATGGGCAAGGAGGGAGTAGGGAGAGATGAGAACTTTGAAGAGCTGGGTTGGGGTTGGGGAAAAGGAGAGTCTTCAGCCCGCAGCACTGGTTTTACAGAGTGGTCCCTCTAGAGCTGACTTTCTCTGTTGCTACAGGTTATCTCTTCTGTTCAGAGTTAGGTCAAGCAGGGTCTTTAAATGGCTGCTTCTTCAGATTTATAACTGTTTTAATTTAACTCCGAGAGCTCAGAGGAACACTTTCATTTGACTTCAATAGAGTATAGCTTTATTAAAGTCAAATAAGAAATGGGAAGGGGGGAACGAACATGGTGAAAATATGCCAATGGAAATTCTTATGTGAAAAATGACCAGATATTACATGTCTTTCATTTTAATTTATTTCCTAAGCATTGAATGAAATTTTAGACCCACCCGAGGAGCAAAATAAGATTAGTCGACTAACAATAGGCAACCAGGTTTTTTTTTTTTTTTTAAAGACAGCAAATTTTGCAGAGATAAAAGTTTAATTATGTCCTAGTTGCTAGCTGAGATTTGGAAATCAATGTGGTTATTTCAATGTAATTCATGGTGGGCTATCAAATGACACAGGGGATCTTTGTACCCCTTCTGTTAAAATATAGCCACCATAAAATAATTAACAATAATGGAGTTGACATTAGATTAATGTAGCTAACCTCAGGTTGGTGGTGGAATTGCTTTTTGAATGAAACAGAAAAAAAAAAAAATTAAGAGCCGACCTCTGTGAGGAGGAAATAGAAGGAACGTGCCTGGAACACTGAAGACTTCAGATTCTTTGTCCCTGTGTAGAATGAAATGCCCTAGAACCTGCTTAATACATTCTTTTAGAAGGAATTTCTTAAAAAAAAAAAAACTGAGAGTTTGATCACTTTAGAAGTTTATGTATATTTTATATACTTTAGAATAGACCCAGAGGTTTATCATACCATACTGCAGAAGCTGATATATTTCTCTATTTTAAGGGAAGATGAAGAAGGTGGGAGTGGGTGAGGGTTGGATACAGATGTGGATTCACTTAGCAGCTATCCAGCCCAGCCTAAGTATACTCAAGGATACAGTTGTAGGATTAGCAACAACCAATGTGTCAGTTAACCTTTTCATCATCGTGATACAGTAACCTGAACAAAGAACGTAGAAGAGGAAAGATATTTTCTCTCTCATAGGTTCAAAGGGTGTCAGGATTGTAGGGAAGGCCGGGCAGTTGAAATAGCTTATCTGATGGTAGCAAGAACTTTAGTGAGGCTTACTTCCATCTTGATGAGTCCTGAGGTAAAATCTGCACCGTAACTCTCAAGGTTTTCTCCCAGTGACTTATATCCATCAGTTAAGCCTAGTGTCTTAGAGGGTCCATAACACCCCATCCCTGTCCCCTGCCACCAACAGTGCCAACAGCTGGCAGCCAAGTGTTCAAAGACACAAACTTGTATGTGTGTGTGTGTGTGTGTGTGTCTGTGTGTGTAGGGAAGAGCATTTACATTCATGGGGGTGGTATTTATATTCATTCCATGACACCAGTTTAGCTGGTGTAAACGACTCTGATGATCGAAACTTTCTGGCAGATATCCTGTAGTGAGATTCATGAGTCTGAGAAAGAGTATGCTATCATAAAGGGCAGAGAAGATTTGTTGGGACCTCCCTGTTGGAGCTTGGGGTGGTACTCAGTGGGTGTCCAGATGTTCAGGTGGTCTCAGTTTTTAATTTTTAACATTCTTCCCCCACCTTCCTCCTACCTCCTCACCAAACCACCCTGAGCTCTCTACCAATTTCTAATTTCAGATCTGCTTTTTTATTTTTAAATGTATTTTTTCTTTCATTGTTTTTGGTTTGTTAAAACCTTAAATTATAATATAACTATAGCACTTTCACTTTTCTCCCTTCAGCCCCTCTCAAGTTCCCTGCCCTTTCTCCAAATCCTTCCATGTCCCACCCAACTCTACTCTGATTATTACACACACACACACACGCACACACACACACACACATGTATGCATGCTTGTGTGTATGTGTATATACATGTAGATGTGTATGTATACATGTATATGCACATACATATACATCATACACACACATATACACACACAAATATAGCCAACAGAGTATATTTTTTGTTGTTTGTGTGTAGATGGTTTCAGGGCTGACAAGAATATTGGTTATTTTCTGTAAATCTTCTATCTGGCTTATGATTCAACATTTTTTACTCTGAAACTTATGAAGCTGGATTCCTCCATAGTTGTTGTGGAAGCTGCTTTAGCCTCAATGCCCAGCTGAGAAAACCTCCAGGGACACAAACAACATAGTGAATTTTGGTAGAAATTCTTTACTCTGGTTTCTTGGTTTGGATCCCTTTGGGCTTTTTTTTTTTGGTTTTGATAAATGTTTGGATCTGCTTTTTTATATGGCATTTCTAACTTCATTAGATGTCATTCGATCAATAAGGGGGGACTGCCATGACACACAAAATCAAAAACAGTGGAACCGAGGCTAGAAAATACTCCAATAGCTGGACCAGGGGTCTGTGGATTGTTGGTCCTTAAATGACTCTTATATTTTACAAGGATTTATTGAGAATCATTTCTAATGTCAATCATTTTGTGAGGGGATGGGATACATTTGTGAAGAAAAATTAAAATTATAATCTTGTTACTAAAGAGTTTTCTGTACAGAAACAAAGATGTGTCCCTTGGTTTGTTTATTTGTCCTTCTTCCCTCCCTCCCTCCCTCTTTCTTTCCTTCCTTTATTTATTTAGAAGTCTCCTCCCTCTCCCTCTCCCCATCCCCCTCCCCCACGCCCTCTCCTCTCTCTGTCCTCTCTCTCTCTCTCTCTCTCTCTCTCTCTCTCTCTCTCTCTCTTTCTCTCTCTCTCTCTCTGTGTGTGTGTGTGTGTTTGTGGTCAGCTGGGCAGCATCTCACTTGCTAAAGAATCTCATAATTGACAGGTCAGAGGTCTGGTTGAACTTACAGCTCCTCAGGATTCTTTTTCCAGTTTTCTGGGGCTTAGATCACCATGCTTGGGGCAGAAGTGCAGAAAGGTGGTGTCTGTGATATTTAGGAAACAAGTCAGTAAGATATAATAGGAAGAAGTGTCTCACCAAGGATTCCTTTGTATAGGTTTAGGAAAGCCTGTCTTCCTATGGGTTGACTTTCTATCCTTTCCAAATCACTTTACTGATGTATTTCTGCATGCATGCTTACAAGAATTAAGACATGTATGAGGGTCCAGGAAATTTCATTAGAGGCAGAAATGTCCTTATCCTCCTGTGTTCACAGCTGGATACCAGGTTCACTCAGTTCCTTGTCATTTTCTTTCATATGCTTTCCCCGAAAGTGCTTCTGAAGGTGACGTTGGGACAACCCTATGTCATTACAGTGGGCACCATGGAAACTCCCACCCAGTGAAGTTTCTTGCATTGTTTGCATCTGCAGGTTTCTGTCTACTTAAACCTGAGTTCTTGTTCTAAGATACTGGCGCTTCCATATGATCTAAGAGGTGTGGGCCATTTCATCTTTTCCCTTTGAAAATATGGATTTGACTGTTCAAGTGACACTGAATACTGTGGCCCCGGCCCTGGCTGTCCCAGCGACTGGAGGCATTGTCTTCTTGAAAACTTGAGTGTGGCAGAGTGCTGTATCCCCTATAAATGCCATCTCTATCCCCGCCGAATGGGGTTAGAATTTAACCTCTCACTGGTAGTTCTAGAATACAGAGGGAACAAAAAGTCTCTCTAGCAGCAATTTCAGAAGCTCACCTCTGGGACCATCGAGCAGGCCTCCCTTGATTAAAAAAAAAAACAAAAAACTACAACAAACAAACAAACAAACAAACAAACAAAAGGATGTCTCCAATGGGGAAATATGAAGAAAAGTGGGTGACCTTCTCCTCGCATAAAAATCCCTCAAGCCCAGATTTATCTCTTGGAAACAGAACGGTGCTCCTACGTGACTCTTTGATCCCCTCCCTGATTTTCTTATATATACATGTGTAGTTAAACGTGTTTACTATCCTGCTTTAAGAAAAGAAGCATCTTCATTTTGAAAAAAAATCACCTCTTCTACCAAGGCTTGATCTCTCTGCATTCTCAGGTAAATTTCTCTAAAATTCCTTTGGTATATGATGTTTCTCCCACTTGATTTCTCACGAGCTGTCTATCCTGTGAGTAGCCCTCAGTGTAAAGTCCCATGTGCCAAGGCTGCAGTCATTCTAAACCAGAGGTGAGGCTGAGGAATCTGATATTTAGTTAACATTCCTAGTGGCTATCTCTTAAGCATCTTAGCATTCTCTGAGATGCTCTGCTCTTATTCAAAGGAGCATACTTTAAATAAGATAATCACAAGTACACACACATATACACACACACACACACACACAATACAAATAGATAGACATACATATATAGATACACACATATAGATACATACATGTATAGATACACACACATACACACATATAGATAGATTCATACACATACTCTTATAGATAGATACACACACATATACAACTAGATATACATACTTATACACATAGAAGTAGATACACACATATACACATCTAGATACATGCATAGAGACACCCACATATAGACATATAGACACCCAGACACACACACAGACACACAGTCACAGACACAGACACACACACACACACACACACAAATACATGCATGTATCAAGCCCATTGTCCATTTTGCAAAGCCCTGAAACAATGCCTCATTGGAACAATGTATTAGGTACATGTATTGGTTCCATTTTTGGCATTCTATTCCATGTACAAGATTCCAGCTTAAAATGTCATTCTAATAGTTGATCTTATTTATTTTTTACATGTCTGGGGCATGCATGCATGTGTGTATATGTATTCACATGTTTGTGGACTCATATATGTTGGTATATGAATGTATACCTACCTACAAATATGTGTAGAGGCTGGAGGTCAATCCTGGGACCCTTCCTCTACTGTTCTCTACCTTCTATATGGAGGTAGGGTCTCTCAGCTAAATTAGGAATTGAAGTTTTGGCCAGCCAGCTTGCTCCAGGGATCCCTTCCTTGCTCCTGCCTCCTGTGCACCGGGGTTAAAGGTGGGCATGCCTACCTTGATTCTTCATGGTTGCTAAGGATCCCAGCTACAGTGATCACACTAAGTGGAACTACCCCTTTAGAGGATGAGCCATCTCCAGTCCCCTAAAATGGCATTCTTTAGTTGCAGAGTTCTCTTACTGAAAGAGTGTTCCCCTCTGTCTCTGGCTCCCCTGACACAAGACAAAACTATAAATCTCCATATTTGCTTAATAACTTAAAGATACGAGACCATTAAACCCTGTGTTGAGTCTTCCTATTTCTCAGCCCCTTACTACTTTTTGTTCCATAAGTAACATAAAGACTCAATCGTTATCTTTTTTATTTGAGAGATCTGTCACAGAGCTGTCACCTCCCAGCCTTGGATTTTGCCAAACTTCCTTTAAAAATATTTTAACCAGATGAATAGCTCTCTGTATATTTAGCCTCTGTAAATGTGTGTGTGTGTGTGTATGTGTGTGTGTGTGATATTCTAAGCTAGTGGTTCGCAACCTTCCTAATGCTGCAACCCTTTAATACAGATCCTCATGTTGTGGTGACCCCCAACCATAAAATTGTTTTTGCTACGACTTTTAACTGTAGTATTGATACTGCTATAAATCATAATGTAACTATCTGATATGCAGGATGTCTGATATATGACCCTGTGAAAGACTCAGTCAACCCCTAAAGGGGGTGCAAACCACAGGTTGAGAACCACTGAATCTAAGCCATCCTCCAATGTGAATTTTTGTTCCCCTGACTCTGATGCTGTGGCTATCTGTTTTATAAACATCACTAAAAAGCCAAGGAAGTCATCCTTTCCTTGCTATGTGCTAACAGGCTTTGCTCTTGGGAGGCACCTGAAAACCTCAGATGACATCAGCGAAGCTACCATTTGCAATAATACCGTGCACATGCTTTAGTTACCTGAGAGAGTTAATCATTTCCAGGTGACTCTTGATCACTAGTTATAACTTCCCACATGAGTTGTAATTCAGTACCTGGAACCGCATCTTCCACCTTTGGGTCCTGTGAGGAATCAGAGCTCCTAGGCTTTGTCCGCCTTACATGCTATACTTTCAGGAGACTTTCAAAGGGAAGATGTTCTAAAATGATTTTCTTTTTTTTTTTAATTGGATATTTTATTTATTTACATTCCAAATGTTATCCCCTTTCCCCATTTCCCCTCCAGAAACCCTCCTATCTCATCCCTCCTCCCCCCTGCCTCTATGAGGGTACTCCTCCACCCACCCACCCACCCACTCACTCCCACCTCCCCACCCTGGCATTCCCCTACACTGGGGCATCGAGCCTTCACAGGACCAAGGGCCTCTCCACCCATTGATGCCAGACAATGCCATCCTCTGCTATATATGTGGCTGGAGCCATGGATTGCTCTGCTCCAAGTATATTCTTTGATTGGTGGTTTAGTCCCTGGAAGCTCTAGGGGGATCTGATTGGTTGATATTGCTATTTTTCCTACAGGGTTCCAAACCCCTTCAACTCCTTCAGTCCTTTCTCTAACTCCGCCATTGGGGACCAGTGCTCAGTCCAATGGTTGGCTGCAAGCATCTGCCCCTATAAAATGATTTTCTAAGATAGAGCCTTACTGGTCAGTGTTTGGTTTTGGACCCCAGAAAAGGAGAAGACCCAGGAGGGGATTTACTTGAGAGAGGTAACAGGTTGGTCTTGGATCCCAGGACAAAGGACTGAGGTGCATATTTTACATACCAAAGCAGAGCTGGCCTCTGGGTTCTCCCAGGATTCCTCCATCCCTATCTGGCATAATATGCCCCCAACCTTAAACTTTCCAGCCCAGGAATTGGGCTGCCCTTCTCACAGAGGCTTTTCCCTATATAATCCAGACATTTTTGGCCTTTCTCTCTTCTTCTCTTTTCTCTCTGTGTGTGTGCGTGTGTGTACATGACGTCTTCTCTCTCTCTCTCTCTCTCTCTCTCTCTCTCTCTCTCTCTCTCTCTCT
>NW_021604601.1:7701765-7736285 GCF_004785775.1 Grammomys surdaster | reverse complement strand
TCTCTCTCTCTCTCTCTCTCTCTCTCTCTCTCTCTCTCTCTCTCTCTTCCTCTCCCACCTTTTCCCCCTTCTCCCCCTTTCCCCATGGCGACTTCCCTGGCATTGATCCTCGGGGCCAGTGAACTCTTCCACCTGAGAGCAGCTTCCCAATAAACCTGCCTTTAGCACAAGCTAATCTGTTTTAAATTGGCTCTCAGTCAGGTGAAACAGGATGGCATGAATAAACTCATTGTTCTCAAAGTGTTCCCCCCACTAAAACAGGCGGGGAGGGATTGGGATGGTGTGAGAAGGAAGTCCTCAGATATGCTTACAGGTAAATTGCTGAGCCCAGTTACCCGAAAAATAATTGTGTTGGTGGTGGCTCAGCCTATGTTCAAGAGAGACTGAGAGCTATGATCTTCCTGCCATCTCCTCCAGAATTGCTAGAGGTGGTAGCTTAAATCATATCTGAGGAGAATCAGGCAAAGTTTTCAGAATAAAGATGTTCTGAACCTGCTTCCTTTTTAAACAGGAAACAAAGAAATTTAGTCTGAAGTGAGGAAGTTTCGGTTTTACTTAGGAAAGAATGTTTCTGGGAATTAGTGCCCTTGAGTTCTGGTTCTTGTCTTTGTGTTTGCTCCCATGTAATGTTAGGTAAGTCTATAAAATGGGTGCGGGAGGGGGCATCAATACTCAGTTAACAGAATCAGCAAGAGTTAAATGAGTAAATGTTTAGACATTGCTTGTTTGCCCTCAGTATACCTTAATAATCATTGTGTTATTATTATTAAAGATCATTCGCTCACTCTGTGATTCAGGAGAGATTATTAAAGCAATATGCTCCAGCCTGGTTGTGTAACAAGACCATTGGAGGTAATCACAGGGTACAGTAACACCCACACTATGTTGAATCCCAGATCTCTGTATCTGTACACCTAGAAAACCACGCATACCAAGCTGCTGCACAGCCAGGCTAAGAATCGAGAGACCACTTCAGTGAGGTGGCCATGGAATGCGCAAAGGCTTTGAAGAACTGGGCTTTCTGAGGAAGAACACCCGAATGTAAGTCTCTGGTGAGTCAGAGGGCAGAAAATAGAAGGCACATAGAGGCTGGCCTAGCAGAAAAGGTGTCTACTGCCCAGTACTCAAATTACTCAAAAATAGAAGGAAAAATCCGTGGCTACTATGAGATGTCTACAGACCTGGCCACTCCTGCTGTCTGTTCCTCAGATCTCTATAAAGGTCCTTCCTGTCCTGTTTTCAGCCCTGTCTGGTGATCCATCCTCATTCAGTCTGATCCCTTCCTGCCTCAGAAGGGTGTAGATGGAGAGACTTTACAGACTTAGCTTTCTAAAAATGAAGAACAACATATTTTTATTTGTTTGTTTCTTCTTTCCGTTGGAGGATCCTTGACATATTCCAATGTGTGCCTGTTCTGAGAAGTCACCTGTCTTTTCCTGAAACATGAAGGCATTCTGTCTTTAAAGCCCCCCCCCCAGCTCATGGTGGTTTATCAGTGTTCTTTCCTTCTCTTCTTCTCGGTTCTCTTCTGATAGAAGGCCCCAAGAACATGTCTACAGAGAAATTCAAATAAGTTGTGTATCAGGATGGGCCTAGGTTATGCCATTTTCATGCTTCTGAGGTATTGGCATTTTTGACATGCTATGCTCATGTCAATGACATGTTTACTCAGTAGGTTATCCACAATCCAGAGGTCAACGGAGGGACTCAAAACAGTTGTATATTGAGAGGGGTTAAGTTGTGCTGTGATAACAAACAGCTCCAGTTCTCAAGGGCTTATCCAGGATGGAGTTGTTTCTTGTCCTTGCTTCATGGCCTTCAAGGTCATCTGGAATCTCTGCTGCTTGCCATTTTCCCTATAGGACCCAGCCTGGAAGATGGTTCACAGACAGAAAAAAATAACAGAAAGAAATACAGACAATGAAGGGGTCCAATGTGAAGAGGATTGCTTCAAGAACACATTGGTCTTAGCTAGTTGTTTGGCTGCTTCCTCAGATTCCCAAGCAAGAAAGTCAGGAAGTAAGATCCTTCAGTGCTTAGAAGACACAGAGAGCTGAGTAAGGAGTAGGGGGAGGGGCA
Source organism: Grammomys surdaster (assembly GCF_004785775.1). NCBI lineage: Eukaryota > Metazoa > Chordata > Mammalia > Rodentia > Muridae > Grammomys > Grammomys surdaster. Next base: position 7,734,206 of record NW_021604601.1, on the reverse strand, counting down.
GAAGGGGATGCAGCTGCCATAGTGATGCTCAACTCCACACACCTCAGTGACAATGGAGTCCTGGCTGTCATAAGTCAATCTGTCAGCAGACACACTCTTCAGTGTCTCAGTGAGCAGTTTCTCAAACATAAGCCTTTAAAAAGAAATTTGTGAAGTTCATGAAATGGGGTAAATAGACTCATTATTAACAATGACTTATCTTTTCGCTACTAGCCAAATCCTTCTAAAAATCATGTTTCTAGTTTGTCTGATTTTTCTAGAATTTCCTCAGAAGTATTAACAGATTTGGGCAGATATCTGAGTAGATTTTTTTCCCTCTTTTCCTTTGAAAGCAAATGAGTAGACTATTTGCTGTAGGACATGGTTGTGTTCCAATCAGGTGGGGGCTAGTCTGAATTTTGATTTGTGTCTTCGGTGCCTGTCTGTCTGACTGTACCTTGCTTGTGTTGGTTAGAGGAAGCACGGAGAGTTGAATGAATAAAATATCAAGTCGACACTGGCTTTACAAAGCCCACTTTAGTTCAATCTCCCAAGGGTTTTTGAGGAATATATAAATTCATTTTGAAACTATTTTGATTTAAGAAACAAAGTAAGACTATAACATTTCAATATCAAAGAGTAAAACCATAATTATCATGTGGTTGTTTGGATGAGCATAATATCCACAGAATTATCTGGAGATTGGGTGACATCTTTGCCTGGAGTGTTGTCGACTAGACTCCGGCATATGCACATGGGCGTATGTCAAGGTTAGGGTCTACTTCAGTATCATTTATCACGTAAGTTTCTTACTTAGAAACGGTCTGGAGAATATATCTGTTGATGGGATTCCATTTTACTAATTGTTTGAAGTGTTCTTTCTGAAAGGAGTACATTTCTGAAAGAGGGAGAGGATGTCGTCTTAGGAGCTTAATTCTGAGAATTATGTCTGAAAATCAGGATTCTTGAATGTGGATTAGTGGAGAATTCATTTCGCATTCAGCTTGTGAGGCAAATTTAATACTTGAAGTGTGCTCCACTTGGCCCTTGTTTCAACTGTAGTTCAGTCTCTCACTATTTTTTTTAAAAGCTGGTTCCTCCTCCTCTTCCTCCTCTTCCTCCTCTTCCTCCTCCTCTTTGTCTTCTCTTCCTCCTCTCCACCTCCCTCCTCCACCTCCTTCCTCTTTTCTCTTCCTTCTTCTCTTCCTTTTCTTCCTCTTCCCTTCCTTTTCCCCTACTCCTCTTCTTCGTCTTTTTTTCCTCCTCCTTCTCTCCACATCCTCCCTCTTCTCCTCCCCTCCCCTCCCTTTTCTCCTCCTCCCTCCCTTTTCCTCTTCTCTTCCACTTCTCTCCTCCTCCCTTCCTTCTCTCTTCCTCTCTCCTCCTCCTTTCTCCTCTCCTCCTCCTTTCTCCTCTCCTCCTCCACCTCCCTCCTCTTTCTTCCTCTTCCTCCTCATCTTCCTCTCTTTCTCCTCCACTTCCCTTCCCTTCCTTCCTCCTTCTTCTCCCTCCTTCTCTCTTTTTCTTTCTCAATATTATTATATACCTTGAACATTTCATAATCTTCCTTCTTTACTTCATGTGAAAGTTTCCTTCAAAATGCAGTCATGCAGCCCTACATAGGATACCTATATCGATCTTACCCCCATAAAACTCCCATAAAGAGAACACTGGGGAAGGAAGAAGGTCTGGAACAAATGTCAGAGCCAGAGGATGTGGCAGACTGCTGTGTACAGCCATCTTCTAGGCATAGCAGGTCCATTGCCCTCATGAACTCACAGATGTTATGGTAACTGCTACACAGGATCTATCAAGAAGACCAGTCAACAATCCAGTAGGCAGAACTGCTCACTCAGTGGGTTATTAGCAAAACCAGGGGGTGACAGGAAGAGGGGGAGAAGCATGTTGGGGATGCTTAGGGGAAGTTTTAGGGGAGAATTGAGAGTGCATATGATGAGGATATATTCTTTACATATGTAAAGTGGCCAAAGAGTAAATAATATTATATTAAAACTTTTAATCATGGTTCTTCAACACCCACTTAGACCAGTGGCCCTTCCCTTCCAGTGCTAGGCTTGTTATAATCATTGTTTCATTTCGGTATTGGGGACAGTTCCCCAGTGTCTCTGAATATGGCTGTGTTAGCTTTTCCTCTCTGCTTTGGCCCATGCCACACAGTCAGGCCTGAAGGAGAGCCCGCTCAGTCCCTGCATGCACTGACACACGGGGAAAATAATCAATATCAGAGCCAGGACTTCCTTACTTTGTCCCCTGACTACTGGCTTTCATAAGGTTAGAAACACATTACTATTTAAAGAAGGAAAAGCTTACATCCGCCAAATAAACATGTAACAAACTGTATTTTCAACTACTGTAAGCTTAAAAAATTAAAAAACAAACAAACAAACAAACAAACAAACAAAAAATTCAAACAGACTGAAATTAGTTAAGAATGCCTGTTTTGTACTTCACAATAGACACGGTGTCCTTCATGCACCACCCCGTGGGTGAGATTTAATGTTCTCAGGGCCCCCCTTTAATTACCAGCTGGTAGATGCCAGTGGAAAACACAGGCTTTGATGTATACAATAACGGAGAAGTGGGTGTGGAACCTTTTAAAGCACAGAGTTTAATCCTGACCAGCCAGGAGCAAGCCTGGAGATCCTCTTACAGAGGAGAGTGAACACAAGCATGCTTGCCTTTTGAGGCACAAAATAAAAGAAACCTATAAAATTTGTGTGGTATAGTGTCCCAGAAATCAATTATGTAATTTTGTACAATCATATCAGGTAGAGTATCAGCCCATTAGTGAGACTCAGAGCTTTCAAACCTAATGGAGACTATTTGACATTCCTAGGCGAGCTGCCAAAGGCCCCTTTCCAATTGCCAACGTGACAATTATTGACACGGACACGTGCAGGCAGAGAAGGGTTTTCAAGAAAATAATGTCAATAATTTTCTACTGTGTTTTAAGCTAAAAAAATCAGTAGAGGGTGAGTGACTAGAATCCTTATGGAATCCATAGCTATGAACCCCTTGAGACTTGGAAAAGAAATCTATACTGTGAGGATCAGCGAGGAGCAGAGTCTGGGAACAGGACTCCACGTGAAATCCAATTAGCTTTGAAGATGGGGAGCTGGGCTGTGTGTTGGAATTACTCTAACCTACAGATTAAGCCCTCAAGGGTCCTCATGCCATCCACCCCGCATCTCAGCACCAGGCTGATCCTTGCAACTTGAATTTCATCTCCTCCCTCAGCCTTGTAACCTACAGTAGCTGCTTTCAATGAGCGCTTCAGCCGCCATCTTGGGATTCGGCTTTATTGTCTCCTTATCTTTCTTTTCATGGATCCCTCAGAATTCTCACACAGGCCATTTAGCCGCCTGCGGCCACGGACCAACTGAGTTCACCTGAAAGGGGGCCTGGAAATGAAAAAAAGGACGGAAGGACGAGAAAAACATGAAGCCAAGACAAACTTCTCTGGTCAAGGCTCGAAGTTAATATTAATTCAGCTTTTCTAATTTAAAGGGAAAGCCCCACTGGACCCCTTCTTGTTTCATCCGGAGATGAGTGGGAGAACCCATCCTTAGTCACAGCCGGAGGTGTCTCAAGGCAAGCTCAGTGGGCAGTTTATTCTTCTAAGTTCCTGTAGCAGGTTGTACGTGCAGCCAAGGTGGGTAACTCCACCTAGGTCCTATTATTTGGTCTATTGTGGAAAACAAGGTCTTTTAGGCCTGCTCAAGGCTGGGGGTAGGGCACAAGGCCATGCTTCTATCTGGATTCTTATACTGTCACTTCACCCGGAAATAGCTTCTTCATTTGCTAACTCCATTCTGCTAACTCTCTGAAGATATACTTGAATCCAGTTGTCTGTATAATTCATAGTAGTCCTTGACTTACTCCTCCAGGAGGCCAAGGACTATAAGAACAACAACAATAACAAAATATATATATAGTTGTTCTTATAGTGTACATATATATATATATATATATACACACACACACATATGTGTGTGTGTGTTCAATGCTTCTATATTTATCTGATATATCCATATATATAATCTATGTATGCCATGAAACAAGAAGTTGTTTTCTGTCCACAGATGAAAACTATGCTTTTTATTGTAAAATTTAATGACTTTTCATTAAAAATGTAAACTTATATGTATTTATTTTTGTGTATGTGCACACAGCACAGCGTGTATGTGGAGGTCAGAGAACAACTTGGAAAGTCAGTTCTTATGTTCGTGTGTGTGTGTGTGTGTGTGTGTGTGTACGTATGTGTGTCTGGAATTGAACTCAGATCCTCAGGCTTGGATACAAGTGCTTTACCCCCTGAGCCAACTTATTGGCTCCTTAAACGTTTTTATTTAGAGAAAAACAGAATAAATCTGCATGGAAAGTATTAATACTGTATGTCCCAGGTAATGAGTGACAACTACAGGGATTGAGAACCTGTTGCAGATTCATTTAGATTATCAAATAGAGATGTGGGTTATGGGCCTCTCCAACTCTAGAACACAAGGAAAGTCACATTTCCTTTACTTCTAGCATCCTGTGCTGTCTTTCTGTGAAGTCTCCAGATACTTAAATCATAAAAATGATAGTAAGAGAACAACCAGGGAGCGGAGGAAATTGGGCTAGAGCTGCCTACATGCCTGGCCTCTGTTACCCTCTCCATACCCAAGGTCGCAACCAGCTCTCCCAAGCACACTAAGATGCATTAAGTTTCAGTTGAAGATGCTGAAGTGCAAAGATATTAGCGGCTTTGTCCAAAGCTGTTCAGCTGGTAAATAAGACCTAGCTCTTTCTGGTGCCAGCTCTCCCTCCCTCCGATGCTGTATTCTTTAACCTCATGATGTGTGTGTGTGTGTGTGTGTGTGGTGTGTGTGTGTGTAGGTCAGAGGACAATCTCAGCTGCTGTTTCTCAAGTGCCACCTCCCCCTTGTTATTGAGACAGTGTCCCTCACTGGTCAGAGACTTGAGAGTTAGGCTGTGATGTTCCATGATTGGAATTACAAGCAAGTGCCATCATACCCTGCAGTTTTAAAGTGACTTCTTGGGGATTGACCTCAAGTCTTCATGCTTGCAAAGTAAATACATTACCAATTGATTCATCAACCCAGCCTCTCTGTTCTTTCGCCTTCTGCCACCTTGATTTCTTATTGCTCACCCATCTTCCTTACTCCACAGGAGAGCCTTCAAGGCTGTCTCAGGGATCTTCTTCTTCCATATTGACATCAGTCATATATTATGCAATCAGAGCCTGCTTTGACATATGATTCTGCTCCCAAGACTGGCTCTGGCTATCTGGGGTTGACATACACTGACCCCAGTACCACTGTAGCAACCTGCACTCAGGAAGCGCTCAGATTTCTTCAGTACAGTCATAGGCTTCAAGCAATTAATTTTGGGGGGCTCTGGTTATGGGCTAAAATGATTCCTAGAGAGAATAATTTGTCCTAGAGAGAAAGAATGAGTAAATACTGAAGATCGTCTACAGCTCCAACTCTGACAGATAGGATGAGGTGGGTTAATCCATCTGCATGGTCAACTCTGGAAAGTGAGGCCCACCAGAGGTGGGCGGGGCAACCAGTGCTGAGAGCAGCAGGCTCCAAGCACTTCTCTAAGCAATGTGATTTTTTTTCTAGTGCTTTTCTTAAGAAAAAGTAAGATCGATTAGGTTCCTTTTTATGATGTAAAACTTTGCCAGGGTGTAGAGTGGTGGGCACCGCCTAGACCCAGCCCCAGGCAGCCTCGTTCTTTTCATGGTACTCACTATTTAGAGAATTAGGCAATCAATACTTTCCCTCACATGACGATAAGCTGTAAAGTGTTAGATGAGACATGGTGGTACTTTATGAGATGGAGAAGAGTGGAGAGCTATGTAACTCATCTGCTTTTCTTTTTACCTTAGGTTCTTGGAAATCCAGAGATCAATTTTATACTCAATAATATTTCAAAAGTCACATTTAAACTAGGTTCTTGGTAATTCGCCTCTCTTACTGAGATCCGTGAATAAATTGATACAGTCAGTAAATAGTGTTATTTTCTGAACACAGTAGGATGCTCATTGTTCAAACTAAAGACCCTTTTCTCCCTTAAAGAAAACCAGTTTGAGTTATATTTGCAGTGTGATGTATGTACCTCTTTTACCGATAGCCTGCCAAGAACACAGTGGACAGCACCTTTCCTTCCCTAGGCAAGGGGTTTGCACTGTATGTGTGGAGACATCGGGCTAAACACAAGCAAGCAGGCATGGATTCACTTCTTCATGCCCTTGACCATGAATGTGACTTGATCAGCTGTCTCAAGCTGTTGCTGCTGTGATTTCCTCACCATGATTGACACGGGTTTGTAAGATGAAATAAACCCTTTCTCTGCAAAGTTGCCTTTTGTCAGGGTATTTTGCCATGTCAGTGGAAATCAAAGCAAGGGGAGCAGGTGACTTAATATGATTTGTGTTTTTGTTGTTATTATACACACGGCTATATAATGCCTTTGACATGCATGTATGTAATCAACTTTGAACATATTTCCTTTTATATCTCCCTTTCTCTCCTGCCTACTCCTCCCTCTCCTCATGAGTCCCTTTTGTACCCGGTTTCACTTTTACTTTCAAGTCATCTGTGCAGTTTTATGTATCATGTGAATACGTGATTTATATCTGTAAAGCCTAGGACTCCAAAATGAGAGACAACATGTACTATTTGCCTTTCTGGGATGACTTAATTTGCCTAATATGATTATCTTTAGTAGCATCCATTTTCCTTGAAAAAAGCAGAACTCCACTCTTCTTCACATTGAAAAAAACTGCATCACGTGAAACTTTTTGATGACAGTCCCTACAATACATGTAAATGCAAATAGTGCTCGCACTCAGTTGGACGAGTGGTACCAGAAGAGGAAGAGCAGCCATGCTTGATCATGGAGCATAGCGTAGCAGCCAGGCTCTTTCAAGACCAGGGATCCCCAAGTCAGACATCACAATCACAGTCTGAAGTGCAAGCCAAAATGAGGAGCCCAGGTTTTCCCCAGCAGCAGTGCTGCTAGGGACTGTCTTAGTCAAGGTCCTGTCTTGGGACCTCCAGGGTCCTGTGCATAAATGAAGTAGTGAGATTCACTAGGTGAAGATTCCCAGAGGGCAGGAGGCTTTGCATTAGATGGGTGTGTATAGATGCCTGTGTTATAGGCCCATTGCTTATTTGTCTGTCATACCTTACTTGACTTCATTGATAATGTGATCTTCCTAACAGCCATGAGGTGTAAGCCGTGAGATGTCACTAGGGTGACAACCACAGGCATGGGAACTCCTCATTTTCCCCTTTTGTTTCACAACAAAAGTGTCCTCTTGAGCTGAGCTCACACAGCTTGTCTGATGTGCCCACAGTGAAGTCCTGGGCCTGTCCTTGGTCTTTGAGAGAGCTGGACAAGGTGATGTGTAAGAATATTTCTGCCCTCTTTCAGTCCTATGACTCCATTGCTCCACTAATCTAGAGTGCCAGAAGTAGACAAAGGAAAAGCTAAGGGAAAGTGTCAATCAGCGTGGACTGCTGTAGCAGAATGCCATAGCTTGGTGGCTTCAACAGGAAACCACATTCCTTACTCTGTAGACTAACAGCCAATGGCAAGGAGTTAATAAGTCTGGCACGTGCTGACGTCTCCCTTCTCAGTTTGTAGACCCCTTCACGTAAACCCACAAAGCCTTGAGAAAGACCCCGTCTCTCTGTGGTTTTTCTGATGAGGACACTGATTTCTACTGATGGCTTCAAGGGCCTCACTGCAAGTGTCACCATAAAGGGAGCTGGGGTTACAGCATGTGGATCCTAGAAAAGGGAATAAGAAAGGCAAAGCGGCTGTGAGGTCATTCGTAAGCTTTGACTTTGGACGTGGTGTGCAACCAACCACCTTGCATCCTACTTTCCAGACTTAGAGTTTGAATGTGAATCCTCACTTCAAGTGGAGTGAGTGAGGTGGGTATGTGTGTTTGTTTGTGTGTGAGCATGCATGCTTGCCTCCCCTGCTGCAAGACCTTTGGTGAGTGGTGTGGTTTCGACTGGAAATCCAACAATAGTCCTCTAAGTTATAAGCCCTCTGGTGGTTGCTAGAAAATGCCCTGGGAAAGGACAGACCCTATTTTGTTGAGAAGATCTGTTACTGACATTTACCTTTGCCATTTGATACCAATGCTACAGAATAGTTCAGGGTCACTGCTTCTTGCGCCTAGTAGGTGCTGGCAGACTCTGTATGTAGGGAACAGGAGATGGAGCCAGCAATTTAATTCTCTCACCCTAAAGAGAGTCAGAAAACCTCACCAGAACCAAAGGATATGAGACCTTAATTCTCTGAGTGCTGAGTTATCTGACTCACGCTGTTTCAAAGATTCAGGCTCAGGGCCTAACCTGATAACAAATTCTTTCCATTAAGAAATTGCTGTCTCCAGTGAGCCTGCCTTTTGAAGCAGTTCAGAGTGCAGACGCCGGCAGAATGATGGGAGAATGCATGAAATGGTTGCAGTCCGATCAGACCACCCAAACAAAAGCCTAACACAGCCCCATGCTTGGAACAGAATATAGGGGAGACCCATCACCCTCTCTGGAGCCAGAGAGGATGATAGGGAGACATTTCCTGGTACATGTTTCAGCCCCTCCACGGCAGGATTCAGGATCATGATTTTCTGGGTGATGTTCCGTTAGTGAATCTCTACCCAGAGAGTCCTAACAGAGGCATGAGGAAACAGTCACTGGCAAGCACACACAGTCCACGTGTACCAGCACAGCTGTCAACCCAACATGAGGAAACAGTCACTGGCAAGCATCCACAGTCCACGTGTACCAGCACAGCTGTCAACCCAAAAGTCATAGAAATGCTCTGACCTCGTGGACATGTAAAAGTAAGCTGGATATGACTGTGTGAGACACTTACATTTTTTTGCATGTATTTGGAGAAATGTGCCTATGTCTGGCTTTGTCTGGATTGCAGAGTTGGGACAGTTGGGGTGTGTGGGGTAGACTCCAGGGGAAGGAGATAATGGGGACAAGGGAGGAAGAAATTGCCAGCCATGCCCCCTTGGGATCTTTCAGGCTGGTGTCCTTTCAGATTTTTGTCTACAGCACACTTTTAAGCTTGTGTATATCTATTCAGATTTTCCTTTCTCCTTTTGGTAGGAGCAAAGCCTGTAGTTTACTTACTGTCCTACCATTACTTGATTATGCACTTTCTCTCCTGGTTCAGTAGCAGGATGCCAGGTCTGTCATACAGCCTAGGCTTTGTTGGGGACCTTTGGAATTCAGTAAATTTCCACCCTCTGAAAACCACAGATACCCTCGAACCATGAGTGCCGAGGGTTTTGTTTGTTTGTTTATTTATTTGAGCTCACTAGGGGAAAGTGGACCTTCAAGGTTACAGCCACAGCAAAGGATCGTCACTCCGGACTTTTATCCACTTCCGAAGCACTGCGTTGCTTTCAGCCGCCATCAAAGGCACAACCCTTCATTCAGAATCTTTCATCATTTTAAATAGTCCTCCTGCCTTTGTTGAAGTTTTCTGCCTTTAGAGAGATGAGGTCAAACCCATTCTGACAGTGGAAATAAAATGGGGAGGAGAAGCAGCTACCTGCACCCTTCCTGCTCAGAAGTCCAGGTGTGGAGAGCATCTTCCTTTATTTTAGAGAGAAAGCTACTGTTTGGCTACCCTGATCTCTTAAGACACATCTAAAAAAAAAATACGTTTTATAAAAAAGTAGAAAATGTTAAGAAAAAGGTCTGTGCTAATATATATATTTCAACAAGTTTTTAGAGAGAAAAATGATCTTTAAATTGTCAGAGAGAGAGAGCTGGCCTGGTTCTATTATTCCTGTGTAACAGCAGGGTACAACAGAGCTTAAGATTTAAGGCAATTTTGACACCTGAAAGCGGAACTGCACAGCTTTTAAACCCAAAGAGGATTCGGCCTGCTCACTTATTACTTTCCCCATCTTCAAAAGGACAATGTCTGGTTTTTAATCTTTGGCTTCGCAGGAAAGCCATGGGAAGTTATTGACTTTATGAGCACTTCAAGTACACAATCAGGCCACAAAGGGATGTGGTTGCACTGGGGGGCTGTGAGTTCAAATTCTCATCTCTTTGTGGCCTTCTCCTTCTGTTCCAATAGAATGAAAAAGGGCAGACCAAACCAGGAAGGACAGCCTTGCATTGAGATGGGGGTCTCTGCCTTGAGTTCCAGGCACCCACGCTCTTTGGTGGTGGGGAGAACCCTCCTTTCTGGCCCTGTTATTATTTTTGAATCTGACAGCTCCCTGGGTTCTGTTGGATGGTATGTTCTGCCTTCCTGTAGCCCCTGCGAGCTAAAATAATGAACAAGCAATTAAATCTCATGCTTGAGGGCCTGTGCTGATTGCTTGCAGGAGAGGCAGGCCTGCCTTGTTCACTCCCCACCCTGGCTCTGGCTCTCTGGGAGGAAAAGCATAGCTGTCGCCAACCTGGGGTGGGAGCTTGGTTGCTAGAAGCAGGGGACCCAGCAGCTAGAAGTTGTCTTTGAATGGGTGGGAAAGATTGTTGTTTCTCTCCCTCTCCTTCTCCTCCCTCTTCTTCTCCTCCTTCTCTTTCTTCTCCTTCTCTTCCTTCTCCTTCTCCCTCTCTTCCTTCTCTCTCTTCAATCTCTCTCCCTCTCCCTTATTACTTCTTCCTGTCCTTCCCTCCCTCCCCCATCTCTGTGTCTTTCTCTACCTTCTGTCTCCCTAGTGCACTGCTCCTCTCTCTCCTACCTCCCTCTTTCATGTGTATGTGTGTGTGCACACAAGAGTGTGCACATGTATGCATGTGAAGTCCACTTCATGTCTCCCTGAGATGCAGAGCTCTCCAACACCTCAGTGCCTGAGTTCCCAGCATGCACCATCAGGCTGGTTTCCCAGGTGGGTTCTGGAGATGGAGTTAAAGTCCTCATGTGTTCAGGGCAAATGTTTTCCTGACAGCAATATCTCCACTTCCCCTGTGATATTTTAGGAAAACACAGTAGATGTTATCATTCTTCTTTTTGAATAATGTCCTCTAGCAAATCCATATTTGCTATGACCATGGTTAAAACTGGTATCTTGGTTTGGGTTGTAGACTGGTCTCTTTTAGCTGGTGGAGGTGAGGCTGTTGTCTTTCTGAGTTTCTTATTCATGCTGCTCAGTTTTGGTGAGAGGCTATTGGGGACAGTCCTAAAACCCCCATGGTCATGCAACTAGTAGTAAATGGTAAAGCCAGAAATGGATCTGAATAGCTTATGGGAGATCTGAGCCTCTTAAACTTTACTATTTGCTCACCTCCATGTTCCTTTAAAAAGGAACTAATAGTTTAATAAATAACTCCTTACAGATCGACTTAGAAGGTACTGATATTCTGCTGGGATTCCCCCTTGGAATTGGAGATAGCAAATTATAGTTTGGTATTATTTCCTGCCTTCTGGATCCTTCAAGCTCCTGTGGAGGTTGCCAAAAGAAACATACCATCATACTAGAGCACATATGGCAAGAGCCAACAAAGAAAATCCTTCAGTGATGTCAAAATGTCTAAACAAAGAGTCGAAGGTAGCTTGATGGTATTCCGTAGAATACTGTCCTGGGGAAGTAAAGTCAAATTGAAGTCCATGGGATGGCTGAGACAGAGGAAGGAAAGGGGATGCATGGACGGTAAAGCTGGTGGTGGGTGGATGGGGCCAGACTGTTCAGGGTTGCTTTGACAGGAAGAGCTCTATAGAGCCAGTGACTGGGAGTAAGTAGAGAGGAGACAACATGGTGTCTGCATATGGGGAAGGGAGTGAGCAGGGTGGATGGGTTAGAAAACATAACTCAATGGGCCAGGGTATTGAATGGACATGAAGCAATAAGGCAGTCAAAGTGTTTACTGGGGGACAGTTGGGGTTTGTGATGGCTAGAGCTGGGGGGCAGATATGAGTCGGTGTCAAACGTGACACATCGGTGTCAGTTGCTTGCATACCTGGGTGGATGAGGTAACACTGCTGAGATTGGATGGGTGTGGTGATGCACACCTTTAATCTCAGTGCTTGGCAGGCAGAGACAGGGGGATCTCTGTGAGTTTGAAGCCACCCTGGTCTATAAATGGAGTTCCAGGCCAGCCAGGGTTACACAGAGAAATCCTGCCTCAAAAAAGCAACCAATCAACCAACCAACTAACCAACCAACCAACCAACCAACCAACCAAACAAACAAACAAACAGCACATCTGAGATGATGCTCTGGGGATGACTTTCCCACTGGGAGAGTGTTTGAATTTCATTTAGATCCATGGAGGGTGAGAGACCCAGTGTGGGGGTAATAAGTAAAGGTAAAGACTGCTATGCATACGAGGGTCCAAAGTTCAGTTGTCATCCTGGAGGATTCTAAAATCAGAAGCTGCCAGTGTGGGTCAGATGTCCAGGAGAAAAGCCACGATGTGGAAATGGGAGATGGTAGGACCACAGCACCATAATGGCAGCAAGCGTGGAGTAGTGCATTGAGAGAGGCTAGGGCAACAGATAATCCTGGGGGTATGGGGCAGTGAGGTGGGAGAGGTGATGTTGGTAAAAAGGGCCAGGTAAGGGAGGGGATGCTATGGAGGCCACCCAGGTTAGACCATCAGTTACCCTTTCCATGTTCAGAAGCATGTGTGGTCATCCCATGGACCCAAGTTCAGAGAACTTAAACCACCTGCTGCAAATCACACAGTAAGGATGAGGTAAAGCAGGATCCGAATCAAGTTCTCAAGGTCCACAGTCATCCCTTCCCTGGACTCTCTGCATCTTTGCTCCTTTTGATTTAATTCATTTTCTAGAAAAGGGACGAGATAATGGATGGCATTTTGGTTTGTTAAAGAACCACGATGAGAAAGAGAATAACAAAGGGCATCGAGTGGAGTCTTATAAAATGATTAAAGGTTTTGAATATATGATAAACAGGCTTTTAAGACCCATGGATCTGACCCCTTATTAGACTGTTTATTTCATGACTGACAGATCAGCTAAAACAATTGCCGAGGGACCCCATGCGTCTTCCGCTTCAATTACTTTCAGGGCCAATTTGCTAAAGATGATTTTTCTGAAGTTAGCCAATGTAATTTGAAACCCGAATAGGTAAAATACAGGCCAGTCATTGAGGATGCATGAGGATTATCACAGCGGGGGCTAAGAGAATTAAACGGAATGGGGGAGTTTTATTTCTCCCATCTTTATAAAGACCGGAAATTGAGGCAAATGGGTCAAGTGAACGCTGGCTGACTGCAAAGGCAATCCTAAGAAAATGACATAGAAATTCACCTTCCCCAGATCACACAGGCAGCAAGAAAATGGAAACCCAGATAGATGTGGGTTGGACTTGAGGTTCTGAAGTACTCTGGTGTTCCTGGTACTGGGCATGTAGCATCCAGTGGGTCTCACTTGGTGGCTGGGAAATGGCACAGTGACACAGTATGGCACTGACAAGGTCTTCTGATAGGGAGATATTTAAACAGGCCAGTGTAAACAAAGTCTTGAAAATACCTGAGCCTGAACCAGGCCTTCAGCTGCATGGGATGGTTGTATTTTGAGGGTCTTGTATGTCCTGGGCTAACTATCTTTGATTTTCTACCATGCTTTCCATGCTCCAGTGAACAGGTGCCTCCTAAAAGTATGGATCTTTCTTTTCCTTCTTTCTTATCACAGACTTAGTCTTTACATCTTTACATCCTAGCACTGAGTTGCCTGGGCCACAATAGATGTTAAATAAACACATTAGAAGACTGAAGAAATCAATGATCATCAGGGAACTCAAGAATTAAGAAGACTAGAGAAGGGGGAAGGAAAATAGCTTTGGTCCTTGAAATGGGAGAGGAAGAGAGAGAGAGAGAGAGAGAGAGAGAGAGAGAGAGAGAGAGAGCGAGCACAGTGGAGACTCAGAGGAGTTTTTCTGGTGATTTGGCTTGAGTGTGACCCTCAGAACTGAAATGCCTCTGTTATAAAGGAATTCTAGATTAAAGGAAGGGAGACACAGTTTAAGAGGGGCTCCATCATGTACCCAATATGGCTGGGCTTGAGGTCAAGAGCTCAGCCGAACAACACCATGGCAGAACCAGCCAACAAGAGACAACAACCTATTCAAAATCCAGTTTTTAACATGCTATGTGACCTCAGCACTCGGAGAGGCTGCCACTCCATGAAATTTAGTCTTGAGGTTTCTACAGGTGTTCGAACACCTACTAAGTGCTTGAAGGAGACTGAGTTAATCAAGTATTTAGTGGGAGATGCCCAGCAAATGAAGGAGAAGATTATTCTCAAGGGGGAAGTCCTTGCAGCTTAGCTTCTTCTCATCTTCATTTCCTTGCTGTGGGTCCAGGGAATGGAAAGTCCTAAACCCGAGTTGGGCAGAAAGATTGTAAGGACCAGAGGCAATGGGAATCTTCATCAAAACAGATCTGCTGGGTACAATAAGGCCATGCACATCTGAACTCACAGTAGCTGTGGTCCCAGGCCGAAGACCTACATAAGATCAAATCTGCCAAAATTCTAGCATAGATGGCCGAAGGACTCATGAAGCCCCACCACTAAGTGAGGAGTGACTGGCCAGTGTTGGTTACTGACCGTGTGAGAATAAGTTTCATTCATGGGTATGACTCCAGAGAGATGACTCCTGCTCCAGTAGAAGATGCTATACCCATGCCCACACAGACAGTACCAATTAGACTCAGTGGGCTTAAAAACAAAGCACGTGAGGTAGGGAGGGAAAAGGGAGAGCTAGGGCTGAGAACAGATGTGGGGAGGAATTGGGGAGTGGATTTGATCAAAACATGTTAAATAGATGTATGAAATTTTCAAGCAATTATACAAAATAAAAATAAATCTGGTCAACAGTGGAAATTGGAACATAAAGTCAAGCAGGAGAGTGCCAGTTTGGTTTGCTTCTTTGCAACAATGACTCCATTTTCTAATTAATTCATTGACCCTTCTTATGCAGATTTCATGGATATTCTTGCAAGCCTGATTTTTTTTTTTTTTTTTTTTTTTTGTGAACTCACTTCACATCCTCAGAAAATAGCCTTCTGATTTTCCTGAAGTCCAGAGAGGTTGCAGGGGTTCCTATATTTTCCTGTCCTTTGTGGGTCAAGCAACACTTTGGTTTAACTTTACCAGGGGCATTAATTAATTAACTACCTAATTATATTAATTAATTAATTAACTACCTAATTATATTAATTAATTAATTGAAGAAGTATCATTATAATTTACCGAGGTCTACATAAATTAGATGGTTGAAAGAGGTTTTTTTTTTTAATGTGTTCAGCTTTTCGATGCACAGTCTAATGGATTTCCAAATTAAGTCGAATTGGGAAAGATGGAGAGTGGGGTAGTTATCATATAGCTTGGTCTGTGAACTTCAAAGTAGTGGCAGGATGTGAGCTATCTGAATTTCACAACACAGGCTTTAGAAAGTGCTAGTGTAGATCAGCTTTGAGTGGATTTCTGACTCTAAGTTTTTAATGTTAAGGATGATGGTTTGTGGGGCCAGAGAGAGGACCTGGTAGTTAAACAGGATTGTTGCTCAATCGTAAAGACAAAAGTTCAGATACAAGCAAATGCTTCAAGACCACTCATGTTGGGCAGCTCACAAATGCTTGTAACTACAGCTTCAGTGCATCTGATACCCCCTTCTGGTATCTGGAGGCTGCCCCCACTATACACACACATACATACACACAAGCACACACACAACCACATACACACTCACATGCATGTACACAACCACACACACACACATACATGCAACCACACATAACCAGACACACATACAACCATGCACACAAAACTACATACACACACACACACACACACACACACACACACACACCCATGCACGCAGGCATGCACATAGTTAAAATCTTAAAAAGCAATGAGAGTTTACGGTTTTTCTTCAGCGTGTGGGAAGAAATGAAAAGTAGGAAGGAGTCCTTTCTCTGTACAAATTGAGAAGCAAAAAGCCAGGCTTGGGTATCAAGCTTGGAGGCTTGGAGTCAGACAATTGAGTGTCTCTCTGACCTCTGTCTGACAAGTATACAAACCCCCTTCAGTCTATAAAATGGGACTCTCTCCAAAGGAGTCTATGTGGGTGAAGTAAGATACATAAGTGTATGTTAACTGGTCTTGCAGGATGCCCACCCCTAGCACAGGAGTATGAAGTATCACTGGTTAATTTTTTGTCTCATTTCCTACACTATCCAAACTTGTTACCAGAATGTAATACACGTCTTTTGTTTGTCTCCTTAAGTCAGTTGTTGCCCTGTGGGTACTTTTGCCCTTTCTTTCTGTATGACCATCTCCTGAGATTTGCTGATACTATTGAAAATGAGATGGACCTCAAAAAGGTTTTCAGCTGTGTTATCAGGCAAAGGCAAACAAGTGGAGAGTGCAGTTTGGATGCCACAGAGTACAGAATTACGACACATCCAAACCTTCTTAAAAACAGTCACGTGCATGTGAAATTCATCCCCGGGCCATTTTCTTATTCAAAATAAACTTTTAGGCTCCAACAGAGGTCTCTAGTTTGTGTTTACCTTGAAGAGACTTTTAATCCATTGGGATAGCTTTGGAAGTGTCCTAGGACTGTGTTATGCCCACTTCCCTCCCTCATTAACACCCCTCTTTATGCAAGAATTCTTGTGCTACTCAGATTGGTTTCACCTACTTTGATCATTGGTTTGCCCTGATGCAGCCAGTAATCTATAGTGACTGAGCAGAGACGTCTTTACGTCAACTGACGTAACCACACCAGACCTTAGTGAAAGTGCAGGGTGGCTTTGATGGGACTCATGCTTGAGTAGACGTGTAGGGCTGAGGTGATGGTCAAGGTCTGGACATTATTTTTAGCCTCGAATAGTTTGTACTCTGGGCTTGCTCCCGTCAGCTTCCTGAGTGGGCTGGTATATACCCGTTTTTATCTCTTCTCTGTTCCTGTTTTCTTGTCAGCAGTATTCAAACTAGCAGTTAAAATTTCAGAGAAAAGTGTAGGTAGAACCCAATGGGTACCAGGTTGGAACGTTCCGTGCCTCTGGCTTCCTGTGTGTGCCTTTTTTTTTCCCTTCTCTCCATGAGCATCTTGGCTTTCTAGTGATTCAAACTTAGTGGAAATGTTGCTACTTACCCACCTGTCAAGCATGGTGTGAGAATGAGTAAGAATATCCGAGCCATATTTTTGCTCCTTAGAAGAAAGGTGCTATATAAATACCAAGTGTGAGTTCATTAAACGCTCTCGGATGATGACAGCATATGTTATACTCAATTTCCTTGACCAATTTTATAAATAAATTTTGGTGTTACAATATGGTTGTTTTTATGGTGAGTATGTGTGTATCCTACACTCTGGGCTGTATTTTCTGTCTGGGTGATGTAACATATCAACGTTTAAGAGAAACGAAAGCTTTGTTCTAGACAAATCATGCAATTATCGCATAAAGTTCTTTGCCTTTTTGGACTTAGGATAAATGTGAGTGGGTGTCCTACTGAATATAAAGGAGAGAAGCACAATGCAGTGTACGGTGAGAATGTGGTGTGGAGCTGGAGATGTGGCTCTGTTTGTTTAGTGCTTGCTGAGCATGCGTGAGGCCCCGAATTTGGTCCCCAGAATCACATAAATGAGGTGTGACACTATACAGAGGCGATCCCAGCACTTGGGAGGTAGACGCAGGAGGCTCAGGAGTTTAAGGCTAGTCTTAGCTACGTAGTGAGTTTGGGATAAACCTGGGGTGCAGGAAAGCTCATCTGCAGAAAAATAGGCTAGTTTGGGTGAATGATCTGTTTTCTGATAAATCTGTGTAGGTGGTTTGCAGCATGCGTGACAAACACATCAATTACAGGGTTGAACATAAAGTGCTGGGCTGTTGTGGCCAGTGCTGATGTTGATTGTGTCCCACAGAGGAGCATCAGAACCCAGGCTTAGTCTGAGGGAGAAGTATTACTTCCAGCCTTAGACCACCAAGGCAAGATTCCCCCAAAGAGGTGGAAAGGTATGTTTTACCTCGCCATAAGACCCAAGAACACAGGAGTGACAGCACCACGGAAGCATTGCACAGACACAGCATGGTACTAGCACTTAGGGTCGATCAGTCTGAAATCCAGAGGACACTTTCTTGGAGAGGTAAGCAAGCATCCTTAGCAACCTCTCTTGTCCATCTCTCATTTCCTTTGGCAAGTCTGTTGCCTCCTTCATAGGCAAGGCATCCCTCCAGCTGTACCTTCCCGGAAACCGCCTCCAGTCTTACACGTTTTTTAACATGTGTAATAGCTTTAGATTACTGAAGTGCAGAGTGTTCCCATAATGGTTCTTCTGATGGTATCACTATTGTACAGTGTACTCATCAAAACTAAGAGGTTAACAATGCTGTAACACTGCCTGTTCCACCACTGACCTCATTTGGATGTTTTAGTTTTTCCATGAACAGTCTTTTTTTTTTCTTTTTCCAGGATCCCATGATGCATTTGGTCATCATGCCAAACCAGCTTCTTCCAATCTCTGACAGTTTCTCTTTCTTTGTCTTTCTTGGCTAAAAACATTTTGAGGAATTCTGTACAACGTCTCTTCATCTGAATTCATCTGACTTTTTTTTTTTTTTAACCAAAAATATGCTGTGCTAGCTCTCTGTTGTTATGGTAACGTGACTGAGAAAAATCAACTTGAAGAGGAGAGATTCAGTCTGGCTCCTGGTTTCAGGGTTTTTAGCCTCATTTTGTTGCTTTTGGGCCTGTGCTGAGGGAACACATCATGGTGGGGAATATGTAGGGAGGCAACGCTGCTCACTTTGCTTGCTTTGTGGTGGCCAAGAAGAGGGGAGGGAGAGAGGGAGAGGGAGAGGGAGAGGGAGAGGGAGAGGGAGAGGGAGACAAATTGACAGAGACAAAGACAGAGACAAAGAGAGACAGAGTCATAAAGATAAGGAGAGAGACAGTCACAGAGATAGAGACAGACACAGAAAGATAGAGACACAAAGAGACAGAAAAACAGACATAGATATATAGAGACAGAGATACAGAGACATAGAGATATAGAAGCAGAGAGAAGAAGAAAGAAAAGGAGAAGAAAGGAGGAGAGGAAGAAGGAGGAGGAGAAATAAAGAAAGGAAAGAAGAAAAAACAAGGAAAAAGGAAAGAGGAGGAAGTTCAGTGGAACGGAGTTGCGTTGGGTCTCCAATGACTGAACTCCCTCCCTCCCACTCTCTCTACCTACTAAAGCTTTCACCACCCGTCAGCAACTCCAGCAGCTGAAGACCTAGCCATCAACGGGCATCTGGGACCTATGTAATACCCAGATTACACTGCATGCTAAGGTTATAGGTGTTGGGGAAGAACAGCACAGAAACACCATGTTCCTGCCATTGAACATGTCAGTGTGCACAATTTATCAGATGACATGAACCTGGGCTACTGACTTTAAGTGAGATCGGCTAGTTTTTTCCCCTGGGAAAGCCAAGGTATTAATGCTTCCCACTCATCTAGTTGGTAGAAAAAGGTCACTAGGTTCAACCATAGGGGAGTAACAAAGGATTTTGTCATCATATTCTGAATCCAAGTTAGTGAATTTTGCAGAAGGATATGCATATGAGATACAAATAAGATACCCAATGCTTATTATGGTTTGATGTATTGTTTTTTTGGCTTAGAATGCCATAGAGTGTTCAATAAAAACCATACTTGAAAACTTGAATTTAAGCCTCTCCTTGGATGGCGGTTGATACATTTGATGCTGCACAATGGTAGCATTCACACGGAAGGAAACTGATGCTCTTTGGCAGGTTGTGCTGCCAAGCTGTCATGTATGGAGGCACAGCGAAGTCTCTCAGCTTCCCATGGGCTGGTCAAACTGACTCCACTTACGTGGAGGGATAGCTGTATCCTGGAAACTTGCCCACTTGTTCAGCCCTTATCAACGAATCTTGCTTGCAGCAGTGAATATTCCATTCTAATCTTAAGTGGCCTTTCTTAATTCCTGATTCACTTTACGTTTATTTTACTTTTTAAATTCCTGAAGATAAAAGAGTACATTTATTTGCTGATTTAAACTAATTATGTAACTTGTATTGGCTTTCAGAGAATTAAGTTTCATTATGGGATTTTCCAAATAAAACTGTTTTTGTCATTTGCCGACAGTGCTTCTTCTTCACCCCTTCATTTTTTAAATTAATTATTTGAGGATTTCATATAGTAAGTTTAGATCACCTACACCACCCCTCTTCCCTCAACTCCTCCCAGATCCATCACCACTTCCTTACCCACCCAACCTTGTGTCCTGGTTTTCTTTTTAACCCATATATGTATTGCCTGTGCATTCTTAAATGAGTAGTCTTCCACTGGAGCATTATTGACCTGTTAGGGGCTATAGTCCTGAAGCAAACTGACTCTTTCCCAGAACTTAATAGTTGCCAATAGCTCCTGATATAGTCGTGGGACTTTGTGTCCGCCTCCCCTCTATGTGTTGTGATTTGATCTGGCGTGAGCTTGCAAAGGTCTTACGTATACTGCTGCAACTACTGTAAGTTCATATGCTCAGCTGTCCTGCCATGGCTGGGAGACACTATTTCTTTGTAGTTACACACAACTGCTGGCTCTTATAGTCTTTCTGTCCCATCTACAACCAAGGCTCTTGAGCCTTGAGTGGAAAGGCATGCACCCAGGACACATGGTCCTCAGGCAGGTCTCTGGTGGTTCCTCTCGTGTTTATCAATCAGACTGTTTGTGCTTATCAATCAATTATGTAAGAAAGGTTGATCCTTTCTCTTTTGTTTGTTTATTCATTCTCTCCCCTGTCTATTTATATCTATATGGGTCTATGGCTATTGATTGCATTCATTGGGTAAGCCATTCAATTTCGTCGTGATTTATTGTTGTGATGGATTGATTGTACCCTCCAGCACTCATGTTAAAATTTAATTGCCATTGTGATGATGTTAACAAGTGGGACCTTAAAGAGTTGGCTGAGTCCTGGGGAGCTCTGCCCTCATGAATGGATTAATGCCATCACAGTGGGAGCGGGTTAGTTACCAGGAGACTGATATTATTGTAAAAGTGGGTTGGCCTGATTTCCTCTCTCCTTTGTGCTCATTTGTCCTTGTGCCATATTCTAGTCTGGCGAGAAGGCTCTTGCTAGATGTTGGCACTGTGCCCCCAGACCTCTCAGCCTCCTGAACTATTAGCCAAATAAATATCATTGGTTTGTAAATTACCCTGTGTGTAGAACTCTTGCTACTGCAGCACAAAATGCTAAGCTATTATGTTGCTCGAATCATGTTAGCTCTGGCCATGGAGAGCTTTCCAGATTAGCTGTGGGTCTTTTTGACATTGCTACCTTCATCTTAAAGGAACAATGTGTTTCAAGGCACATCTTTGCCTCAAAAACATATTCTAAGATATCTTATATTCTCTTTGCCCTGTTATTAAAGTCATGTCAGACTTGCTTTGAGGTGATTCCCAGCCTTATGGACATGATGAAAGGCAGCCAAAGAGAACTACTGAAGTGTTCTGATTTTCTGACACAATGGACCTGTGAGATTCAGTGGTTGTTTTCAGCTATAACATTTTGGGACAATTTGTTATACAGCCATAGCTAACTGATGTATTTTTATCAAATACAATCAAAAAGGATTTGGTATTGGAGGTGAAAGTGAGACAGATCTGAGAAGGACACCTAGCAGAGACTGATAGTTTGAAGATCCAGCCAGGGCTTGAAAGAGTAAAGAAGACCTGACTGTGAACTGTGCCAGGTTTGTGGGGATCGGCTTGTCAAGGTTGGTACCTATATTAATGTTGAAGCAAAAATGTATGCTTTGTGACCCCTGTGGTCGACTTGAAGGAGATTTTAGATAGACATTGATTATGCTTCCTGGATGCTTTTATGAGTATACTAAAACATGAGAGGAAACAGAGACAACTAAGAAAAGACTAAATCAGAGAAGGAAGCAGGACTTGGTGATGTAGGAAATCTTTTGCCTCTCTGGGTGAAAGATGATGCTTGAAATTAAGGAATGATGCCCTAGCAAAGACCTGACTGAGCATGACTGGGAAGTTATCCTCTGGAGAAGCTATGACCTTGTACCCCAACAGTAAGAGCTTAGCGAACATCTGCCCTAGTATCTGACTTCTGATTTTAAAGATGAATCCAATTCTTGACTCTCCACTTGAATCCAGAAGCTTTGCTGCAAAGTAGTCTGGGCCATAGTGGTTGTGGTTAGACAGCTTTGCGCTTTTAGTATTGAGGTAATAATCTATTACTATGTAGGAGGTTGTAGGGGAACATGTGGTAGAAGACAGCCTCACCTTCAGAAGGATGAAATACAGGAAATTTTGGTGGATTAGCAAGAGGTAACACAGAGTGTATCAGAACCCACCTCCTGCATGCTATGTAGCCTGTGTGAACAGAAAAGTCCAAAGAGAGAGCTGCTTGGGAGAGCACAGGAGTCCATGTCCTCGGGGGAATTCATTTGTCTTTTCTTTCCTTTCCCATGGAGAATTGCCAAACCAATTGTCAAGTTCTTTGAGAACAGCTTACCAAACCTAGGGCTTCTGAAGAGTTGCCTAAGCTATCCAGGCTGAGAGACGTAAAGAGGGTACCATGAAAGCTTTTCCTATAGACCCTGAAGTCAGAGACAATTCAGAGACGTGCAGACTACCATGTTTCCTGACTGAAGAAGACAGATGTCCAGAGCCATACAGAGAATGCACTGGATGACAGAGGAGGAAAAGTCATAGAGGGCATATCTTATGCACATGTATCCGGGTCAGTGAGGTTATATCCTGGGCCTATCTGCCAAAGAGAGTTGGGATAACCTACCTCATGATCCCTACACAGATGGCATGGCATAGTATACAAGCTATACTTCAGCTTTGGGGGTGGAGGGCAGCTACAATTTTGATAATGGCTAACCAAAGTTATTATGTCTGGGTTAGAAGTTCCTGTCAGTACTTACATGGGCTCTAGACTTAGATAAACATTGGGAGTCCTTCCATTAGCAGGAGAAGATAGCCAACTGGCATGAGGACTAGATACCCACAGCTCCAAGAGAAATAAAAGAGCATAGAGTCTGTTTCTTTTCACCTTTCTTCTGACCTTCTCAGAAGCAGATTGCGATGGGAGAAGAGGAGGAGATGAGCCAGGAATGAAAGTGGCTCGAACAAATGATTCCCTCTCCCGCCTTGAGCTATGAGACCAATCTAGACTGAGAGAAGAGAGGCTCTGGATTGGATGTGGTAGAAAGCGTCTGATTTATGCTAGACATTCAGTGCTTAGTTTTGTTACCAGATAAGGCATTGATGCCATTCGAAAACATCACACTATCCTTCTCCAAGACAAAAATGATTTAGTTGCTAGAATTGTCCTGAGTGGCCAGAATAAGATTACCGTTGGGAGCCAACTCCTAGCCGAAAGCAGCTATCATCTTTGCAGCCATCTCAGGCCATATACCCTGATAAGAGACTTGTTTTTCAACAGCCCACAACAGCTGAGCACACTCTGATAAACATCTTATTTTTCTCACATATCTTGTTTTGTTGTTTAATGCCCCCAGCTGCAAGGCACATGTTGTAAAGTGTCTTCAGCTGCAGTCCCCTGATTGTGTTTATATATACCCATGATTTCCTTTCAATAAAGGGGACTTGATCAGACTTTCTGTCTTGTCTCCATTCTTCGAGTCTCTTGCCCCTCCATCCCCACTCTCTCTCTCTTGCAGACCCTGTTGACTGACCTGTGTGGTCATCTGGCCCTCAATGTGGGGCAGTGAGAATGAGAGACCCAGTGAGGGACGTTACTGGAAGAAGGGTCAGATGAAAATTCAGAAGTGAAACAAAGGCGATCACTGCGGGAACTTGTCGTGTCAAGACCAGTAAGTCATAGTAACCAAAATGGGGCAAGAAATAAGTCAGCGGTAACAGACGTAAAAGGCTTTAAAGACTCGAGGAGTAAATTGCAGGCTGCTCTGAGGCAAGAGAACCAGACAGATAAGTATATAGAAGGCTGCTCTAGGCAGAGAGCTGAACAGAAAGACAGTGTTAATCAGTTGTATTAGATTGATTTAACTTTCAAAATGGGTGTGATTCTGAGTTGTGTAGTTATATTTTTTTCTCTGGATAAAAGGTCAATGTAAAGTTTTTTCTGGTTACTGGCTCAAGGATATGCTGATGTATATTTTGAGGCTTTGTGGGAGAAAATGGTGCCTGTTTCTGTGAACATCAGCCCAGTTTCTAAAGGAGTTACACAGTTTAGGTCCATCTTTGCTTCCTGGTACCTTTCTGACTATTTGCTCATGTGATCTGACCAGGATTGACAGAGGGTCCCTTAATGTCAGCATCGACCATGGGGATGCTACTGTTTTATTTAATTATAGCCTAAGAGTGCTCGTACTGAGTTTGGAAGTTGATGGTCTGTGCATGTGCATGCATGGGTCTATTTAAAATAGGATATTTCTATACTTTATTATTGAATTATTTCTACATACCAGAAGATCATGAAGATACATCATGTAAGTATGGCCCTTGTGTTTGAGCCATTAGGATTTACTTGGCCTCCTGACTGACTGGTACTGACCATGGCGATTCTTGTCTTCTCCTCTGCATTCTCTGTCAGCTAGTCACACTTTCTTACTTAGGAAACAGGTTCAGAGGCTTAATATAACCATAAATTAAGAAAGATGAGAATTTCTATTTGATGAATATTTGGGTCTAATACATCCAAGACAGCAAGAAGGCTCCATGGGGCCTGAGACCTAGGTGTCTTTTAGCATAATTCCACATCCCTAGAACTAAGCTACTTCCCCAAGTTCTTATCACTCATGCTAGGCACACACTTTACCAATGGGCTCTGTCCCTAGGACAGGCATTATTCTTCAAGGCATTAACTCCCCGAGACATTGTCTGTCTGCATCCTAGCTTAGAGAACTTGATCATATGGACACATCAGCGCAGGAAGGCTAAAATAAGTAATGTTTCTTTTTTATTTTCTGCACATTTCCTCTATTCAGCTCAAGACTCTGTTTCTCTCTGTCTCTGTCTGTCTGTCTGTCTGTCTGTCTGTCTCTCTGTCTCTGTGTGTGTGTGTGTGCGCGTGCGCGTGTGTATGAGTATATGTGAGTGTCTGTGCTGTTTGCATGTGTCCCCATGGGTACAAATGTGAACATGTATATACCTGTGTGTGATTGGACATGAACAAAGGTGCACAAACATGTGGCGGTCAGAGGTCAATGCTGTGCATCTTTCTCTATCACTCTACCTTGTTACTAATGATGGAGTCTCTTACTGAACTGGGAGTTTGTCAGCATGGCTAGAATACCTGGATAGCAAGCCCCAGGGATCCTCCTGCCTCTGCTTCCCCAGGCAACATTGAGAAGAGGTCTCTTTGTTTGTTTTGTTTTTATCACACATGCTTTTTTGTGTCTATATGTAGGTCAGTAGTGATAGTTTTAACTCGCTCTCAATTCTTAGAGTGGGGTCTTAAATCTTCTTGCTTGTACTGTTTCTTTGATTACACCATAGAGTTGTAGATTTCAGAGACACAAATCAAACTGGATGCCAAATCCTATTCAGTCCATGTTTTTCTAGCATTCCTAAAGGGTCACATCACACTGTGTCCTTTCCCAGTCCTCCAATGGGAATACAGACATAGTACAGCTGTGGTCCTTCCAGTTATCAACACAGGAAAAAAGCTAGTCAGCTCCCTGTAGTCTCCTGCAACCAACGCTTCTCCCTTTAACAGTTCTGATTCCACCTTCCAAGGGCCCACCAAACACCTGCTTAACAATCATGTCCAAAAAGTTGTCAAGGGAACTCAGTTCAGCTGTGTCCATCTGTAACTTTTGGATTCCATGCTGCTATTGCCTTGGTAAGTCAGACAGACTCTTCTGAAAGTGCCTATTTCCAACTTGTAGACATCTGGGAATCTTTTATTGTTCCTTAAATAGTAGAGACACTGAGTTACTCACATATGCAGATTCTTTGACTGCCATCGGATCTTGATTTGCTTGGACTAACCTAATAACATATTATAGTTGTTAGGTGACTTAAGTAACTTTATGTGCTACTGGTGTAGAGGCTGGACATTCAAGGTCATGGTGTCCGTTGATGTCATTTCTTGGTGGTTGAGCTTTTGTGTTGACTTGTAGATAGCTATTCTTGTTGTGTCTTCATGTGGTCTTTCTGCTATGGACACAAACCCCTTTTGTCTGTACACATGTCTGCATCTTCTCTTTTGAAGATGACACCAGTCAGACCCACCCACCCAGCCTCATTTTTATCCAATTGTTTCCCCAAAGTTTCTATTTTTATCTCCAGTCATGTTCTGGGCTATCAGGGATAGATAAGTCTTCAATATGTGGATTTTTTTTGCAGTGGTACAATTCAGCCTATAACCTGCTAGAAATATATCCTTGGATTAAAGTCACGATTAAAGCTAAAGGGATCAACAGTTTTTTTCAGGTAATTGGGGAGAGTGTAGAAGGCAGTAATATGGTCTAAGGCTGTGCTACATTGAGGTTTAATAGAGATGTATAATCAGGGTCCCACTTCATACCTATTGAAAAGTCAGAATGTTAATTCAGTAGAACTGCCCCCTTGTTGGCTTATGCACCCATGGGTGCTTGAGAATGAGAACAGATAGGTTAAGGAGCCACTCTGCCCACAAGTTTCTGAAGAGTAGAGATTCATAAGGAATTCAGCACAGGAATTCAGGTAACAGTGTTTTGGAAGCTGGCTTATAGTCAAAAGGCTGGTGAAGAGAACTTTCTAGATGGCTGGACAGGTACACAGAGCAGACCAAAATCACCAGGTGTCTTCCCGAAAGCAAATGCTAATCTTAGGTATGTATTTTTTTCTCATAGCCCAATGTAAAGAAGAGAGAGAACGGGAGAGGGACACATGAATTCTCCCGCTAGGTTTCTGTTCTTAGTTTGTGAATAGACTCTCTCAAGAAGCCAGTTCAGATTGGGGGAGAAAAGGGGGTGCCTACTTCTTCCCAAAGTGTCTATTTCCAACTTGAAGGTAGCTGGTATGCTTTAATTACTCTATATAGCAAGTGGGAGGAATGCACAGAGCACTCCTGCATCTAAACCTGGGACCCATGGCAGCTGCCTTTTTTCAGAGAGAGAGGGAGAAGGAGAGGGAGAGGGAGAGGGAGAGGGAGGGGGAGGGGGAGAGGGAGGGAGAGAGAGAGGGAGGGAGGGAGGGAGATTTATTAGTCTCAGTTTCCAGCTAATAAAGCACTGGGGCTTTCAGGGTTGGAGTCTATGATGTCCACAAATGAACAAATGTCCTCCTAAACCAGGCAGCCTTGGAACACTTGGGTGGACCTGCAATTTTTCTTATTTTCTTTTCTTCCTTTCCCTTTAATTGGAAGTAATTCTTTTTATATAGTATATTCTCATCATGGTTTCCCCTCCTCCTCCTCTTCCCAGATCCTCCACACCTACCCAATTTGTAGACAACCGATACAAAATGAACCTACCTCATTTTCTTAACTTTCTCCTCCTTCTCCATACCTGTTCCTCATGTAAGTCAGATTTTAGGCAAGGTCTAGTTCCTTCCATAAAGCTTTTATTTAATTCCTAAAACTGTGTTAGGAGTTCTACTCACTTGGTATATAATGGTATATGGTATGTGGTATGTGGTATGTGGTATGTGGTATCTGGTATCTGGTATGTGGTATCTAGTATATGATATATGGTATCTGGTATATGGTATCTGGTATATGATATGTGGTATATGGTATATGGTATCTGGTATATGGTATCTGGTATCTGGTATATGATATGTGGTATATGGTATATGGTATCTGGTATATGATATATGGTATATGATACGTGGTATCTGGTATATGGTATCTGGTATCTGGTATATGATATATAATATGTGGTATCTGGTATCTGGTATATGATATATGGTATATGATATAGTGCTGAGCTGCTCATCCCCAGAAGACTCTGAGATGATTGACATTATGTGTCATCAAACTCATGGCAACATTTCACATATATGAGTGTCAAGCAGTAGAAAAGTATACTTCAACAGTTTTATTTATTTATTCACAGTATATTCCATGGGAGACACAGTTGTATTACTGGAATAATACTATACACGACAAAATCCTTTCTAAATATCTGTTTTCTAGCTCAAGTATTGAAATGTGTTTCCTTTTCATCCACTGTTTTAAAAAGTTGTCTCCTTTCTAAAGTACTTTTTTTAAAGTAGCAAATTATTTAGAGGAGCTGATTTCCATCACACAAAAGGTCAACAAATGAAATATTTGTTGTCATTTAGTAAACAACAAAGCATAGCTCTTCTGACAATTTGAAAATTAATTTAAGTAACTCTCCACAGCTAAGCAACGGATCTTTGTAGAGTAATTGACTTTTCATGAACTTTCCCCTAATTTATGATGAATCAATTTGTGTAAGTTCACAATCAGTTTTATTTACATTTTGCATAAATGTTGTGCTGTATTTTAAAGGTATCACTCTAAGAATGATGACCATGGAGATGACAATCTGTAGTCCCCTTGCATCTCTGGCTCCATGCTCTTTGCTTCAGTGATATTCTTGTAAATGATATGGTAGGTATCCTTGATACAGAGTGCTATCTCTGTAAACTGAACTAGGAGTACTCTTAAAGATCTCTTTGGTTGAGGACAACCCATTTGTGTTGCAATTGCTCATTCTTACTGGGCCCTGCCTCCCAAGGTCGATATTATAAGTGCCAAGCTCAGTTTGCATGCCAAGTGTTTGTCAAGATTCATTTATCTTTCTTCTTCAACTGAAGCTGATAAAAGAAGCTTAACAGTGTTTAGTCTCAAACCCCGAAGGATAACCCATTTGTCATATTTGAAGTTTCCGACAAATTTGGGTTTATTGCTTGGCCCTTCCTCTCAGTACATCTATGTATGTTGTTGTCAGAGCATTACTACACACAGCCTTGATTAACCTAATCTCAAAAGAAGCTACAGAGACAGAAGTCATAAGGAGAGATTGAGGTAGATCCAGGAAACTTAATGGGCAAATATTAGATATTCCATATAACTAAACAAATATTAAAATTACAAATTAGGGAGAAATAATCTAGAGATGAAAAGGCTCAAAGTTCCAAGACAGATTCAGGAGTAAAAAAACAAAAACAAAAACCATCAGACATTCAAATACATCTTGACAAAATTCACCAATGATAAAGAATAAAAGCCCATGGGCTTTGAAGCAGCAAGAACAGATTATCTCCGGAATAGATTTGTAGCCTTTTAATACTGCATTAAGGTGATGATTTCTTTTTATTGTAGATAAAAAGTTTTACTTTTATATAATGATTCTGAAACCAGCAATTTTGATAAACTTTTCTATTGCTGCTAATATTTTATACTATTTTTAGCTTGTGTATATTATAATTTTTATTATCTATATTATATCACAAATTTATTTTTATTTATTAATCTTTTGATAATAGTAAGAGTCCCCAACCATTACCAGTAACAGTGACACACAGAATTTTTAGAGTCATTTACTAATATTTGTCAAGATTGCTGTAGATTTTTGATAAAAATCCTTATTGGGATTTTTTTAGTTACCTTCTACTTTAGCATATTGAGTATTTTTTTTATTAATGAGTCATTGAACTCAATTAAATTTAAATTTTAATTTATTGAGATGATCAGATTGTTTTTCTTCTTCAATGTGTTAATGTGTGGATGCTTTTGAATAGCAAATTATACTTGCTTTATTGGACAAATTCTAGTGGCTTATTTATTTTAAAAAAATCTTTTATTATTTGTTATTTGAGAATTTCATGCATCTACACAATGTATTTTTGTCTTGTCAATCCTGTTAGCCCTCAAACTCATAGAAGATACCCCACCAGATCCTCTATCCTCTCCCCAACTTTACATCTCTGTTTTATACTCCCCATCAACTGTCCTTACCTGTGAAAACATAGGACCATCTACCAGAGCATGAGCACCTAAGAGGAGCCACTTCCCCAAAGAAAACTCTCTTCCTAACATTGCTTTTAGCCACTGAAACTCCTCCCCTAGGGATGGGCTTTTATTATACAAAACTGTTCATTGATCAGTGTTTCCAGTTTGCACTTGGAAGAAGGTAAGTTTATGTAACGATTTATCTACAACTCATCTTATTCAAAACCCAAGAAGTGTTAGTCTTTGACCCATCAATGTTCCAGAATAAGTTTTATAATTCATTGTTTTGTAGAAAATTTTGCTTTTTATCCAGTTTTTAAATATATTTACTTTGTTGACCATATGATGACAGGGTTTCTCTGTGTAGCCCTGGCTGTCCTGGAACTCACTCTGTAGACCAGGCTGGCCTAGAACTCAGAAATCCGCCTGCCTCTGCCTCCCAAGTGCTGGGATTAAAGGCGTGCGCCACCACTGCCTGGCTGACCATATGATTTTTTAAGAACTTAAAAATATACATAGAGTTACAACCCTTTATTTTTCTCTAAATGCTGATTTCCATGTGCAATTCTTTTCTCTCTCTCTCTTGGTTTGTACTTTAGTTAATTTGGGTTGCTAAGACAAGATATATGGTATGATAATTTATAAAGAACAAAAATTTACTTCTTAGGAAAGCTTATGAAGGAGCTCTTACAGAGGTTTCTGTTTGGGGCGGAAGAAAGGGGGAGGGAGGAGGAAGAGGGAAAGAGGAGAGAAGGGGAGAGGGGGAGAGGGAGGGGGAGAGGTTGAAATAGAGTGAGGTATAAAGGGGAAAGTGAGAGGAAATGAGTGAGGGAAGGAAAGAGATAGAAGAAAGGGGAGAAGGAGGGAGGGAGGGAGGGAGGGAGGAGGAGAGGGGAGAGGAGGGCAGGGAATAAGAAATTATTATTAGCCACGGGCCACAGTACTTCTCCAGTAGCTAAACTCAAGGGACCATTATCAGAAGCCCTTGCCTATAACACTGTTAACCCATTTGTGAGGGTGAAGCCTACAGTGCTCATAAAACATTTAAAAAGAACTTCTTTTTTTTTCATTTTATGTGTGTAAAAGTATGCTTGCACGTATGTCTGTGCACAGTGCGTGTACCTGGTGCTTGCGGAACCAGAAGGGGGCAGCAGATCCTCTGGAAATGGAGTTACAGTTGGTTGTGAGCCGCCATGTGGGTGACAAGAACTGATCCCAAGGCTTCCTCAAGAATCGACAGTGCTCTAAACCATTGAGCCGTCTCTCCAGCTCCTATTTATAAACTTTTAAGGCTTGGCCACACTTCCACAGTGTTTCCAACACTTGAATGTTGAGGGAGACATACTTCAGCCACCCCAATCCGCTATGCCAGGCTTTGGTTTTAAAACAGTCCTCTTACCTTCCCATCAGCCTCATTGTGTTTAGCTCTTCTCTACCCATTCCTCCTTTCTCGGCTTTGAATCTCCTGCCTTCCCCTCTGGCTTTATGAACTTAATATTCAGTACATCTATCTTCAACACTTCATTTAAAAAACATATCAGGACATACTTTTTAAAAACAAGTCACAGTTGAGCTCATTTCAGCTCTGACATTATAGCAATTTTAAGGATGTTTTGTGCCAGCTTTCCTATTTTTATTGTGGGTATTGTCCTAGACATAAAAAAAAAAATTGTAATTCATGGAGGGAGGATGGCCAAAGGATTCAGTCCATATAATAGTGTTGTCCTTACAGTTTGATTTCTATAAATTTGCACTGATATCAAAGAACACAGCTTTAAAAATATCAGTTCTTTGTTACTTGTCAAACTGTCCTTTGTGACTGGGTAGTTAGAGTACCTCTGCCAAGATCTTAGGTTTGTTCTTAGGTTACACTTGTTCATTTTGTCATTCAAATATTTACCCTTAACGATGTCGCCATTCTTAGATTTTTCTGTTAATAACAGGGCACAAACAATATGTTATAGTCAACCATTCTTCACCTTTGCACACGTGTTCTGAAGGTGCATGTGTGGGTGCCTTTGCACACGTGTTCTGAAGGTGCATGTGTGGATGTCTTTGCACATGTGTTCTGAAGGTGCATGTGTGGGTGCCTTTGCACATGTGTTCTGAAGCTGCATGTGTGGATGTCTTTGCACACGTGTTCTGAAGCTGCATGTGTGGGTGTGTGATTTCATGACTTTCATTCTTTATCACTGGATAAGCTCCCTTTGCTCTCATGCATTGCAGTTCCTTATTTCTAATATTTTGCCTTAAATTCTATTTTGTCTGGTAATAATTTACTATATTGGCTTTTTATTGCTTTTTATATTTGCCTGTGGTATATTTTTTTCTAATGTTAAGTCTCTCTGTGGTGTTTTATTTTAATATCTCTTAAAACAACCACATAGCTAAATTAAAACCCATCCAGTGATCACTATTTTATTAGATGAGTTTAATTTATTTTTATCATTTTAGGATAATTGGTGCCTTTATATTCATTTCTAAACTTTCATGCCGCTTGCCTAGTCTACTGTTTAGATCCCCTAGTCAGTCT
>NW_021604601.1:7686940-7701365 GCF_004785775.1 Grammomys surdaster | reverse complement strand
CTCCCTCTCTCCCTCTCTCCCTCTCTCCCTCTCTCCCCTTCTCCCTCTCTCTCTCTCCTTTCTCTCTTTCACTAAGGATGAACAGGGCTTTTTTTTTTGTCCTTTTCCCCTTGTGTGAGTCAGAAGTTACAAATTATCCTTCTAATGTTTCAGTAACTTTAAATCAAAAAAAAAACCATAAGTACAAATTTGCAAACAAATCTAAGTCAACACTTACTATTTTTCATCCCCCCAAAGAACAAAATTCCTCCTGTGAATTAAACTCTGTTTTTAAAATTTTCCCAACCTTTAAGTTCCTGCTATCTGTATAATGGATTAAATTCTTTCTTGATATTGTTTTATATTTTATTTTCTTGGTTCCTTGATTTTGTCAGATTTCTTTCCAATGAAATACTTCCTTTAGTTGTTCTTTTAATGGCCTTCAATGCCAAACTAAGATTTCTGAGTTTCCCAGCCTTATGGACTGGGTAATTAATTGCCAGGTTTTCAGCCTTTCCGGCATGAAAGCAGCCATTGTTAGATCATATGGTCTAAGCTGATCTAATGACTCCCTATAATACTCTCGTCTCATATCTACCCTATGTCACATATCTGTTCCCTTGGAGAACCTGAACTAACCCAGTCTCTTTCACCTCGGAGACTAAATGTTCGCTGGGTGCAAAGGATTTGTTTAGTCACAGAGTAATGTTGGCTTCCACTGCAGCAGGACAGAAGTCACCTGCACAGGAGCTACTGTTGTACAGATTGCTCTCTTTGCTCAGAACGCTTATAAAATTTCCTAATGGTTTACATGTAATTGGAGCAACAGAGTCCTAGAGAACTGGGCTAGCCTGTTATACCATGCTTTAGAGTAGACTTAGAAAGGGCAAGGGTTACCATTCCATTCATTTCAGCGTTCTGAACATTTTTAATGGTTTCTTTTATATTCTCCTCTTCTCTCCCGTCCCCTCCTCTCCTCTCCCCTTCTCTCCTTCTCTCTCTTCCTCCCATCTTCTACTCTCTTCTTCTTTCCTCTCCCCTCTACACCTCTCTTCCCCCTCTCCCCCCCTTTCTTAAGGTAAGATAGTCTTACATCAGTCAGGCTGGCCTAGAACCTGTGGCAATGCTCCTACTTCAGTCTCCTTAGTGCTAGGTTGTCAGGAATGAGCCACTATGCTAACTACCCTATAGTACCTTTTAGTTCATAAATTATCTCTAAGGTAGACTCTTGGTTCTAATAAGTCAGGTCTTAATATTGTCTGGTACCCTCACAGATACAGTAATCAGTGTTAATTGCTATATGTAAGCTACAGAGGGATTGCCTACAATCATGACTCTTGAAACTATTAAGTCCAGAAAAATTGTCTGTCAAGGGATGAAGTGGAAATGTAAGAGTTCTTTGGAAAGTTGGTTGGATGGTGTTTTGCTGGGGCAAACATGTGAAAGAACATTTATCTAAAGTGGAGACAGGTGAAAGACTAAGGCAGACTCATGAAGGAACCTTTGGCTGAAGGAGACACAGATGAAAGGATGTTCTAAAGCAGGCATGTGAAAGAACACATGATGAAGGATTCTTTGCTAACAACATGCATGTATTGGTCTGCCTTACACTGCATAGTTGAGCTGCATTAGCAGGGACTCCATAGAGAGAAAAGCACCAAAAACTTATGCTGCAGTTTCTTGTTGCTTCCTCAGACTCGGCTGACTGACAGAGTGATGTCAGCTAAGACAGACGCAGGTTCTGAGACAAGAACTGTGGAGGACACATGATGCGTAGAGGGCTATAAATAGGACTCAGTGGACAGTGGTGGAGGCTGAGCTAGGCTCACTTATAGAGCTAGCTGTGCAACACTTGTGGGTGTCTCATCTTCACTGATCTTAGCTTCACTGAAAGAGGCTCAGCAGAGAACTCCTGGCATTCCTCTTGGTCCCTCCTGCTGACTTGTGCCAGGCTGCCGCTGCCCGCTAACCTGTGAACTGAACTGCTGATTTCCAAACAATACAGACAGGAGTTGCTCCAAAGAACCTTTCTAAACAGGTCTACTTTTCTATATATCCTTTCCTTTCCACTCCCTCTGGTGGATGATGGGCTACAAGAGAAGTTAAAGTGTTTAGGAACCATCATTAAAAATAAGTTTTGAAAACACTAGTTACAAAGGGTCTTGGGATTTTGGATTTTCTAATATTAATGTAGTCTTATTGAATAAGACCTTGACAACATTTTTTTCCAAACCCGAGGGATTTATCTCCATTGAGTTTTATCTACAGTTCCCACAGATTGATATGAATCTCTTTTCCTTCAGAGTTACCAAATATCCTATAGCTTCTGGATTTCAAAGAGAAGACCCATCTTCCTACATGAAGGCTGGGACCCTGCAATGGTTTACATGAGTACAGCCTTGCTCCATTGTGGTAGATGAGTCAGAGGTGATTAATGTATCCTAAAATGTGGTCCTGCAGATGCAGCTTTGATTATGTGTTTAAGTTGTTCAATTATATTTAGATAGAAAATCATAATTATTCTCTAAAATGAAAATAACTATATTGTTATTAAAAGAAACAAGAAAGGTGTTTGTTTCTATTATAGTACAGATGGGAGTCTATACTCAGAGGTTTTTAAATTCTCTAATAGTATGTGAAGCATTACAGCTTCATAGACCTTAAGAAAATGCCTTTTCATTTAGACCTTAAAATAAAACCTTGAAAGTTCTGCCAACCTTGTTCTAAAATACATGAATGCAATGAGATATTTCTCTTGGGTTCATTAATTTAGTTATGATTATTTGAATTTGGAGTCATCAGTGAGCTTTTATGAAATTACCAGGTACTGAACTCAAAATTCCAAGAAATCCAGAGTCCCTTAGACTATTCTTTTCTTTTTCTTTCTTCCTTTCTTCCTCCTTTCCTCTCTTCCTCTCTTCCTCTCTTTCTTTCTTTCTTTTTTTTTTTCTAGACAGGACTTCTCTGTGTACCCCTGGCTGTCCTGGAACTTGCTCTGTAGACCAGGCTGGCCTCAAACCCAGAAATCCACCTGCCTCTGCCTCCCAAGTGCTGGGATTAAAGGCATGAGCCACCACTGCCTGGCGACTATGTCTTACCTACGAAGATGTCAGCTCCTATGTCTAGTTGTCAAAAGTTTCTGTAGTAGTCTTTTTCACAGGACACAGAACCCCCTTTTCCTGCTGTGCCCCTCTTCTTCCCTGCTATTTGGAGGAGAACAATGCAGGCATGAACACAGAGCAGAAGGTCCCTTTGATGAGAGTCCTGAGTCCTAGTGATAGCAGCGAGAAGTCTCTGTGGAGCAGGGTGCACATGCCGCTCATAGAGTCTTGATCAGTGTAAATGGAGGAGAGCTCTACTCTGCATTGGTAAAACTGGGACACGCTCTTCCTGAAGTACTAAGCAGAGGGCATTCCAATGACTTTCTTCTCATGACATAGTATATGTTCATTTGATCATAGATTGCTACTGTTTCTATATATAAAGGGACAGCATTGAGAAATCTTCGTGTTTGACTCTACTCAGTGCTGGTTCATCCATTTAATCCTACAGGCTTCAAAGCTCTACAAAGCTACCCCTGGTGATCATTTGTTCTTTCTCACCTGCTTTGTCAATCTGTGGTGGTTTGAATAAAAATAGCCCTCCATAAGCTTATAGAAATGGCACTATTGGAAATGCCTTGTTGGCCACTGTTGGCCTTGTTGGAGGAAGTGTCACTGGGGGGTGGGCTTTGAGGTTTCAGATGCTCAAGCCAGGTCCAGTGGGTCACACACTTCCTGCTGCCTGTGGATCTAGGTATAGAACTCTCAGCTGCTTCTCCAGCACCACGTGTGCCTGCATGCTGCCGTGCTTCCTGCAATAATGATGATGATGGACCAAATCTCTGATCCTATAAACCAGCCCAATTAAATGTCTCCCTGTGTAAGAGTGGCCATGGTCATGGTGTCTCTTCAAGCAATAGGAACTCCAACTAATACACAATCACATACTCTTTTCTCAATTTTTATACTTCACAATGAATCAAAAGTTTTAAATCAACAAAATTGATAGTTTCTGTTTTGGAAGCTTGTGTATGCCCTTGCTTTTCATGAACACTTCAGATATTTACAACTTACACCACAAATATAAAACCAGAAATGTGCCTGCCCTGTTATATACCTGGGATGCACTTTCTCAATTGTCAGCTTGACTACATCTGGAATTAACATTAAATTACGAAATGGAAGACATACCAGTGAAGGACCTCTGCTTAATTTGAAGTAGAAAGATCCATTTCTAACTTCGATCTTTGAAGTAGAAAGATACTTTAGATGTATAGATATTTAATCCTGATCACTGGAGCTGGGAAAACCCATAATCTGGGCCACACCTTTTGCTGAAACCTATATAAGGATACAGAAGAAGGAAGAAGGAAGCTTTGTCCTTTGTTTGCTTGTTCTCACTTCAGTAGCAAGGCCATTTCTTTAATCCCATCAGAGTCTGCTTTTTGAGGATTCCAGTCTACTGAAGACTAACTGAAATATCTAGCCTCATGGACTGAGCAACTACTATTGATTTTTGGATTTTTCCTTTTACAACCAGCCATTGTTGAAATATTTGGACTACAGCCTGTAAGTCATTCTAATAAATCCCATTTACACGTATATGTGTGTGTGTATACACACATATGTGAGTATATAACATATAATATATACACATATATACATATATATTCATTCTATAAATTGCTATTCTAGACAACCCTGACTAATGCAATTTCCCTTTAAGTCATATATATATGTATATATATATGTGTGTGTGTGTGTGTATATGTATATATATGTATATATGTATATGATGTATATGATGTATATATATACATATATGTATGTGTATATATATGTGTGTTCTCACATATATGTGCATATGTGTGTATATGTATACATGTACATATACATAGAGGAGATTTATTGCAATGACTTAGAGGCTACAGTGTAGCTAATCCAACAATGGCTGACTGTGAACTGAAAGTCCAAGAATCCAGTAGTTGCTCAGTTCACAAGGCTAGATGACTCAGGTGGTCATCAGTATGTGGAGGAATCCTGAAAAAGTAGACTGTAATGCCAGTGAAGGAATGGACTTGTTAGTAAGGCAAGGGCAAGCAGGCAAAGAGCAAAAGCTTTCTTCATTCAAGTACATATATATATTCCCAGAAGAAGATATGGCCTAGATCAAGCATGTGTCTTCCCACCTCAATATCCAAATTAAAAGCATACATCTTCCTCCCTCAAGATCCCAATCAAAGGCAGGTGTCTTCCCACCTCCAAATTCCACACTAGAAGTAGATTCACTCACCTTAAACCAAGCTAAAAACTCTCTCACAGGTGTGCCCTCCATTTCTGGATTGTAGCTCATTC
This sequence comes from Grammomys surdaster, assembly GCF_004785775.1. Classification (NCBI taxonomy): domain Eukaryota; kingdom Metazoa; phylum Chordata; class Mammalia; order Rodentia; family Muridae; genus Grammomys; species Grammomys surdaster. The sequence goes on along the minus strand of NW_021604601.1, from coordinate 7,695,990 downwards.
CAGATGTAATCAAGTTGACAACCAATAATAGCCATCACAGAGTTTAAATGTGTAGTGGGCAGTATCAGATCAGTGGTAACCCCTCCAGAGATTCAGCATAGCAAACCCAGAGCAATCCCACCATAACCCCCATGGATGAGGAATAGAGCAATTCTGTACCATTTTCCCTCTCACTGGTGTCTCTGGCTTTCCTCTTGTCTTATGGTCAGATGGCCTGTGTGTAACAGGAGCCTGAAGTGAACTGAACAGGCGGCAGGTCTGGGAACTTCGAATGCACATGAAGAGGACAACAAAGAAGCAGAGGTAAAGTGAATGATGCAAATCATCAGCAAATAGCTGGATGCCATCAGAGAATTCAAACAAGAATAATCTCTTATTTCTGTTTTTTTTTTTCAATAGGACAAATAATGGCCATGAAATCATCAGGGATGCTTTCCTATGGCTAGGATTAAAATCTGGACTTTAAAGTTGTTGACAATCAAGATGGTTACTGTTTGGAGAGTCTTAGAAAAGGGTCTGCCTTTGGAGGTGGCAGTTGGAGTTTGTTCCCCAATAGACTCTCCTCACATTCTATAAGTGATTACCCTAGTGTGCTGAGCTCACCCTAGTATGGTGAGCTCACCCTAGTGTGCTGAGCTCACCCTAGTGTGCGGAGATAAGCAAAACATCCAGAATTCTTGGATACAAACTTTTCAGAATGGCTCCTATAGTTAATATTATTATGTGCTTGTAATATATAATTTAGAAAAAAACCTCGATCTCTTAATATTTTTGTGAAAACTTTTTTTTTTTTTTTGGTAAAAATAAGAAAGGACACTTGGGTCTGGGCTAAAGGAGCCTTCTGTCTGTCAGAGGTAAATTGTCTCCTGGGAATATGATACAGACTGAATGACCTTAGTGCAAAACTCCAGATTCTGAGCTGATCCACAATTTGACATGTTTTGATCTCTGACAGGAAGCCACAAGTGGAAACTTCCATGCCTGACCTCACAGAGTGGGTCACAGCTCCAACCCAGGTGTGCCCAAGACAGTGTATAAATTATCTTCAGGCTGAGTAATGTGTGTCTATAAAACATAAATTTACATTTAACTTGGAATCTATACCATGATATATCATATTTTTATAGCAGATATTCTCAAACATGCAAACAATTTTTGAAATCTAAAACACATCTGTTCCCAAGTACTTAGGATGAGAGTTAAACCAACCTATAACATCTACGGGGGGTTAAGGAGGGTCAAGGCCATGAGAACTCCCAAAGGGACTATAGCTAATGGACCTTAGAAAGGAAAACCTTCAAGAAATAGTTAAAGCATTTATGTAGCTATGCTATCTTCCTCGTGGAGGCCTAGGTTTTGGAAATGCTAGTCACACACTATCTTGACTCTAGTTGTGCTCCAGGGAGTTAGAGGCCAGGCCTGCATCTACACTTAGCAAGGCATAGATTGGATAGGACTCATAGACTCAAAAGAAAGGGATAATGGAGTGACAACCATGATATACAGAGAGGTGGCCATCAGCATGAGTCTGGAATGCAGGGGTGAGCTGAGAGGCATCCAGGCACTGGGGTGAGTATGTGAGTGTTGTTAACAGTGGCCCCAGGAGGAGTGTCAGAAATGCCAAGGGCAGAGAATTCAGAGAAGACAGGAGACAGGGGTTGTATGTTGTCACTCAGAAGGCTGCCCGAGACTGCTCACTGAGGAGCAGGGAAGTGTGAGCAGTTTCAGTTGGTTATATTCGGGGTTGGTAAGTTTTTGATTGGGATATATGCTAGAATTAGTCTTTGGGGAAATCATTAAGAAATATGTATGTATCTTCTGTTTTAAGAATTTTCTCTGCTAGCCTGGGATGTGGGGGCTAGGCAAAGTCTATGCCCTCTTTTGACAGTCATAATGACAAAACAATTTAATTAAATCCAGGAGTTTGTTAGACTTACTTACAGAGCATGGCTTAGGGGTTATGGGCAGGAGTGTAGGTGACCCTCAGTTCGCCATACTAGGTTTTCATCCAGTATGGATGGTGATGGCTTCTTAGAGGCTGTGCAGCTGGAGATGCCTTCTCTTAGTTCTCACCAGCCTATGTCCTCCAGCCATAGTCACCAAGACTCCCAAACTACTTGAAAGAGGAGCAGCTAGAATATCAGGTAATGGTTCAACTCCCAGGTCCCTCCCTCTAGGAGGGGCTGTCAGCAGTCCGTGAGCCCAGTCCTATTGAGCTTTTGCAAAGACATATATATTCTTGTGCAGATGACTCTCATGAGGCTTAGAGGACAGTGTTGTGCAACTGTCACTGTCTCTTTGTCCATCTCTGTGCCGCTGGGCACGTAGGTTAGTTCTGTCCCAGTGAACAGTGCTGCAAAAGCAATGTGGAGTAAGTACTTCTGTGATGAACTGATTTGGAATCCTTTGGTAAATACCCAGTAGTTACAAAGGTAATAGAGTATAATAGGTTGTTTGAAAGTCTTTTCTCCCTCTTGCCTCTCTTTCTCTCTTTTTTGTTGCTGGCTTGTCTCCCTCCCTCCCTCCCTCCCTCTCTCCATCCCTCCCTTCCTTCTTTCCTTTCTTTCTTCTTCCCTCCTTCTCTCCCTCCCTCCTTTCCATACATCCATCCTTCTTAGATGTCCCATGGTAGTTTGAATAGAATGGCTCTCATGGGCTCACCTTTGAACACTTGGTCCCCAGCTGGTAGATTTTTCTGTAAAGGATTAGGAGGTGTGGCCTTGTTGGAGGAGCTGTGTCACTGGGCATGGGCTTTGAAATTTCAAGAATCAGAAGCCATTCCCAGTTTGTTCCTGCTTGTGGGTCAAGATGTGAGTTCTCACCTGCTGAGGCCGTCATACCTTGACTCCACCATTGTAAATGCTGGCCCTCTGGAAATATATGTCCTATTAAATGCTTTTTCTTATAAGTTGTCTTGGCCATAGTGTCTTCTCGAAGCAATATAAAAGCAACTATATGTGCATTTCCATGAGTGATCTGTGCACACAATGTTATTATCTTGAGCCATATCGAATGAAATCGAGGCTGAAGAAAGTCCAGCGGTTAAGAGAATGTACTGTTCTTGTAAAGAACCCAAGTTTGATTCCCAGTACCACCTTGGATGGCCCAGAACCGCCTGTAACTTACACTCCAAAGGCACCTGTAAGCATGTATACATTCTCTCATATTCTACATCTACATAATTAAACATGAAAATAGTTCTTAGGAATAATAATGTGTGTTATTTATAGGAAAATGGCTAGAATTGGAGAATAATATATTAAGTGAATTAAAGCAGTTTCAGAAAGACAAATATACAATTCTTCTATTTGTGGGTCCTAGATTTCATACAGATACATAAAACCACGCATGTTTTCATGACATGAAAAGTGAAGTCAAACTGTCTGAGAAGGTAATTCGTATACGGGAGTTCAGAGGTGTAAGGGATGGGGAAGAGGGAAACAATGGTCGGATATTCTCAGCACACAATATACACTTGTGCAAAAACTAAAACAATTACTTAAAATAAAATAAATGAAAAAAATCAAAATAAATCTTTAAAAAAAGGAAGAAACAATTTTTTAAAAAGAAAGAAAAAAATCTATGCATCACATTTGTACATTTTGGTTCAGGAATTCTGAGTTTGGGAATCCTAGACCAAAGTAATGACAATAAGTAATTTATTCTCTTTCAGATTCAGTTAGTTCTTTTTTAATACTTAAAGTTTGTTCTTTTTCCTTAGAAACGAGAAACTGGCATGTTGTAATTAGACAAACACATTTTTTAAAAAAATTATTATTCAGGAAATGTCAACTTAAAATTCCTGGATACCAAACCAGATGGATTATACAAAAACCCAAACTGTAAAAGATAACATCTGGACCTTTCAGCCTGGCTCCCCAGTGCGGGAGTCACACTTGGCGGGGGGGACCACACTGTGGGTCGTGCTCTCAGCTTGCTCCTCTGTCTGGGCTGGGGAAGATCAGTGAAAGAAAGCGAAGGTCCCTTGGAGCTACACCTCTGATCCGAGCAGAAACTCTGTCCTTTTTCCTCACCTGCTTTCTCTCACTTAAACTACTTCCCAATTCCATGGCATTTCAGCCTTCAGTGCACACAACCAGTCCAGACCCTGCATTTGCCTGGCATTCCGCTTTGTGCTCTGCCCTGCCTCCCAGGGACATCTCAGATGTCTGCACCCAGCTTACGATTGTCTGGAACATCTTAGAATAATAATTAGCGGGGGTATCAGTTTTATAATTTCAATCTATAATTATAGAATTTATAATGATAATTTTATAATATATAATTTTCATAAATCTATCAATACATTTAATTAACATCTGTAAAATATTTTTATTAATATTTTAAATCTTAAAATAAATTTTATAATATATAAATATATTTTGTAATATATAATTTATAGTTAATATTTAATCTACTTTAAACAATATCAAAGCATAAGACATAAAGTGAGAAAGTAAAAATACCATTTAACTCACCCACATCTACCCTGGTTCCTATAAATAACTATTATAACATTTGATTACCTTTATGGAAATCTGTATCTACATCTATTCCATCAAATTAATGATAGTAAATATGTTATTTGTTATATTAGTATAATTTAATATACAATGAAGCATACTTTATCATTTATATAACTTATATAAATACAATACATAAATTATATATAACATATAAGTAATGTATCTCAGTATAACAATCTCTTCTTTACCCCACTGAGTGGTTGAGATGCCTTCATCAAAGAAAGTAATTGATATTCATATCAATCATATAGAAGATTCTCAACTCAGATTTATCTATTTGCCTATCCTATGACTGTGCCATACAGATTTTGTTATGTGTCTCAGGGATCTATCTGACTGTCTCTACTACTTCCTACATTGGGATTACAAGTCCATGACACTATGCCCAGTAGTACCTTCTTTTTTCTCTAAACAACTGTTTTATAGCTCAAATTCTGGTCCTTGTGCTGGTGAGACAGACACATCACCAATCAAGCTATCTCCTGAGTCCTACCACAACATTTATTATTACTTAGTATCTTGGGGTGAGGTATATTCTAAGTTCTCTCACTTTGGCTTTTATCCAAAATATTGTTGGTAACTTACTCCACTCATGTGGGTTAGGTGCACTGAGTGTGTTAAAATGAGCCATGTCTCTGAGATGGAGCATATTTGGCAATATCTCATGTAATTTACTTTTGCTCCGCTTCCTATTTTGATGAAGTTTCTGTGACTGTGTTAATGAGGAAATTTGAGCTGTGGCTCCTCTTTTCCTGTATAACTTAATTATTTTTTCATCAAGTTTTTTTTGTGTGTGTCAGATACATAATACCAATAGAAAAGTTTTCTCTCCTTCTGCCTTTTTAAATAATTCATCAAGTTTGACACTAACTGGCCTTGAAATTTCCTTTATAGTATTTTGATTACAACTTTAAATACTGGAATGATTAAAGTTCATGTAGCTTTTTGTTAGCTTGTGTTTTGGCTTCTATGTGCTCTTCTGACTCGTTAATCTGAATTGTCCAATTTAAGAACATAAAGATATTTATTATATTCTCTTATTAGCTTTTCGGTATGGGTAGGATATTGATGGAGACACCCCTTGTTATCACTGACCTCAATAACCTATTTTTTCTCTTTTATTCTTATCCAGTCTTGCTAAGGTTATCTATTTTATTAATCTTTCCAACTAACAGCTTTAGACTTAATTTTCTCTGCTGGCCTCTTTGCAGACCATGGTTTTGCCTCTTCTTTTCCTGGCCAGAATTTATCAATTTTATTAATCTCTCAAAGAACAAGTTTGTGAATTTGTTAAATTCACCAGTGGTTTCTTTTCCATTTCACTGACATGTATTTTCTTTTCTTGTCTTCTTTATACTAGAAAGTGATTTTCAACTTTTCTTTTAAAATATTACCACATAAAGCCACGTGTTTTTCTTCATACCCTTACACGTGTTGACAGACTGAATTTTAATTACATTCCAGTTTCACCAGTTAGTTTCTAGTTTCCCTCAAAATATTGTTGTGCCTCAGTTATCTAGAATCATATCTTTTAACTTTTAAACAACCGGGCTGTGTAAATATCTTGTTAATTATTTCCAAAGTTGAACTCTTTTATTATTGTTTGGTCTATGACGTCTTTGAAAATGATTAGATCTTATTGCATTGTCCAGCTGTATCTTAACTGGGTCTTCAGAGCAACTGGTGTTTCCTGACTATGTCTATCACCTATTGAGAAAGAGCATTAACAATTTCCACCTGAGAAGAAGCTCAGGGGCTTAAGAGTGTTCTCTGCTCTTGCAGAGCACCTTGGTCTGGATCCCAGCACTCACATCAGGCTGTTCACATCTGCCTGTACCTCCAGCTTCAAGGGATCGTGCGACCTCTTCTGGCCTCCTGGGATATTGCACGCACATGCTTGTGTACACACGCACACACACACGCACGCACACAAACATTCTGGCTAGCACACTCATAGGCTCACTTGATCACATGCACACACGCAAACACACACACATGTGAACACACACAGAGAGCAACATATATACATAAATAGAAACAAAATAAATTCTAAAAAGATTCTTCAGTTGATAGCATGCATTCCTTTGCCCACTTTCTCTCAAGTCTTGCTTATGTTTCCTTGCGTGTCTGAAAGGATGAGAGTTAGGTTTTAGGCACATTTGTGATTATTTGCTTCTTACAGTTGATCTCTTTCTCAATGCCCTAGAAATGCCCTTTCAAAGCATCTCTGGCAGTTCCTTTCATCGTGATGCTTGTAATGCCTGATATTTCTGTGCTTACTGCAGGTTAGGCTTATCATTTCCTAAGTCTGTTTTATTCCATTAAACAAACTTCAACCTATGTATCTGTTTTATTTAAAGAAAACTTTAAACCAATGTATTTCCTGTTGAGAGAGCATATGTGTGAATGGCTACTTTATTTTCTATTACCCACACACCAAGCTTAGTACTCCAGCTGCCAACATAGAAAATGATTATAACATGGATAGACTTAATTTTATGGTTTTTATATCTCTTCCTATTTGTCTCCCCTTTGTTTCCTATTTATCTTCACACCTCTTCTTATGTGTCATTAATAATTTGTATTAGTATATCACTTTGATTCTTCTGTTTGCTCCTTAGGCTTCTTTCCCTAAGAGGTTCTTGTATATATCTTTAGCTGATGAGTGTCTGATACAGAATTTATATTAATCATTCACTAAAATACAATACCATAAGGGTGACATTGTTCTGTTTAAGCATTGTATTAGCTCTTCTTTGGAACATACCCTGCTGCTTAATCATCACGTCACACTCTGCTTAATCATTATGTCACACTCTGCTTAATCATTACATCACACTCTGCTTAATCATTACATCACACTCTGCTTAATCATTACGTCACACTCTGCTTAATCATCACGTCACACTCTGCTTAATCATTACATCACACTCTGCTTAATCATTACATCACACTCTTCTTGGTTATTACATCACACACCTTCTCAATGCTTTCCTCTCTGCTCTAGTTATATAATTTATATATGCTCGAGTTATATAATTTATATATATTGGATGGAAAACAGGCTGCCTTTCCACACGTTTCCAGTGGATATCACCAATCTCCTCCAGGAATTGTGCTATGTAATTCTGGTTCCATCTGTTCTTATTCTTCCTCTAGCCTGAAGAACATACACCTCTCTCAGGAAAAAATTCTAAATTTTCACATTTTTCAGAATCTGAAAATGCCTTTATTTTACTTTCATTTGGGTGGACATTTCCTCTGTGGATAAAGCTGCAGGATGATGTTTATTTTCCCATTAGCATTTTAGAATGCCCTTATATTTTTAAATGGTGCCTGTTGTTTCTGATGGATCCTGGCCATTCACTGTACCATGGCTCCAGTGGATAGAACATTCAGTTATTCTCAGGCTACCTTTAGGAGTCTCCTCAGAATTCCTAGCCTTTACAAGCTTGATTATGATATGTAGTTGTCTTCTTTTTCCTGTCTGTAGTTTAGTACCTTCTGAAGTTCCCCTACCCTCTGTGTGTGTGTGTGCGCGTGCGTGTGCGTGTGTGTGTGTGTGTGTGTGTATGTGTGTTCCTGTATGTGTAAATTTATGTATTATATTTTTCATTTTTGTTTGTTTGTAGACAGGGTTTCTGTGTAGCCCAGGCTGCCTAGAACTCACTTTGTAGCTCAGGCTGGCCTAGAATTCAGAGATCTACCTTCCTCTTCCTCCTAAGTGCTGGGATTAAAGGTGTGCACCACCACCACTTGATTCCTTCTTGTTTTTTAAGAAAAAAAAATCTTATTCTTTTCTTTCTCCATGTCTCAATGTTCTCTGATGGTTTATCAATACTCAGTTCATTACATCCCAGGCTCTTCCCTCTATATCTTCTACAATGAACACATTTTAATTATCTCTTTTCATGGTAACTAACTGACTCTTTTTTTTTTTTTGCTACAAATTCTTAAGCAAGATTATCAATACATTTTTTTTTATTCAATGTGGTATACTTTATTTTCACCAAATTTTGGAAATGTGGATAACATTAAAATAATATATGACAAGGAAGTATAGCTTATAATACCTAGTCCAAAAGCTGGGTATTTGTTTGATCATTTGCTTGTGTGTTTTTGGAGATCTTAAGTCACAGCAAATAATTTTGATCCTATCAGGAAAGTTCTTATTCTTTCTAAAGTGTAGCTTGCTTTAAATTGACTGTTCACTGTGCTTGGTGGTGTCTCTTGCTTTTGGGTAAGATGGAGTCCTATGTCTCTTACTGCTGTCTGATCTCACACTCCACACAGTGTTGTTTAACGTTTGTTCATGGGGCAAGGATCTCTGTGTGACTATCTCTGTGACCTTGCTTCTCTGTGACCTTCATCTTTGTGATCTTTGCATCTCTCTGTGACCTTCACATCTCTGTGTGACCTTCATCTCTGTGAGACCATGCTTCTCTCTGTGACCTTTGCATCTCTCTGTGACCTTTGCATCTCTGTGTGACCTTCATCTCTGTGAGACCTTGCTTCTCTCTGTGA
>NW_021604601.1:7686504-7686930 GCF_004785775.1 Grammomys surdaster | reverse complement strand
CTGTGTGACCTTCATCTCTGTGAGACCTTGCTTCTCTCTGTGACCTTGCTTCTCTGTGTAACTTTCATCTCTGTGACCTTGCTTCTCTGTGACCTTTGCATCTCTCTGTGACTTTTGCATCTCTCTGTGACCTTCATCTTTGTGTAACCTTGCTTCTCTGTGACCTTTGCATCTCTCTGTGACCTTCATCTCTGTGACTTTGCTTCTCTGTGACCTTTGCATCTCTCTGTGACCTTGCTTCTCTGTGTGACCTTCATCTCTGTGAGACCTTGCTTCTCTGTGACCTTGCTTCTCTGTGACCTTTGCATCTCTCTGTGACATTTGCATCTCTCTGTGACCTTTGCATCTCTGTGTGACCTTCATCTTTGTGTAAATTTGATTCTCTGTGTGACCTTGCTTCTCTGTGTGACCTTGCTTCTCTGTGTG
>NW_021604601.1:7621722-7686494 GCF_004785775.1 Grammomys surdaster | reverse complement strand
CTGTGTGACCTTGCTTCTCTGTGTGACCTTGCTTCTCTGTGTGACCTCCATCTTTATGTGACCTTGCATCTCTCTGTGACCTTGAAGATGACCATGCATTGTTAGCTGAGTCCTTAGGTAAGCACTCTAGGGAGTTTTCATGACAGTTATATTCCCTCTCCCACTTAACTTGCTTTTCTGAAGAACTTGGTTCCCAATGTTGCAGCTGGTTCAGTCTTTTCAGCTCCAATACCTGGCTCTTCAGTCTAGCTCTTCAGGCTGCTATCCTGGTCTGCGAAAGAAAAAAAAATAGGCAAAAAATCAGAGCAATAGTGAAATATTTGTTGGGTATATCGTACAAGTTTTTCTTTCCTCAGAGGATTCTATCTTGTCCCACAGGTTTTCAACATCTGAACACAGTTAGCTAATATATTATGTCCAGATTCAGAGTTGTTGAGATATCAAGTCTAGTTATTGATTACACCATTAGAGTGCTAAGTAAAATTTATATACATGATTTTAAAAGTAATTTTGGTCATTGTACTGATATTCCAATAACTCTTCTTTTTTATTAAGGTTAGGATTAATGTTTTTGTCAATTCTCTCATATTTTCTATTTCCATAGAATCTCTTTCTCTTCATGCATATATATTGTATATTGCAGTTTTCAAGTATTTATTTTATAAATAGACATGTGTGGGTGCACATTCATACATATATATGTATATATTATGCATATATATGTGCATTCCTAGACTTACCTTAGAATTGCATACCAATAAACCCATTAAAAATTGATAATCTCGCTCACACTCCGCTGCCGGCTTACACTGCACTTCTGTCTGCTGCTCCATTGCGGGTCCTTTGCCGATCACAATGGAAGAAGAAGCTGCCACACTCGTCATTGACAATGGCTCCGGCATGTGCAAAGCTGGCTTTGTTGGCGATGATGTACCCAGGGCCGTGTTCCCTTCCATCATCGGAAGTCCCCGACACCAGGGTATCATGGTGGGCATAGGCCAGAAAGACTCCTACGTGGGTGACAAGGCTCAGAGCAAAGGGGTATCTTGACCCTGAAGTATCCTATCGAGTACGGTATTTGTCACAAATTGGGACTACATGGAGAAGATCTGACACCACACTGTCTATAATGAGCTGCGTGTGCCCCCTGAGGAGCACCCGGTGCTTCTGACCGAGGCCCCCCTGAACCCCAAAGCTAACAGAAGATGATGCAGATAATGTTTGAAACCTTCAATACCCCAGCCATGTACGTGGCCATTCAGGTGGTGCTGTCCTTGTATGCATCTGGGCGCACCACTGGTATTGTCATGGACTCTGGTGATGGGGTCACATACACAGTGCCCATCTACGAGGGCTACGCCCTTCCGTATGCCATCTTGCCTCTGGACCTGGCTGGCTGGGATCTGACAGACTACCTCATGAAGATCCTGACTGAACCGGGCTACAGCTGTACCACCACTGCTGAGAGGGAAATTGTTCATGACATAAAGGAGAAGCTGTGCTATGATGTCCTGGATTTTGAGCAGGAAATGGCTACTTGCTGCATCATCTTCCTCCTTGGAGAAGAGTTATGAGTTGCCTGATGGGCAGGTGATCATCATCGGCAATGAGCGGTTCCGGTGCCCGGAGGCTCTCTTCCAGCCATCCTTCCTGGGCATGGAGTCCTGTGGCATCCATGAGACCACCTTGAACTCCATCATGAAGTTTGACGTGGACATCTGCAAAGACCTGTATGCCCATACAGTGCTGTCTGGTGGTTCCACCATGTAGCCAGGCGTTGCTGACAGGATGCAGAAGGAGATCACAGCCCTAGCACCCAGCACCATGAGGACTAAGATCATTGCTCCCCCTGAGCGCAAGTACTCGGTCTGGATCGGCGGCTCCATCCTGGCCTCACTGTCCACCTTCCGGTAGATGTGGATCAGCAAGCAAGCAGAAGTATGACGAGTCGGGCCCCGCCATTGTCCACCGCAAATGCTTCGAGAAGGACTGAGCAGGTGCCAGGCATCTGCTGCATGAGCTGATTCTGAAGTGTCGATTTGCCCTGGCAAATGTACACACCTCATGCTAGCCTGTGAAGAGAAATCCCCAGCCTAGTGGATCTGTGAGCACCACGTAGTGATCTGTGCAGGGTATTAACCGACAGCAGACTTCCAGGATTTCCAGAGGTTGGCAAGGGTTCCTGAACCAGTTATCACCCCTTCTTGCCAATCTAACAGAGTGGGAAAGTCCAAGCCTTAGGATCCAGTTTCTGTTCTGGTTTTTTCCCTCCTGACCGCCATGGGTTGTTACTTGCCTTGAGTTGGGAACATTTGCATCGACACCTGTAAATGTATATTCATCCTTTTAATTTATGTAAGTTTTTTTTTGTACTCAATTCTTTAAGAAATGACAAAGTTTGGTTTTCTACTGTTCAGTGAGAACATTAGGCCCCAGCAACACGTCACTGTGTAAAGAAAAATAAACGTGCTGCAGTAACTGAAAAAAAAAAATTGATAATCTCCTATGTGAAAAAAGCATTTAGAACATTTAATATAATTAATATAACAATTTATATGACTAAACAGTTACCAATAACATATATACATATGTATATATACATACATTTACTTAATTTGTATTCATAACCATATTTTTTGCATATGTATGTGTATATATGCATATTTGTATTTGTATGGGTCTGTATGTGTGCAAAGTAGAGTCTATACATGTGTCTGTGTCCAGAGACTGATACAGGGTCTCTATTGGTCTTTCTGTACTTCATTTACTGAGGCATAGTCTCTCACTAAATCCAGAGTTAACCAGACGAGCTATCTGGTTAGCCAGCCTGCACAGGCATCGCTGTCTCTGTCTCCAAAGCCCTGGGATGACAGGTGGGCCGCCATGCCTGTCTTTTATGAGTTCTGGAGATCCTTTCCTCATGCTTCAGAGCAAATACTTTATCCTCTGAGCCAACTCCTTAGTCCCCATGACAACATACGTTTTAATGTCCCTCTTTTCTTAAATAGTACGTCCCTAAGTTCCAAACATGCTTCATATACTTAAGCTACATACTGGCCTACTGTTGGGTAAAGTCATTTAACACAAAATATCTTTTGTAGTAAATATTGAATGTCTTATGCACATAAAAGATGGGCATTTTATTAACATAATGGGACCTGAAAACATGAAGCACGATATCCCACAGGTGCTGGCCACATAGCATAGTATAGAATGCTGTTATTGCTTATCGTGATTGTGGGGCAGGCTGGGAGTGGAGGCTCCCTGCCGTTGTCCAGAGTGATGAAGTACTTGCCTCTTATACACTTTTAGCCTAGAAAAGTATCAAAATTATAAGGCTGGTTCCTACTGAATATCTGTTGTGTTTGTACCACCGTGTATTTAGAAAATCAGAAGTTGAATGTCCATCACAAGGCAAGCACCTTATAAATATTTGTGATATGTAACTATGAAATATACAGATAGATATTTTCTTAGTATATAACAGCAGTTCTCAACCTGTGGGTCACAAGCTCTTTGATAGGGGCCGAACGACCCTTTCTCAGGGGTCACCTAAGATCATTGGAAACCACAGATATTTACATTATGTTTCATAACTGTAGCAACATTACAGTTACGAAGTAGCAACAAGAATCATTTTATGGTTGGGGGGTCACCACAACATGAAGAACTGTATTAAAAGGTCACAGAATTAGGAAGGTCGAGAACCACCATAACAGTATTTTTAGATATTTTCCTTAAATAACACATTCCCATAAATCAATTCACATAGGTCCAAGTCATTCTTTTCTGATAGCGAGGCTCTGTCAAAGCTTATTCAGCTGATTAGTTTTAGAGTAGAGGACTAAGAAATAAAAAGCGTATTATTTTCATAAAATTTAATATTTTGCGTGTATTTTTAAAGTTGGTGTGTATGTTTGTCATTTCCCTGTGTCTATAGCAGATGATAGTTCATCCTCTGTTTCTACTTTACTTTTCATATTCTCTTCTGTGGATTTCCAGGGGGGCAGGACACACGTTTATCGTCACCCACCCTATCCATGGGTTTGGACTTGCGGATGACACCCATTGCGGTTAGAAAACAAGGCTGCACTTACACTGCACATGTGCGGAAGTTTTCTTTGATCATCATTCACCCTGAAGCAGCTCACTGTAGGAACTATTTACATGGAATTTATATCGCATGCAGTGTTGTGAATACCCTATGTGTATATGCAAATGTTATTTGTCTACATTGTATAAGGAACTTGATCATCTGTAGATTTTGTTAGTATTTGAGGGATGTGACACCAATCTCCTGTGGAGACTAACACTTCACACGAGGTGGCAGGATGCTTATACTCCCTAGACCACCTTTCCTGGGAGTCTAAATACAGTATCTCTTATAAATCTTTGCCTGACTTATTAGCAATTAATAAGCAAGTGAGTACAAGAGAAATTTTAATACATAAAATGATTATAAATTTATTTGCATCTTTTAGCCATTGTCTTTCAGTTTTCTGGTTAGAAATAAGAGCATTTTCATTGTTGTAAACATACAGATTAGCAAAAGATTATACAAAATAAAAACTATAATCCTATGACCTGGGGATAATAATTTTAACTTACAATCTTTTACTATATACATGTGTTATATTTGTAGATACACTTTTATATATACATGCATTTAACGAAATACATATGTACTGTATGCATCTTTTACTATATACATGTATTATATATGTAGGATTGCCATAACCACAGCTTCTGTCAATTACCCCTGTGTACTTCAAAGGAGTATTCTTGAAGTATTTTCTTAAATTTCATTTTAAAATCCTGTGTTCTGTGCATCTATAAGGCTTTATCTCATTTTCACCATAATGTAGCTTGAAGAGTTTGCTTTAAGTATTCTATGAAATTCTTTAAAACTGGCTATGTAAAGGTGTATCTCTGAAGTGCTTAGACTTGAACAGTCCCTTATCCTGACTACTTAGGCATGCCTGCTTTGAAGCCACTTGGCAAAGACCATCCTTTAGGTGTGAAGCCTTGTCAAAGCCCACTGTGTTTCTGCTTAGGCATCGTAACGAGTCTGCAAAATGGCATTGAACTTGAGAACCTAGAACGCCTTGTTTGGATCTCAGTCCTGAGTGCATTGCAAATGCAAGATTGCCTTGATTTCTAAATTTCAATTTAGTCAGCCAGCCAGAAAAAGAAGCATTTATGGAATGCTTAAAAAAAAAATTCCATTCCTCTTAAGTCCGTCAGTCCCTAGAGAAGGAGTGTGCCTGCTCCCGGCCAGCCCAGCGTTTAATCCCAACCTGTCACCAGTTTCTATGAAGTGAGGTTTCTATTACTTCCTGGATCGCTCTAGTCTATCAGAGGTCACCATCTCCAATTTAGCCTAGATGTGGATGGGAAAATACCCTGTACAGCCCCAGCATCCAAAGAACATTGGTGTCAAATTCAATTACTGCAGAAGGAGACCTTCTTTTTTCCAAAGGTCTCTGAATCCATTAAAAAAGCAGCTCAGATTCCTAGCACTCACGCTGCAGTGAATGCGTCTCCCACACAGGCCTTCTGACAGCTGCGCTGTCATTTCACTTTGTCAAGTCCTCTCCTGGTCGGAGTTTCATTTGTTGAAAAAATAGCTCAAATGGAAGCAGAGGCCGTTGTCTCTTTAACATACATCTGCACAGACCTGACTGAGGTGAATCCCACAGTCGCAGAAGAGCCCACGATGATTTCAGCTTGGGCAAGTTTCCTCTTTCCATGTTTCCAAACATTTTGAGTTTCCAAATGCAATATGTCAGTTCCAGATTGCCATGACCACAGCTTCTGCTAATTATCCCTGTCTAATACAAAGGAATAGAGTATTCTTGAAGTTTTATTTCTTTCCCTTTTATTTTAAAATCCTGATGTGTGGATATTTCTTACATACCCATTTGCTCAAAATGTAGAGATGTTTCTTCTCTTGGATTAATGAATAAATGAATAAGGAAGGAAATGGCTCAACACGTCTCACTTTTTTTAAGTAGCCGAGACATATATTTCATATTTACATTTCAGGGGAACCATCTAACAGGCAGGAAATATTAGCAGTGTTTCCTCTCGCTGGTCCACAGCCTTCTAATTTGTCTGGAACACACATGGATCAAGAAGTGTAGCTGTGCAGGCTCTTCTGAGATTTACCGAACACTGCTCTCACTACTGGGCCAGCCTTGGGTAAAGCCACCATTTCAACCATCAGGAACTATTTCCAGAAAGTATACATTTTACATGGCAGCTTGAGTACCCCTTTCCCTTCTCACAGTTAGACCACAGTGAACAACAGCACCCTTGGCTCCTGTTTCATGCCTTTGTACACTTAACATCATCCTCTGCAGCCTCCAGAAATCTTCTGTCCCTGACCCACACTTTGTTGTATTTCTTACCATTCAGTGTGGACAAGGATCCCACTCAGAGGGTGTTATCTCCAGGTAAGACTCCCAGAGTTCACGCTAGACAGAACTAACTACAGGATTATTTTGGAAAGTAATATGCCAATGTATTTGACGTGTTATTTGAGAACCAGTGCCATTTCATTTTTTATAATATTTTTTCATGTCTGATCCTTTGTACTTAAAAATAACTTTATTACAAATCACTTGTATAAATGTCATTTTTTTTGTCCAAATAAACTGACTCATCCCTTTAGATCTGTATGGTTCTATCTTGAATGATCAGTCCTTGGAGGATGGGAAGGTTCAGTAGTTCCCTTTTGAGGCACACAACATTGGATGACATCTGAACTCATGTTAGGATGAACTGGAAAATAACTACACATTGGTTGGAATGGAGCACACATCACGGTCATGCTGGACCATCTGTGAAGCCAGCTGCTTCCCCTAGATGTCAATCATTTGGACATTCAGACACAGGTGGTCTGTGAACAGGACATTCGTGTCTTTAGGGAAGATGCAGAGAGGTGTCTTGGCTGAATCTTATGGCAAGTGCATTTGTACTTCAAGCTACCCCCAAAGAGCTATGCCATTGTTTGCATTCCCATGCTGAACGACCAGGATTCAGTTTCCCAGGATTTTGCTGGCGTCTGGTGGCACTGTTCTTTTAACTGGTGTGGCAATACTTCAGTGTAGCCTTGACTTGCATTCCTTCATGTCTGGGAAGGTACCATTCTGAGTTCATTTACCACTTGGGACTTTCCAATAGGATGAGCTCTTTTTCCTCCTTTGGTATGTGGTGCGTGTGTGTGTGTGTGTGTGTGTGTGTGTGTGTGCGTGTTTCCTCACTAGGTTAGTTGTGATCAGGAAGCCCCTTGTGGTCCCCTTATATCTGCCTTCTCATGCCCACCTCCCCCTGAGCACTGGGATTCCAGGGGGAGTTTTTATGTTGGACCTGGACATCTAAACACAATTTCTCATACTTGTGCAACAAGTACTCTTACTCACTAAACCATCTCCTTCTCTCCCTCCCTCCCTCCTTCCTTGTTTTTCTAGTCTAGTCTAGTCTAGTCTAGTCTAATCCAATTTTTGAGTCAGGGTCTAGACTCAAAATCTCAGACTGGATTGGAACTCACTATCCTTCTGTTCGGGCTCCAGCAATGGATTAGAGATATGCACCACTATGTGTGACTATTTGCTCTTTTTATAATAATGCCTATTAGTTAATTAACTAATTAATTTACATGTGTGTATATGTGTATGAATACAACAAGCCTTTGTATGTGTGTAGGAAAACATATACCATGGCTATGTGGAAGTCACAGTCAGATTTTCTGGGACTCAGGTCTTTCCTGCTGATATGTGGATCCTAGGGACCAAACTCAGGCCCTCAGGCTTGGCCATATGCACCTTTACCCACTGAGCCATCTCCGAAGCCCTATAAAACTATTGTCTATCTTTGAAAGGGTATACATTGTAGATACAAGTCTTCTGTAATTGTAGCTAAGTAAACAGTAATAGGTACTGCAAACATATTTTGCCAGCCCATGACATGTTTTTAATCACATTGAGAAAAATATTTTTCAGAGCAAAGTTTTTTTGACTTTTGATAAATCTTAACTGTTTTTTTTTCTTTATCCTCTTAGAGATTGTCTCTGGTGTCTTATCTAGACGTCTTAAGCCTTTGATTCCAAATGTTATCTTATTTTATTTCTTTAACATTTATAATTTTATATTTAAGTCTATGGTCAATTTAAATTGATTTTGAGTGGGTTTTGGGACTTGGGTACATTACTTACCTGGTGAGAGCCAGTCATTTGAGAACCACACTGAACAGATGTCCTGTCTCCAGTGTGAGTCTTTCATCTTTGCTGGCCACCTTGGCTGTTTTTGTGGTCTGGGAGTAGGATTCACATTCTCTTTGGTTGATCTCTGTGTTTGACATTAGCCAGTTTCTCACAGTCCCATTGTTACTGCATAATAAACATTCAAGTTGGAGGCAGTAATTTGTCTGATTTAACTCTCGAAAACAACTTAGCTATTGTAGCTTTCAGCCTTTTTTATATTATATTTTGATTTATATTAAAATGATTTCTATTTTTAAATTAAATTATTTATATTATAAAATTTTATTTTTATTTTTTCTGTTTTTGTTTTACCTCTTTCTTCCCTCCCTCTCTCTGTCCCTGCTTTTTCCCTTCTTTCTTTCTTTCTTTCTTTCTTTCTTTCTTTCTTTCTTTCTTTCTTCCTTTCTTTTTTTTTCTTGTGTGTGTATGTATGTGTGTGTTTGTGAGAGAGAGACAGAGACAGACAGAGACAGACAGAGACAGACAGAAAGA
Source organism: Grammomys surdaster (assembly GCF_004785775.1). Classification (NCBI taxonomy): domain Eukaryota; kingdom Metazoa; phylum Chordata; class Mammalia; order Rodentia; family Muridae; genus Grammomys; species Grammomys surdaster. Next base: position 7,677,739 of record NW_021604601.1, on the reverse strand, counting down.
GAGAGAGAGAGAGAGAGAGACAGAGAGAGACAGAGAGAGACAGAGAGAGACAGAGAGAGGCCGGCCAGTATAGGAAGTCTTTCTTAATGACTTTCTCACTTTTCTCTTTCCTTTTTTTGAGACAGGGTTATTCACCAAACCTGGAGCTCGCCAGTTTCTAGATGGGCTGATCTGGAAGTGCCCTACCCCACCTACCTTCCTTTGCTGAGATTTCAGGATTTAATAGAGTTCTTAATGTTGTGGGGACCTCCAACCACAAAATAATTTCATTTCAACTTCGTAACTGTAAATTTGCTACTGGTATGACTTGTAATGTAAATATCTGATATGCGACCCCTGGAAAGGGTCATTTAAACCCTCAAAGAGTCATGACCCCCAAGTTGAGAACCCCCACTCTATGTAACTGCTGAGATTGGAACCCAAACCTCAATTATATCAGGCAAGGTCTCTAACATGGAGATTTCCTGCCCATAGTCCTAGAATGTGACTTTCTACATTTTTAATAACATTGCTGAGATTTTTATAGGACTCAGTATTAGTCTGTGAATCAGTTTGAGGGAAATTGACATGTTTATCTTATGGAATTTTCTAATGTATGAACATGACATGTCTCTCATTTCTCTGATGAGCATGTTTGATTCACTGTATCATATTTTATAATTTTGGTGTACAGATGTTGGATTTATTTTGTTAATCTTATGAAGCTGGGTATTCTATTTCACCGAGGCTGCATCTGTTAATTTTATATGATACATTTATAATTGCATTCTTCTGACTTTGCTTATTTGCTATATAAGAGTTGATATTGTTTTAGTTTGGGCTCTTTTTAAAATTACACAGCTGGAAGAAAACCGTGTTCAGGTATTTTCGGAGTTAATTCTGAGCTTCCTGTGAGGGGAGCAAGAGAAGTAAGGCAGGAAAGGAAGCAAATCAATTAATGTCATGTAGCTGTTCTCATTCAAATGACTACAATGGATGCTTTGTCTGTATGTATATCTATGCACAATTGCCTGCCTGGTACCCATGGAGGTGAAAAGGAGAAATCAGATCTCCTGGGACTGGAGTTACAGATGATTATAAACCACCATGGTACTGGGAATTGAACCTGCATCCTCTGAAAGAGTGGCTGGTATCCCCCCCACACTCTCATTCAACTTTGCTTTATTGGATAGTTTTGATTAAATGACTATGGTTTTCTGCAGTATTTCATTAAGGTTTCCATGTCGGTGGCCTGTATAATAAACTTTTAGTGAGGTTCCCACACCATCTCTCTTCCCAAGGCTTAAATGCTGTAATCTAAAAGTTGCAATATTTGAAAACATGTCCCATCAGTACGTGCTCCCAAAGAGAAAGAAAATGACACGGTTTGAAGAATGATAAACACACACACACACACACCCTTGAAACAAGGAAACTACATTTAAAAGTATAGAAGGGAGACGGGGGGAAGGCTACATTTAAAAATAACCATAAAGTTCTATTTATTTTTGGCATACTGTGTCATATTGGTGTTAAATGGTTCAGCTCCATTAACTCTAATTGTCTTGTGTTTGTCCTGTGGCAGATTTGGACCCTAAGTTTCTTGTCCTGTGTTGTTATTGGAGGTAAATCTAGTTCATATGTGAGCACTGCATCTACTTCATTCCTACTCCTAATTCCTATATAGTTCCTTCGAGGTGTCCCTGTCTCTCTCCTAAATTCACAATCTCTGCTTATTACACACACACACGCACACGCACACGCACATGCACACACACAGTGTATGTATGTGATATGTGTGTGTTTATGCATATACATATTATATAACCTCCTGAGTCCATTATGAATTGCTCACATGTACCCAGAGCTGACCACTTGGTACTAGACACATGTTACTATGATTAATCTGCACAAAGAAGCAGATGAGCCTACTGGCACACAGATGTATTCAAGTTATAATTAACAACACCTTTCTCAAAATAAGAGGTTTAGTTATGTGTGTCAATACTGTTAGCACTGACGTCACAGTAACTGATACTAAAGATAAAGCAGTGGTCCTTGTGACAGCCATGGGAAGCAGGAATTTGAAAGAGAGACAGAGAGAGGGAGAGGAAGGGGAGGGGGAGGGGGAGGGGGAGGGGGGAAAAGGAAGGGGAAGAGGAGAGGGAGAGGGAGAAGAATTAAGGCGGGCTCCTGTCTGAATGTTTTTTACCTTCCAGACTCACGTTGCCATTTAACTGAAACAACTAAGAGGTAGTAGCACCTTTGAGAGGTAAATTGTCTCTACCCCTGTGAATGTGTTAGTACAGGATTTGTGGGATAAACTATGCCTTATCATTTCCTTTTTACTGATGCATATTAATTCTGCATATTAATGGGAATCAATAGTTCCACACACACATAGAGCTTGCGCAGATAAAACCCAATCCTGACTTTTCACACTCTCTACCCCCAAACACCCTTCCCAATCTCTAGGCATCACATAATATTTCCATGCTACCTCATTTTCCACATATAAGAGAGAACATGTGACATTATTCTTTCTCTGCATGGCTTACTTCACTTAACACACTGGCCTCTGTTTCCATCAATGTTTCTGAAAATGACAGAATTCCATTCATCCTTATAGTTGGATAATATTCCCACTGTATACACACACGTGGTTTAAATTTTAATCCATTCATCCCTTGGTGAGTACCAAGACTGATTAGATTTCTTAGCTATCATGAACATGGCTACAGCAAACATCCATGTGTAGGTATGTCTTAAAGTATGCTGATTTTTATTCCTTTGAAATGATACTCATAAGTAGAATGGCTAGGTACAGTGATATATCCATTCCTAGTTTGGGGGCATCTCCTTGTTGTTCTCCATGTTGGCTAGACTAACTTATGTTCCTATCAGCAGTGTATATGAGTTCCTGTATTCACCAATATCTGTCATTTCCTTTTCTTTTGTAACAGAAATTTTATCTGGGGTGAAATGGCATTTCACTGTAGTTTTGATTTCTATGCCCCCAGCACCTGAGGATATTAAATATGTTGTTCTATGCATTTAATGGCTATTTCTATTTCTTCTTTTGAGCGATATCTATTTGGATTATTTATCTATTTATTAAATTGGAATAAACTTAGCCAAGGAAGTAAAAGACCCCTACAATGAAATTTGCAAAAGACCGATGGAAGGAATTGAAGAAGCCCCCCCCAAACCAGAAGACAACCCCTCATGTTTATAGATTGAATGAAGTAATATTTGTAGAGTACACACTACCCAAAGTGACATAGTGAGTCAACATGAAAATGAACAAAATACTAACACCATTCTTCAGACGTCTATAAAACTATCCAGATATTCTCAGAGAATCACAGAAGACACTGTAAGGCAATGCAAGACAAAAAAGGACAAGCTGGAGTCCTTACAATGGATGATTTCAAGATATACTACAGAGCCACAGTGACATACAGTGCCGTGTTGCCATAGCAACAGACAAGGAGAACAACAGAACAGACCAGAAATCCCACAAATAAAAGCCCACACATCTGCAGCTAATTAAGTCTTGATAAAAGCTCCAGAAACATCTGTTGAAGAAAGGATGGCTTCTTTGATAAATGTGCCTGGGAAAACTATTATCCTGCAGAAGATTGAAACCTGACCCCTGTTACTCACAATATACAAATGAGCACCAAATAGGTTGAAGATATAAGTTTGAAACCTGCAACTCTGAAATGGCTAGAAGACAACATGGAGGGCATGTGAGGGAGGCAGTGTCTTTCTAGACAGCATTCTAAAATCACAGCAAACAAAAGAAAAGAAGTGATGGCCATGATTACAGTAGACTAAAAATTCTTCTCAGCAGTTGGGAGTTGGGGGACAGTCAAGAGACAGAATACTGAAAAAAAAATACTCTCTGACTGTATCTCACAATGTTAATCTGCAATATATGTTCAGTATATATATATATATATATTATATAATATATAAAAGTACTGAATAAAACAATTACAGCAATTGAAAATCAGAAGTGGTTTCCTTATCATGAGCGTGGGTTCTTATCCAGAATGGAGTCAGATCCACTTCCTGTTTCTTATCCTCTCCTTGCCCTCCTGCTGTAGGAAGTCTGTGCTGTTTACAAGTGAACAAGGAAGCCCTGTCACACACACTGGTACATTGATATTGATTTCTTCAGCCTTTGAAGCTGCATAAATAGCTTTCTGTTCATTATGGATTATGGTGTGTGCTGCTATAGATTAAGGAAGTTTGGCACTGTGTAGAAGATGCGGGGAAACCTACTGAGGTAGGAAGCCCAAGGAGAAAGAGAAATCCAAAGGCTTCATATCTGAGCAAGTTGCTCTTTATTTATGAGGCCATCTACAAACAATTCCTGATGTATTTTGCTCTAGTAAATCTACTGCAACATGAGCTTTGGCCCGCCTGTAGGACATCAATCAAAGGCTTTAGGGGGGAAAAAGACTACTTGTAAATATTAAACGCATTTAACCTTGAAGGTAAAGCTAACTGGGAGTCCTAGGAGGCATAAAAGCACTCTATATGTTTTATATTATCTAAAAAGATAGAAATAATAATGTACCATCTATACTGGGAGAGAACAACAGAGATAAGCAGCCGTGTAATTTACCTTGCTTTGTGTGCAGTAGATGAGGGACAAAACTTACTCTGACAAATGGAGTAGTAAAGTTTTATATTAGTTTAATAGTTCTGAGACAAACATGCAAAATATTAATTGCTCTATTTTACATTAAATGGGGAAGGACAAGGAGGAATGAAGGAACTTATTGTTGCCTGTACTGGGAAACAATATAATGTCGAAAGCAGAGAGGCAATTAGGGATATTTTATAAAATAGTCAACGAAAAGTAACTGAGAACAAACACATATCTTTTCTAAATATTAAAACAGCAAGTAAAACAGAACGCATTGTAAGCTTTATGTATGAGCATATAATCATAATATGAGTTAATATTATTGAATAAAGGTAATGAGTAAATAAATGATAGACTTAGTTATTAAAAGAACTTTCAGCCAGGTGTGGTGATACATGACTCTAATACCCAGCACTCGGGAGGCAAAGGCAAGCCGATGTCTGTGAGTTCAAGGCTGGTCTTGTCTACATCATGAGTTCCAGGCCAGCTAGGGTTACATAGTTAGACCATGTCTTAGAAACCTTGAATATTAAATAGAATGTTTCAGATTGGATCACCAGCTTAACTCAGTTTTCTATTGCACAGGAAAGACGGGAAGAGCTAAAGTGACCCAGGAAAGCTTAGAAAAGGGTGAGAAATGCTCTCCTAGAAGAACATACAAAGAGACCAAAAATAGAAGCTACAGTGTTATATCAAACATGATGGAACTCAAGGCAAAGGGAATCAGTAATGACAGAGATGAACATTGAGAGTGCTCTGGGGCTGGAATTCACACAAAGCTAGGTAATTATCTATAGCAAGTGAGAGTAGGAACATTCATGAATGTGAAACCCTGGGCCTCAAGACACTCACGAACAGCTAAGGCTCTAGCTAACCTTGTTCAGGACAAGAAGAACCAAGGATAAGAATGAAAGAAAAGGAAAAAAAATAGTATACCCAAACAATGTTATAGCAGTATAGTGAGCAGGCTTGTCTGGACACTGAGTACATGGCAAATAGCGTGCCCTGGAAGCACCCGTCAGGTCTAGATGGACTGGGTCTTAATTTTGACTCAAAGAAAAGATCAGCAAGTCCGACTGAAGTAGAAATGGGCCATCAGAATCATCGGAAAACGGAGCCAGTAAAATAAAATGTCATATAGGATGAGCCTTTATCACTTGGCGGTAACAATACTGGAGCTAATGGAGGAATGTAATCCAACAGAAAAGAATTTAACAGTAATGAAAATGCACCCCAGGATTTGAGAGTCAAATAAATCACTGCTAAGAAAAAGAGCTGTAGCTTAAAATTCTTCTATCAACTTGAAAATTAAAGCAATGTGATGAAACCAAACCAATTAAATAGATGACTCAAAAAATTGAAGTAAAAAAGAACAGCAAGAAGAAGTAATTAATAAAGATAAAAAACCCATACATTTAGGGACTGGAATATTAAAGAAACAGAACATAGTACCCATCACACCCATGTTTATAATGAGGACTGACAGGAACCAGTGCAAGAACAGGGAACTCATTGAGAGAATGTTGAAAAATGGGAACCAGCCCATGAACAGGGAGCTCATTGAGAAAAATGGTGGCCATTGCATTAAGGAGATACACAGGTGTGCGGTGATTGGGGGTGACCTCTGGATACCATTGAGGAAGGAGATGGTCAGGTGTGGGTCTTAGTGTTTTACTGCTGTAAACAGACACCATGGCTAAGGCAATTCTTATAAAGGTCAACATTTAATTGGAGCTGGCTTACAGGTTCAGAGGTTCAGTCCGTTATCATCAAGGTGGGAACAGTGTCCCAGAAGGCATGGTGCAGGCAGAGATGAGAGTTCTACACCTTCATCTGAAGGCTGCTAGGAGAAGACTCACTTCTAGGCTGCTAGGGCAAGGATATTAAAGTCCATGTCCACAGAGACACGCCTACTCCAACAAGGCCACACCTCCCAAGAGTGCCACTCCCAGGGCCAACCATATACAAACCATCACAGTGTGAAAGGGAAGATGCGCGATGCTGGATGGTTAAGACACCAAACCAGTGAGTTCCTGTCAGGGTAACTTCTGCCACAAGGCATTGAAGTTGAGAAGGTCCTGGCTTCAACCTGGGATCTATTTAAATGTTGCGGAGAACTACAAGAAATTATAATCAAACATAGGCAGAAATGATAATTGATTTTCTCTCAACCAGGCAGAGAAATTAAAAGGAGACTCTATTGCCAAGAGGCCCTTGTCAACAGGGCCATCACTAGAAGATAACACATGAATCGGGTGAAAGACAACAAGCTTCTCAAGTGACAAGATGAAGAGAGTTTGTCAATGGTTGCCAGTCTAATACTGAGGGGACTTGTGTCCTGGAAGGGATGGCAGGCTCCCAACACTCTGGCTTGGCCATACTGGCTTGCATGGAAGAGAGGGGGACTCTGGCTGGCTTCCTGATGTCAGCTTGTGTTCCTGACCTGTTGGAGGTGAGGGCCTGAGGTTTCCCTGACATGGTACTGTTTTCCTCGGCAGGAAGAACTGTGCAGTGTGATCTGTAGAGAAACAATATCACTTTAGACATCTCTACCGCAGAAAGACGTGGACTTGAGTGGGGGGATGTTAATCCCATGTTGGCAGGTTTGCTATTTTAAAAATTAGTGTCTGTTTCCCTCACATAGTAGGAACACAGCATATCAAGGAATGCAGAAAGCACCTGATATTTATTTTCGTACATACGGTTTTGAGAAGAGTCTTTAACAGATTTTATCCAAATTTAGCATTTTTTTTCAAGTTTCCCTAAGGCCTGCAAGTTGATAAATGCTAAGTTTCCATTGAAAGTAAAACATTTTACAGCTATGCCAGCATGCCTTTAAAGAAGTCTCATCAAAGCAGAAACCATCAAGGCCAAACCAGAAGGGACAGAGCCTACCTGCCTTCCTCCCTGGACCTCTGCCCAGTGAGGAGAAAAGGCAATGTTGCTCCATGCCAGGAGAGCCTCACCACAGCTCTGAGGCAGCTTCTGTGTCTCCTCCCTCTCTGCCCTTCATCTAGGGAGAGTGGTTTTCCTGGGACAAAGTGGAGTGATTTTGTGGACATGCAGTGCTAGATCAAGGTTTCTGAGTAGACTAGGTTGATATTAGCAAGGAAAACCTACTTGCCAATCATGTCTTTGTCACTCATGGCATGACCCCTCTCAACTGTATTTATTGGGGACACGGCTACTGAACTCCAACTTTACTCATGAACTCACAAAGGAATAGAAAGGCACATTGGCTACAAACAAACCAGGAAAATTTGGGAATTAAAACAAATCAACTGAGAAGTGATAGGTCTGCTGACACAAGCATGTGTACACATATACACAAATACTCATACATATACACATGCACATATACAAATACACATACATATACACACATATGTATACATGCATGCAGATACACATACACAAATACATATATACACATATATACATGCACATATACAAACATACACACACACATATATACATGCATGCAGATACACATACACAAAAGCACACACATATATACATATATATATATATATACATATATGCACACATACACACACATACATATATACACACATACATATACACATATACGCATACATACATACACATAATAAAGACACATATAGATATGTGCACATATATATTCATACACAATTAAGCATATACATACATTAGTATACATATACACATACACACAAATATAGAAACATATGCATATGCCCATACACACATACATAAAATATATGCATATTTATCTACAACACATTCATACAAATATAAATACACACACACACATATACATATACATATACATATACATATATATATATATCCATATAAATGCACACACACATACACACTGCAGTCTTAATTCAGTGAGCCATTTAACATTATTTTGAAAGCCATGGGTGCTCTGGTTGCAATGGCAGAGTAAACCATTCTAGTTGGTCCTCCTCTTCCCAGGAAATTTCTTTATGGAAGTTTCTAGAGCTCTATATTTAAGTGGTAAAACAACAGCTGCACCTGACAGTCTACCCTGAGCAAGGTAGCATTCACTAAGAGATAGTTTTCTTACTAAATACACATTAGCAGCCTCATCCTCCACGAGCAAATGTTGGCTGAGGTGTGAGAACCGAGGGAAATTGGGGAAGTTCTCTATTTAAAATCTGTGTTAAGCCCTTAGCCAGCTCTGCCCTTGTTGTGGGCTCCATAGCTCCTGCTTTTTAATTTTCTTCTGAATAGTCTATTAAAAGAGTTTGTGTACTTTAATGACTCATGTGATATATATATATATATATATATATATATATATATATGTGTGTGTGTGTGTGTGTGTGTATTTATATTTATATAAATTATATAATTATATTATAAATAATTCATACTATATAATTATATTAATAATCTATAATTTATGCAGTCATAATTTACATATTTATAAGTTTACACATAATTATAATTTATAATTATTTATATATGAGTATATATAATTATATATTTATAAATTTATATAATTATATATAATGTTATAATATTATAATACATTACATAGAATTATGTATTATAAATACTATTATATATGATATATAATATTAACATAGACATAAGATATGAGATATAAGATATTACAGACATAAAAGATAATTATATATAATTATCTTTTTATTATTCTTATTTTGACCCCATCTAAATCTCAATATAGGAATCTTTTAGAATCACAGATCTGTTTACTGCCACGTCTCTGCTGACAACCTTTGTAGGCTTCCCAGCATCTGCATCACAGATGAGAAATAAAGTTTGTCTCATATTCTGATCGGTTGGGATTAACTTCTAGAGTACCCTGCTAAGAGGTGATCTGAGGCTGTATTTAAGTGATTTGAGAATCCTGTGATTGATTGGTCATGCCTGCTGCAGACCCAGGAAGAAGGAGTAGGGGTCTGCATATCACACATAGAGTGCATGAGTGAAAGGCTGGCATTCAGGCCCTTTGAGAACTGCTCTTTCCTGCAGTTCAGAGTGACTCATTTCCTAAGGGAGACATGCTTGTCTCCTGGTTTCAGTACTTGCTGTCCACCCATCTGGGCCTTCCTTCTTCCACTTCTTCCAAAATTTAGGTTTATTTGAATTTCAAGATTGAAGGTTCAGCTTTCTGGAGATGTCCTTTTAGTTTCCACCTTGTAATTGTGGGTGAGGCATGGTGGCTCCTGTGTGCTCCTGCTGCAGAGGGCTGTGTCTGTCACTGTTCAGCCCTCTGTGTCATAATCCCCCATATGATGTCTGGTTTTCCCATGAGACTGGGTCCATCTGAGGGCAGACATACATTTTCTGTTGTTTATTACTGCCTAGCACTTCAGTGTCTAACCAACATTCAACCACTGCTCAATGGCAGAAAGTGAACGTTGAATAAATAAACTACCTTTTTCTAGAGGTGCAAAAACGTGGCGAAACTCACAGGCCTGAGAGTTCTATAATCTTGCACATGCATGTAAAAATCATTAAGACAAGATAATATTTTTTTCATTTGTTGCCATGCATTTAAAAGGAAAATAAAAGACCATTTCATTATCTATGGCTAAAGTCCTATATCAAAGGACACGTTAGTGAGAGAAAAATATGCATAGTTGACCTAAAGGCTCTGGAAAACATGGCTATGTTTATGTTTCGGTTAGCTGAGGACTGAAGTCATGGAGACTTACATTTGGAAGGCAGGTGGGTGGGGTGTAGAGGTGACACACCTAGCATTTAACACAACGTCCAGCCTTCACATTCTTCTCTCTGTCCCTGTGTCTTCAGAGAGATGGGGCTCCTTCCACCGAGTTATAAGGAGAGCAGCCCTGCAATGGATGTCTATAGACCTTCAAAGGGAGATGGACCAAGGGAAGGAGGTGACTTCTGAACCTGAACCTACTGTTGCCTCTAGGGCCACATGCAGTGCTTGCGGCAGCGTGTTCTGAACCCTCACAGGCCTCAGCATAGCATGACGTTCAAGGCTGCTTTTTGCAATGCTCTGAGACAGTTTGGATGAAAGCCTACGTCTTTCACCTGTTCTGTTGTGTCTCCAAACAGCATTCGTGTGTGTGTGTGTCTGTCTGTGTGTGTGTTTGTATGTGTACACTAAAATTTTGCCATAAAGAAATAAACTGTAGTTACATTTTCACTTGTTTACCATATATATATATATATGCAGTAAATAGAATAAAATCTGAATTTCTATGTTTTTGCTATATTTATTCAGTCATCAAATATTTGCTGAGCCTCTACTGTGGTTGATGTGCTGCGAATAGAACAGCAGGAAATCAATACAGCATACAAGCTGCTGCAGGGAGCAGCCTGTTGTGCCAACCTCTGGAGGTTCCTCCGATCGAGTGGGCTGGCTGGAGTCCTTTATTGGATATCTTGGGTTCAAGATTTCAAGTGATGTTACATGCCAAGGCAACAAAAGAGGAGGCTTCCAGGCAGATCTACCTCTGGCACATCAGTTGAAGTAAATGTGCAATGTAGGATGAAGTGTGCAAGCCTATAATTCCAGTACTTGGCGGGTAGATCCAGTAGAACCAGGAGTTCCTGGTTCATCCTGAGCTAGATAGTGAGTTCTGAGATAACCTGGGCTACATGAGACTCAGTCTCAACACACAAGCAAACACCTTAAAAGCCAACAAAGCAAACAAAGTAGATATCTAAATTAACTCTGGTAAGAGTGCCTTGCTGGGGTTGTACCATTGCAATAGCCAGGGTCACTGTGTCCTTTCCTGAGTGGCTTCCAGTTTTCAGATTCAGATTTTAATCCTTCATCTGGGTCAATCAAAAAGCAAGCAAAGGCTAGAGGCACACAATTTCTGCTAAACCAAATTGTTTAAAGTATAAATACAATCACCGATAATATTATTTCTTTAGAAGTTGAAATGCATTTTAATTCCCCAAATGAAAGTTAGCCCCTGTATGAGTTGGTGGCTGGCTGTTTCTAGTGCCCTCATCTGGGAGGCATTCGAATACAGTCAAAGCTGTGAAGACCTTAAAAAGGACATGCTCATATCAGAGACAGGCTGTCAGCCATGGAGTGACTCCTGTCCCATCTCTTGTTTGAGCACATGGTTTCTGAGTCAGGGAGGCAGTAAGTCCCCAAGTATAACCAACACCTGCTATTTGATTGAAGTAATCACTTTATTATTTGTATGTTTATGATTTATCCTCAAAATGACTTGTGATAAAGTTCATGCACTCTTTGTGGTAAAGAAACGAAGGGTTAAACCACGGTGCTATTTCTTCAGAGTGGCCCTATCTGGGCACTCATGCCTTTAAGTCCCCAGTGCACGCTGGGAAATCTCTATTCTACTCTGTCCTGTGTCATTTTCCTCTGGGAATTTCCCCAGGATAGAGGGCAAAGAGAGTATGCCATGCTCAAGAAATGGAAAGCACAGGAAAGCCTGGAAGCATAGCACTGTGGGAAATGGAGGTAGAGAGACACCGTGCTGTCTAAATGCACAAGGGTCTGAGCCAGACAAAGAAGCATTTCCCTCCTCATTACACAAGGAAGAGCTGCAAAGTGTCTTTAGACAAAATGGAGTAACAGAAGAAAATTAGTACGATATGTAATTAATTAGAGAAAATAACAGGTCTACAGAAAGAAGAGTAAAGTAAGAGAGTGTAATAGTGTAAGCATGAGGTACCACATCCATTGGAGGCAGAACACAGTGATGTAAAACAGGAGTAGGCCTAAATGCTGAGCAAAATAAATTGCATATAAACGCAAGCACTTTGTCAAAGGCTTGGCGAAAGAAGCCCCTATCCAGTTATTCAGGTGTGGCTGTTCAGCCTTATAGCTGCCATCAAGTTATTTAAGCAGCTAGGGTCTCATGATGGGAATGAGACAGATACAGGGGAGTCATGTGGACATTATATGAAGGCTGGGTGATATGAGCAGAAGCATATGCTTGGAAACTTATCCTGGGTTGCCAAGTAACCTCATCCAGGAACGGCAAAAGCACAGTCATCAGGACCTGTAGGCAGTTTATGATGAGGAAGGGGTAGGGAGCTGGGGTAGGGAAAGCACAGAACACTGTCCAGCATACATGCTCAGGAACATGATGTACAAATAGCCATCTATAAAAGTTCAGGTTCTGTTTAAGGGAAGATGCATTTGGTGTGTGCAAGAATCCCATTTAAAACCCCAGGATGTGCCAAACAGCCAGTTAAGCAGGCAATAGAACGTGATGGGGAGTCAGAGGCTGGCACCATTGATTCAGGCCCCATGGTCTCAATGGCGACCTTTGCAGTAATGACCACCATCATGGCTGTAGAAGTGACTGATATTTTACATTCATTTGTGTAAACTGGACTAACCAGTCTCCTGAATTTGAGGCAAAGGATTCAAAGCTTAGCAAGTAAGAACAGGATGTTCTAGACAGGAATTGACTTTGACTTTTTAGCTACCATGGTGCTTTCATTGAGAAGCCACATAGAATGTTCTAGAAATAACGTCATGGGGGAAAAAATAAAATGAAATCATTTGAATTATAGGAAAATAGGAGCTGGGCATAGCTAAAATCAGGTGACACTTGAATTGTATATATCCCAAATGCTGAACCAAACTTTATGGTCAGAAGTAGGAAGTGTTAATCTACAGACCCACTTCTAGTCACATGCCAAGACTACTATGGTGGGAAGCATTCACTCTTCCATGTTGGAATCTGCTCCCTTCCTGGGAGATACAGGAGGAAGTTTTAATTGTGGGGTAGAAAGCATAGTGTATTTCTTTATTGGAAGGAATCTTATTTCCCCCCTTTGTCACTTAAAATCTCCCATGGCAAAGTACTGTGGGAAGGGACTTTTAGTTCCTTCCTGTTAGAATTGATCCACAGTAGTCTTAGGAAATGCCACGAAGTAAAGCTCATCTCTAAGCTTTACCCCAATAACTAACTCACTCTCTCTCTCTCTCTCTCTCTCTCTCTCTCTCTCTCTCTCTCTCTCTCTCTCTCTCTTTGTGTGTAAGCATATGTGTGCAGGTGTGTGTGTAGGTCAGAAGTCAACTTTGAGCACCCATTCATTAGGTGCATCCATATTGTGTTTGAGACAGGGTCTCTCATTGGGCAAGCCATCGAACCTGTCTCCACTTTCCTAGCTCAGGATTACAAACATGCACCACCACACCCATTATTTTAAATGTGGAGTCTGAGGATCAAACAGAGGTGCTGTGCTTACAGGGAAAGAACTTGACTGACTCAGCTCTACCCTAAGCCCCTAAAAAGCTTCCTTAAGAAAAAGTACCCGAGGCTCTCAATGTCCTTGGATTTAACATACCTATCAGTATAACCCTGGCTATTATCTATGACTTCAATTATTTTTTTTTCAAGAAGAAAAGTAAGGTATAGAATAGTACAGATGAGAATCTTAAGGGCCATGAGATTTAGTTTGTTTTCATTAGTTTTATGAATTGTGACTAAGTCTCTTAAGCACTATGAAATTTTATGGGTTGCGATGCTGTTTTATTTAAAATTAAAATGCCAGTTATGCTCAGCATAAGAGTCCAATGATTCCGGGACTCATTGAAGATTTCCAGTCTGAGTGGCTGAGTCTGTGGCTTGTTGTTCAGTTTTTAAATTCTCTGCAAACACATTTCTCTAAGGAAAAAAAAAAAATCCTTCGCTAAGGAATGTGGAGGAAGGCCAGGCACTCAGCCGTCTGAGAGTTGGCAGACTGGGAGAAGCTGCTTCCAACTGATTTTTAGACACAGAGCAGCAATCAACAAATATTTTCCGGGCATTCATTCCATACACACATTAAGCATTTCTTTGAAATAGATGTTAGGAAAATAGAAATGTACTCTTAAGGGCAGCACTGGACTCTAGTTCTTCACAGAGAAGCAATGTACCTGTTTTTCCAGTCTCATCTAATGAAGGCACAGTGAATCTTTGAGAAAATATTGGAGAAATCAGAGGAATACCCCTCTGTGCATGCTTTAAGAAGGATACTTGAACTATAGGTCCATAGCAAAGTTGTTGGCAGATAGCATGGAGCCTACATGCCTCTCTCTCTCTCTCTCTCTCTCTCTCTCTCTCTCTCTCTCTCTCTCTCTCTCCCTCTCCCCCCCCTCTGTCTGTGTGTGTGTGTGTGTGTGTCTGTGTGTGTGTCTGTGTGTGCCAGTGCATGTGTACCTATTTGTAGATCAGGAATGAAAGTAGCTAAAATGATTAAACCCAATGTTGGCGGGTAGCATGAAATAAGTAGGATACTTAGGAATAAGTTTAACTATAGTGCCCAAAGTTTTATGCGTAGGCATAGATTTGAAAACATTGATGAAGAAAGTTAAAAACAGAAACAAATGGAAAGATGTCTTGTGATCATGGATTGTAAAAAATAGTATTTTTAAATGTTTGTGCTGGGTAAAGTGATCTTCAGCGTCAATGTCATTCCTATCAAAACTCCAATGTCTCTTTTTAGAGGAATAGAACAAGTAGTAAAATTGTGGGTCCAAGTAAGACCTGCCCAAATCACACAACAGTTTGATCATAAAGAAGAAAAATAAAGGCATTAGACCTCTTGATTTTAAACTATAGCTCTGACAGAGCTGTAGTATTTAAATCAGTATGATACTAGAAAATAAACTCATTGGACAATGGAAAAATAGCTCAGAAATACTACTCATGCATGTACCATAATTGATATCAGACAAAAGTCCTAAGAATACACAGCAGGAAAATAGGGCTTCTTCCATCAATGGTGTTGGAAAAAACTGGATCTCCACACACCTAAGGGAATTTTACCCGTATGCTCTATATATGCATTAACTGTAAATTCAAGACTTTAGCATGAGATCGAGACATAAAACCCAAAACAGAAAACATAAGGAACAAGCCTGCTTGACATTGATCTTATCCATGGTTACTAGATATGATAAAAACACAGCTACCCAAAGCAATATTGACCTGTAGGATTGCCTCAAACTGACCAAACTTCTGTATATAGTAAACAAGACCATCAGCAAAAGGAAGAAGCAATACATGAGGGGAACATATTTACAAGCTGTCAATTTCTTAAGGCTTCATCTACAGGGGTGAAAAACAAAGAATCCATTGTTGCTGTTTTAATATGGACAGAGGACCCAAATAGGCATTTTTCTGGAAGACATATATGCATGGCCAACAAGCAATGAAAAGTGTTCCAGGTTACTAATCATTAGGGAAATGCAATTGAAGCCAAGAAATACCACCTCATACGTTAGTGTGGGTATTACCCAAACCAAGAGGTTACAGGTGCTATCCAAGACACAGGGACAAATCAAAACCTCTGTGTTAGAGAGCCTGGATCCTGTAAATAAACGGGTCCCAGGCAGTAGGGGCCACCACACTACCCATCTTCCTATTCTCAGGAATAAAAGGCACATTGTCACAAATTAACTGAACCTCATCCTCCTACCCCAACAAAGACCACTGTAACATAGCCCAAGTCAAATATGCCATTCTTCCCAACACAGAGAAAGAGTGGCCTCTGTCACATAGCTCAGGAGATATTTGCCCATTTCTCTAGGCTTGGTCATGTGTCACAGGTCACATAAATAACCAAGCCTATTTACTCACAATGCTAGACCACCCCTTCCCTTGGAAACATTTAAGTGACACCATGCTTTGGCTAGATTGATGCTCCTTTCTTCAGACCCCACCTAGAGGCTTCAGACTTGACAAACCTCTTGCTTAAAGTACAGTTTGACTCAGTAAATCTCCCCCGACAACATAACACTCCATTAGTGGTAATAGTGGTAATATAAGCTGGGTCAATTCTTATGGATTTCAATACATTGGTGCTTTAAAAATATTAAGTCTAGAATTTCCATATGGTCCAGCAATTCTATCTCTGCATCTGTATTTAAAGGAAGTGAAATCACTCTTTTGAAAAGACATATGTACCCATGCTTATTGCAAGATTGGCTTTCATAGACAAAAAAATGGGAACAATCTAAGAGTTCATCGTGGATTAAAAAATGTTATGTATATATATGGAACTTTGTTATAATGGAATATTGTCCAGCTATCAAAGGATAGACATCTTGCCATTTGCAACCACAGAGATTAACAAAGGACATTATGCCTGGTGAGATGATCCAGACTCTTAAAGACAGATGCTGCATGATTTGATTCCATTTAAGAATGGAAACTAACAGTGTTGGCCTCCTAGATTCGAATGTCTAGTGCTGGTGGTGAGGAACAAAGGAGACAGAGAATCACTGATGATTGGATCTAAACTTTCAGTTTCAAAGCTGAAACTGGGGTTCTGAGGTGCAGTATGCTAACCGCGTCCAATAGAACTATGTCCTACACTTGAAATCTGCTAAGAGAGATCTTAAATGTGCTTGTTACACACACAATGGTGCCATGTGCAATGACGGATGTAATTAGCTTGACTGTGGTAATCACTCACAATGTTTACATACATGAAAATACCACATTGTACACCTTGACTATATATGATCTTTATTTGTCAATTACACTTGACTAAAGCTGAAATACGAATAGCGTGAGGGGTTGACCTTCATCTTTTTCTTTGTAATATGAGATTATATCCCCTTTCCTTGATTGGTTCAGTGTCCAAAACAGAATAATAACATGTCAATGGGCTCCTTAAGAGCCACCCAACAAAATTCTCTTACATACCAATGGAGCCCAAGTCCTTACACAGCTGAATTAGTTTCTTTAATAGTGGGGCACATCGAATTCAGCAGGTCAAAGGTATTTAGGTCTAGCTATAAAAGTGGAGCCAAGAATTCTTTTCTCTTCACTCCAGTGGGACACCATTAACTGTCGTCAGAGGCAAGAGTTTTACATGGATACTCTGAGTGGAAGGCCTGGTGAGATCCAGCAATACTATTCTAAATGCTCTTTCCACCCTAGCTTTCCCCCCTCCTTTTTCTTTTTAAGAAGTCGTTTAGAGGGTTGATTTATGTTGCTGGGGAGACAGACCGGTTTGTGTTCTTTACTCTTTGAGCCCTAATAGACTTAAAAGAATGATTTTGGAGTAAAAGCAAAACAGATCAAGTGTACCAGGAGTCTTAGAACAGAGCAGTGACTGGAATGTAATTTTTTTCCTGTTCTTGTGAAAGGGAATAGATTCACTGTAGGGTGTGTATGTGTGTGTACAAGTGTGTGTATGTATGTGGTGTGCGGTGTGGTGTGTGTGTTTGTGTGTGTGCATGCATGTGTGCATGTGCATGTGTGTGTTTGTCCTGTGTCTCAGCTCTGCTAGGAAAATCATTTCCAGAAAGGCCCTGGTTTTCTTTTGTGCAGAACTTGGTCACACCCAGTGGCCAGTTAGGCTAATGGCAGGTGTATACTCCCCAAGGTGTTGAGAAAAATCACCTCAGAGGGGAATTTCACTGACCTTGGGACCCACCTGTTCTTTTCCCTTGTTCCAAAACTGCGGAATCTGCTTAGGAAAACTCTCCTACCAATCAGATGCGAGCAACAAGAACATTAACAGTCCATGGACTTCCACCATGTCTGTTAATCTTTAAATTAGTACCTGTGAATATAATGAACGGATTTTCTCTGCACACTCAAGGATAGGCTGAAACAAAGGGGCTCTTTTCTTCCCATTTCCCTTTATCTGTGCATGATTTAGAGATTTCCAACGTCAACAAAGATTCTTCCCCCTTTTCATGAGGTAGTGATATCATATTAATGTTGAAAAAAATAAGAAGTCCACCTTGTTCTGGAATACAAATAGGAGCAGGAACCCTGTTTATAACTTTTGGAAGAGCTGGGAAACAACTTCCCAAATGTCACATCCCCATTAACATCACAATAGAGTGCTTCTTCCGGGTATGCTTGATTTTTTTTTTTTTAATTAAATTCCTAAGCTCTGTGAAGGCTCCAGTTTCACACAGGAGCTGGCACGCATATCACCTGGATGGCAGCCCTGAGATTGTGACTTGTGCCTTTGTGTCAGGCTGATCATAAAGAGAATTTGTGTCCACGTAGGCATCTCACCAAGTGAAAATTTAGCTCATTTCTTTTTAGGAGAGATTCTGTTATGGCCTTGTTTCTCTGGGTTTTGGATATATTTTTCACACTTTATGAGGTTTCTTCGATTTTTTTTAGGGCCTCATATGGTGCTGGGTTGTGAAGCCAGCTCTGCTGTTCATCCCATCTAAAACTTAAATCAAGTCTTGCCTTTTTATTTGACTAGTCCCCTGCATACTGAGGAAGAGTACAGAGTGATCCCTCTTTTGCCTGAAGCCCAGCCTGACCATTTTCAGAAAAGTAGAGAATTTAATCACCCAAAACAAGTTGAAGCCAAGAAACCAGGCCATGGACTCCAGCTAGCTCCAGCCCTAAGGAGCAGTTATTCTTGATGTGAAATTACTTGACTCCAACCACAAGGGTCCAGGCTTCTGTCAGTGAAAAAGCAAGCTCCTATCTCAAATGGAGTAGGAGAGCCAAATACGTTCCCATGGCTGGGAACATAGACTCAGATTATCCCATTTTGTGTCCCAACATGGTACAGTGCCCTGCTGTTTTTACAGTAACATAGCAAAACAAGTCACAAATCAAGGAATTTAGTTTTTTCCTTTCATACATTAGTAGAAATATCAGGTATCAGGTTATAGAGGGGACATTTCTCCTATAAGGCTTATATGTTATTTGAGGGTGTCCTTCCCATCTGGGTTAGTAAAAGCTAGGGCGTCTGTTTGTATATTCCAAAAGGATTTGCTTAATAACCACAAGGACAGATGTTAGGCCAAACACTGTGGTGGACAATGAAATTATAAAGGGGGCTAAAGATAGCCCAAGATAATTGGCATGTAGCTAGTGCTAAGTTTACTGACCATTTATATCATTGACCCCTATAACATAGACCTGAAGAGTGTGAACCATAGGAGATATGAAAAAGATATATCTTCATCAAAACATATACTATGTATCTATCTATGTATCTATCTATGTATCTATGTATTTATGTATGTATCTATTTATGTATCTATGTATCTACCTATATATCTATGTATCTATCTATGTATCAATCTCTATCTTTCTTTCTCTCTTTCTTTCTTTCTTTCTCTCTCTCTCTCTCTTTCTTTCTTCCTCTCTCTTTCTTTCTTTCTCTCTTTCTCTCTCTTTCTCTCCCTCCCTCCCTCTTTCTTTCTTTCTTTCTTTCTTTCTTCCTTCCTTCCTTCCAATCTATCTATCCATCTATCCGTCCTATCTTCTACTTTCCTATCATCTATATTTATACCTCTCTTATCTATCAATGTATCTACTATCTATCTTTTGTGCTTTAAAAAACCCTATAATCTATTATCTATCTGCTTACCATCTGTCTAACGATGCGCCTACCTACTTATTCATTTAAACTTCTCCTGTTATTGTATGTGTATTGCTTTTCTATTCGATTGGTGACCTACTGATATATTTCAAAGAGCAAGATTTCATTTAATTTGTTGAGTTTCCTTTAACAAAACATGGCTTTTTTTTATGTTGTAAGAAGTCTTTGTTCATTTTAAGTCTATGAAAATTTTCCTCTTAAATGTTTTTCTAGAATGCTTGTGGTTTTAAACTTCTAGCTGGACTTCCTCGATATATTTCAGCTATTTTGCATGTATAGCGTAAAGTCTGAATTGGGCCCATTTATCCTCGGTGACCTGCTTTTGTAGCCCCACCCTTTCTATCTTGAAACGTTCCAGTGCCTTAGGTAAACATCAACAGAACAAATGAGTTTACACCTAGTTCTAGACTCTACTCCTTCCTTATTCTGTGTGTGTATCCTTACATTAGATCTAAGCTATCTCATTTCTGTAGTTTCGAACAGTGATTCCTGGTATCAGGTGGTTGGAAGACTCCAATGGCTGTTTCATTTCTTCAAAAATTGTTTCTGCTATGGTGTAGTCTGTTTGCATATCCCATACATTTTATAACGGCAATTAATGTTTATAGAGAATCTATGGGATTTTAATCTTGCATGCCTTGAGGCTGATATAATTTTAGAAGACATTTTCTTAACATTGAGTCTCCCCTATCAGGAACACAATGGGATGTGTTCATATCTTTTCCTTTATTTAGCAATGTTGTATATTTTAAATATATAGGCCATTCACATTTTGAACATATTAATTCACTTTTATGACCCCAGCACTTATGACCTAAGCTTAGGTCGGAAGATCTCCATGAGTTCATGGCCTACTTGGACTGCATCATGTGTTCCATATCAGCCTGAGGTACAGTTTAAGAGTCTGTCTTTAAATAACTAAAGGGACAAAATCATTCCTGAATACATTCTTGTTTGCTTTTGAACTTTTAAGTAATGTATTGCTTATATATGGTAGCTGTGTGCTAAGCTATGCCGGTGGGCAACTGTAATATCTTCTGTTTACCCACTTCAGGGTTCATTGATGGCAGATCTCCATACCAACGAGCCAGTTAACAAAAGCAAAGAATGACCAATATGCTTAAGCCATGCCTTACATGACACAAGGGTTATCGGAAATGAAGACTGAAATCAAATTTCGGCTTTGTTGCAGAATGGACTGACTGCTGTGCAGGAGGATTGTGCTAAGCAGGAGTGTGAGTTGTCTAATGGGAACAGAATGAGGACATCTGAGCAATGCCTATGTGTCTAGAGTCTTCTTGACCCCAGAGTGTAGGAAGCATGCCTCTAAAATGAGGGCTTAAGATCATATAGGGAACATGTGATGGATTGTATATGCTTGGCCTAGGGAGTGGCACTATTAGAAAATGTGGCCTTATTGGAGTAGGTGTGTTACTATGGGCATGGGCTTAAGACCCTCATCCTAGCTACCTGAAAATCAGTCTTCCACTAGCAGCCTTCAGATGAAGATGTAGAACTCTCAGTTCCTCCTGTACCATCCCTGCCTGGATGCTTCCGTGCCCCTGCCATGATGAGAATGAACTGAACCTCTGAACCTGTAAGCCAGCCCCAATTAAATGTCGTCTTTTATAAGACTTGCATTGGTCATGGTTTCTGTTCATAGCAGTAAAACCCTAACTAAGACAGAAGGTAAGTCAATGACTTTTCTTATTTATATGCTTTAGGGGAAGAGGAAAGTAGAGAAAGATGAAGATGTCAGAGATTTCCTGCCCTCAAGCAAGCCATTATGTTACGACCTTGTTACATATATTTATTAATGCCTGTAGCTCTTTATGTACAGTCTTAGATTTTTTTTCTTCATAGTTAACAGTGTCTTCAGAAAACACAGTTCTTACATCTAATTTTGTGCCTGTTATTTCTTTTTCTTGCCTTATTGCAGTGTACTGAAGCTGTAACAAGATAATGAGGGATGCAAGTTAGAGGCAAGAGCAGATATCCCTTATTTTAGTCTTCGAGGAGAGCAGAACATTCTTCACTACTGTTACAACTGTTGATCTGTTACAACTGTTTCCACAGGAGCTTCATGTCTGGGTGAAGTGTTTTCTATTTTTAGCACGAGGAAAACTTTTATTATGAGCTAGAATTGATTTTTATGAGGGCAACATCTTCATCTGTTGAATACTTATATCAGTCTTCTGTATTTTTTCATGGAAATTATACTAACTAGTTTTAAAATAGTAGGGCCTTAAACAAGCCACATCTATACATTGTCAGCCTCTCTTTTAATATCTTATTGACAACTCATATTTTCTAAATGATTTATTTATTTTATGTACAAGTATGTTTTTTCAACATGTGTGAGGCCGGGCAGTGGTGGCGCACGCCTTTAATCCCAGCACTTGGGAGGCAGAGACAGGTGGATTTCTGAGTTCGAGGCCAGCCTGGTCTACAGAGTGAGTTCCAGGACAGCCAGGGCTACATAGAGAAACCCTGTCTCGAAAAACCAAAATCAACATGTGTGAGGGAGTCACACCCCCTAGAGCAGGAGCTATAGACTGCTGTGAGCTGACATGTGGGTTCTGGGAATTGAACTCAGGACCTCTGGAAGAGCAGCCAGTACTTTTAACCACTGAGCCATCTCTCCATCCCCCCAATTTGTATATTTTCATAAAGAAGTCTTTATCATGTTTTTCTTGAAATGCTTCTCTGAGGTTTACTATGAATAGTTCTTGATTTTTAAAGAATTGAGAAATGTTCATATTTCCTGTTTTCTGACAGATTTTTTGGTTTAATGACTGGTATTACTCATTTCTCAAATGTTTTATAGAGTTCAACATTGAACCAGTTGGGCTCTCAGGTTTTTTCCTCAAAAAGTGTTTTATACTTGGGTTAGAATTTAGTAGATATAAATAAACTCTGCATTTTATCTATATCTGTCAGTGTTTTTTCTTTCTTTTAACTTTTTTGTTTGTTTGTTTTCAGACAGGGTTTCTCTATGCAGTCCAGGACAGCCTGGAATTTGCTCTGTAGACCAGGCTGGCTTCAAACTCAGAGATTTATCTGCCTCTGCCTCCCAATTGGTGGGATTAAAGGTGTGGGACACCACCTCTTTGCTCTCTCCTCTCTCTCTCTCTCTCTCTCTCTCTCTCTCTCTATATATATATATATATATATATATATATATACTGAAACACTCTTTTTATATACATATATATATATATACACACACATACATACATACATACATACATATACATATACATATATAGTGATGGTGTGTATATATTTATGCATGCATGTATGCTTGTGTGTATGTGTGTGATTATGGGTGTGTGTGGGGTGTGGGTATGCATATCTGTGTATGTGCAGAGGTGAGAGAAAGATGTTGGTCTTGTGTCCTGTGCTTAATCAGTTTCAGACACGGACCTCTCAGTGTTGAGCTTGGCTGGCAGCCATCAAGCCACACAGATCCCCTTGTTTCTGCCTTCCATGTGTGTTGTCACATGCAGCTCTTTGGAAGAGGGCTGAGATATGAACTCAGGTCCTGGCTCAGGTGCAGAAAGCATTCTTGTCTACTGAGGTCTCTCCCCAATTCGTCTATGATGTTTTTAGGGATAAGATTCATTTTATTTAAGCTAAAGATTTATTGACATAATGGTCCCAATATTTGCTTTTTTTAACCCTTTAATATCTGAATTTTGCTTGAAATTTCTTTATAATTTCTGATTTTGGTAATTTCAGTTCTATCTCCTCCTCTCTATTTTTGTCCTTCCTTTCTTCCCTCTCTCCTCCCTCTCTTTTTTTGTTTTAAAAAATCTAACTAGGAGTTTTACATTTTTCATTAAACAGCCTTTCTTTGGTCATTTTGTTTTTCTACTTCCTCTCTTCTTTATTTATTATTTATTTTTGCTTCTGTACTTTTGTATTAATTTATTTTCACAGATTCTTATGATTGATTCTCTATCTTCCTTACCTTGTCATGTAAATGTTTTATACCTAGCTTTTATATGCCCACATATCATTATTGCCCATTTTATATATGAGGACATGATACAGTCATCTCTTTGTTTATGGGGGGGGGAGGAGATTTGTTCCCATGTACATGGAAGATTCTAGAATCCATGGATACTCAAGTCCACTTGAAGAATTTGAACATAACCTATACATATCTCCTCTCACCCTTTGAAGATTCTTTAGCTTACTTATATTGACTAAGACAATTACTGTGTTGTTGAAGATATAATGACAAGGAAAAAATACACATATACATCAAAGATACAGCCAGGCAGTGGTGGTGCACACCATTAATCCCAGCACTTGGGAGGCAGAGGCAAGCAGATCTCTGAATTCTAGGCCAGTCTAGTCTACATTATGAGTTACAGGGCAGGTAGAGCTATACAGAGACACCCTGTATGGTGGAGAGGGGAGGAAATTCTGCATAAATCAAAACCACATTTTTTTTGTTGTTTCTCAGAACGAGAGCTTGTATATACAGAGCACCAACTGTGATATTCAGGGTACACTAGGGACATTTGCTTAGAATGTGCAGTCTCTAGCAAAGCCTAGACATTCTTCTCAAATGAGTACTGAAAGACATTTTGATGTACACTTAGGGGACATGGGTGGGCACATCCTGGTTACCAGCCTATCATTTCTCTAGCTCTAGGCAGATGCAGAAAAATTTCAAGGTCTGAGGTCCAGGCTGTGTGATGAATTTGCAACCTTCAGAAAAGCCTTAGTTTAATAACCTCAGGGTTTCGGCATGTGTTCTCCAGCTAAAGAACAGATGTTTTCTCTGAAACAAAAGCACAGGGCTCTACAGTTGTTCTAAGGGATTGCCACAAATAACATTGAATGTGGGAGTGACAAGTCCCGAGGAGACTGTCTCTACAGGATCACAAGCCTGTGCCAAGGTCTCGGGGTTGAAAACGCAAGACTTTATTGGTGCTTTGGTGTTTTAACAAGCAAGGGCTTAGAGGTTTTAAACCACTTCGAGAACTTTCCAAAAGTTCAGCTGCACAGCTGCGCAGCAGTGACAGCTGTGTGGGTTTCAGGATCCCGTGTCTGCCTTTCTCTCAGATCTTCCTTCCTTCCTTCCTTCCTTCCTTCCTTTCTTTCTTTCTTTCTTTCTTTCTTTCTTTCTTTCTTTCTCTCTCTCTCTCTCTCTCTCTCTCTCTCTCTCTCTCTCTCTCTCTTTCTTTCTTTCTTTCTTTCTTTCTTTTCTTTTTCATGTTTGCTGAATGCTCTACCAAACCTGCTGCCTCCACCTGCAGTCTGTGCATGGAGCTGCCTGTGAGAAATCTCAGCTCCCAACCAGAGTGAAAAGTCTGGATCAAGCTTCACTCCTTACTGCTGGCAGATACTTCAAAGCACACAGAGACCCTGGAAATGAACAACAAAGCACTCCTGTGCCAAGTCCACCCCAAGAAGCTCAGTTTTCCTGTGTTCAGTCTCCTTACCCCATGCATCACATGTCACCCAGGGATTCCTCACAAGCCTGAGACAGCCTCTCCCAGTTCTGATCTCCAATGAGCATCTCCTCTGTGGTTGTCCTTGGCTTTGGCCCAAAGGAAAGACTCCTTCTGTCTTCCCTTCTTTCCTACACCTCACCCCCTTTCAGAAAGAGTACCAGGAAAGGGGAAGAATTGCTTTCTTTTTTGTCAACTTCTTTTCTATGGACCATTAATCACCCCAAAAAGACAATGTTTATGTTCTGTAAGTCATGATCAGAAAAAGAACTTTCAAAGCATTTTCCATTGTTATGACTTGTACCCTCAGGACCGGGAATGTAACTTGGTGGTAAAGAACTATGCTCAAAGCAGGAAAAGAGGGAATGGAGAAGCAGAAGGAGGGAGGAAAAGAGGGAAAGAAATAGAGAGGGAGAGAGGAAGGGAGGGAAGGAGAGTTGGAAGAAGGGAGGGAGAGAAGGGAAGAAAAGAAGGAGAGAAAGGAGAGGGAGGGAGAAGGTGGAAGGAGGAAGAGAAGGAGGGAATGGAGAAAAGAGAGGGAGGGGGAGGGGAGGGATGGAGAGAGAAAGGAAGAATATCTATATCATCAGCACCCTGGCCACCCTTGTGCTCTTCACAAATGCTCTTCAAGGTGTCGATGAGGCTGTCGCAGCTTATGTTGTTTGACTGGGGGCTCACCCACCTTGTCCCCATGTCTCTCCTGCCAATTTAGGGCATTCATTCTCTGAACACCCCCTAGTTAGCATGTGTGCTCGAAATATTTACCATTATTTTACCCATGTACACCAATCACGTCAGCGCTGCCGTGATTCTTACCGGTAGCATGTGGAATGTGTTGACTTAAAATTTCATAAGTAAATATCAAACACACACACACACATATATGTCGACATCACTTTTTCTTTTAAATGAGACTAGGTACAAATAATTGTGAAAACCACAATGATATGATTGTATTATTCATAATTATAGATCCTGTGGTACAGAAGCTAAATTTCAACAGGAGATTCCTTTGGAAATAGGGTCCTTAAGAGTTACAAAGTGCCAGATAGGTGGCAGAGCCCTGGTGGAAGTTTCTCTAAGCAGTGGGTGGCACAGATACAAGACATACCAGTGACTACTCCGCAGTTTGTCCCTGATCAATCATGCCAGTCTGGATAAATGCATCCCTCCCCTACCCGGTATAGCTGTCTCCATACACAATATGGATATTAGCATACTTTATGACCCCTTGTGATTTATATCAGAAGAATCAGTTAAGTAGTGAAAAGAGAAATAGAACTACTTGATTAAAAATGTAAGAACAAGGACCCATCTATTGTATTTCCACATTGAAACTCCCTGGTGGCAAAGGGTGGGGGTGGGGGAGAAACCGAGGCTGAAAAGGCAGGGAGGAAAACTTACATTTCGAAGTTAATCAAAAGAATTGTCATACAAAATGCAGAAACGGCAACAATTGAATGAATGAAAATGGTCGGACACAACTGACTGAATTTCCACATTTGGAAGCAAACTAGGACTTGGTGACGGGGCTTGGCTCGGCCCGTTGTCAAATGATTGGATGGCACAGCTTCATAGACACAAACACTGCTGTGCTGGTTTTGTTCAATTGCGTTTGCATCCTAATGAATAGCAATGATGCTCACCTGTCCCCGTTGAATCCGTAATGAAAACTCTAGATAGAAATATTTATCTTCCTGACTAGATGAGACGAAAATGTGTAAAAACCACAGACAGATAGCACCGTCTTCCTCAAGCTAGAGGGGATGTGAGCCTAGGAATTTTCCAGCAGGGTAACACAGTTTGACCCAAACCATGCACCCCCTTACCCCATCTTGTAAGAAGAGTCCAGGTCAAAGACAGGAGCCAATGACTAGAGATTGGTGGGTTTCTAGGAAGAATAAAATATCCTTCAAGGGGCTGGAGAGATGGCTCGGTGGTGAAGACCACTGACTGGTTTTCCAGAGGTCCTGAGTTCAGTTCTTAGCAGGTGGCTCACAACTATCTATAATGGGATCTGACGCCCTCTTCTGGTGTGTCTGAAGAGAGTGATAATGTACTCACATGCATTAAATAAATAAGTAAAAGGCCCAGAGTTAAATAAAGTATCCTTCAGCTGTCAATGCCCTCAAAGGGTCTGGGTTTTCTCTTGTTGGGCAAAGTGCTTATTTCTTGTCTCCTTTCGTTCCTGACGTCCAGCTGTAGGTGATTTATTTTACAGCCGTGCTGCTCTGGCTGATGATTGAGCACCCAACCTAGGCTCAGGGACCCCTCTGTCCTCACCAACTGGGGGGCTTTGTACAGGAATCATACATCAGTTGTCAGATCACAACATGGAGACCCAGGTACTCCAATGACAACTCGTTCATCTGTAATCTTCCTTTTAATACACAGTTCCAAACAAATCATCTCACTCCATCCACTAAACCCATTGTCTGGCAGCACCATTGCTGTCTGGAGAGACTCTTGGATTGTCAGGCTTTAAAGACTTCAGCCTTTTCCTGGCCAATTTGCCAAAGAATGTATCAGAGTTAGTTATTGATCCTTTCCCTTGAACCCTTTCATCTCTTTCTTTTCTGCTTCCTTTCTTTCCCCCTCCTAAGCTGACATTCAATAAAAGGCATTTCTCTCAGGTGCCAGCAGAATGTCAGCGCCAATACCTTCCACAGTGTGTATTTCTGTTTCCCCCCTTTCCCTAGAAAGACCCCTTTCATGGGTATATCGACAATGTGGAAACCTACCTGCCATGCTGGTTTTTCTCTTAGGCATTCATTTTAATTGTTGTTATGAACCTGAATTGGTCCATGAGACTGGATTCCATTTGAATATAATATTTGGGTCTTACTGCATGAACCCCTACCTTCATTTTTAAATTACAGGGTACACTGGTTGTCAGGGAATTTTATTTTCTACTTAATTTGTAGAAGAAAACCAAGATTAGTCAGAGGTATTTAGATAGCTAATTAGTTTCTCAACAGGAATAGATTTGGGATTTAGCCTTCAGAAATATGAACCATTGTTTCAAAAAATCCTTGACACTGAACAGAGCTACATTTCCCGCTGTGAGAGTGGCTCACTTCCCGCCTGTTCCTTGCCAGAGGCCTCATCTTGTATTGTCCTATGAGCCAAGATCAAAGAGGAAAGCCTAGGGAATCCCACACATAATTACTGGAAAGATGGATCAGGTGGTTAGGGGGACAGTTAGTATTTACAATGACATTCGAGATGTCTAAGAACGGAACCAAGTGACAGCTGTTAGAAGATGCTGGTAAGCCCCATGCAGACTGTAGGACCCGGCGTTTGGGTAGACCTGTAAGGATTCTGCCCATATTATCCTGCAGATAGCTCACTATTCACCAGAGTGATGCTTTATAGAAGTGTTTGAATGATGCTCAGATGTACGGTCCCTTGGTAGGTCTCATGGAGCAGACAGAGACATGGCTTACATGCAGCTAGTACTTCTGACAAACCCTACCTTGTTGATTAGCTTGGGTGGAATCCAATCCTGTTGCCATTTGCTACATTGACATGAAGGAGGACGCTTGTCTGAGCAGCCACTTTCAGAATCCTTTCTGATCCTCCCAGACACAGCGTCAAAGGGTTTAGATTGTGGAGCCACCCAATCAGCAACAATATTTTATTTTTATTCTCTTCCCCTGTCTCCTCACCCTCCCCCGCTTTCCTGATTGTAGTATTGGGGCTACTGAGGTTAATTTAAATAAAGTTAATTTGGCTAGGAATTAGTTGCAGTTAGGAAAAGCGAAGTGTTGATATGGTGGAATATAAGCAATTTACAAATTGATATATGAATTCTAAAAATATGCCCATGAAATTTTCATGATTCTAAAATGGGAATGGAACCAAAATGTTTAGTCAGACATGATAATTATAGCTAACATTTATTGAAGCCTTATAATGCGACAGCTACTGTTGTAATTACTTTACATTTATTAGCTATGTAGTTCAGACAATAGCCCAGTGAGGCAATTCTTATTATCATTTTGCAAAGCCAGAAACAAGCACGGCATGGCTGTAATCCACTTCAGGCACCAGTGGGTAGTGGTGTCAGTACTGGACTGTGTTTCTTACACAACAGTCAACAATCACCTGGCCAGCAGGGCTGTAAGCGGTTCTGGCTCTTGTCCCTTAAGTTGTAAAGTGTTTCTCAGAGACTACTTGTGTAATATGTTGAAAATACCAGTTAGAACTTCTACCTTGAAAGTATTAATAATTATAATAATTATCAATCATTTGTTAGTTATTTTCACTTTTGTTGTGACAAAACAGCTGGCAGGAGGCACCTTGAAGAATGGATTTACGGTTTGAAGGGCTATGGGATCTGTACCATCGGGGTGGATAGACCTGATGCATGGTGGGAAGACCTGAGACAGCTGATGACACTGTGTCTATAGCCAGGGAACAAGGCAGAGGTAAATACTGGGACTCAGCTCACAGTTTCCCTTTTGTTTATGTCAGGCTCCAGCCCATGGCATGGTGCTGCCCACTTTCAGGGCGTGTCTTTCCTCATTGGTTCAATTATTCTGTAAGCATCCTCATGAACATACCTAGAGACACGTTTCCATGGAGGCTCTCAATGCAGTCAGGTAAACAATGGACGTTTACCACAATGAACTATTTTGCCTGTATTTGTGCTTATTCATTTCTTGGCTGTGGTGGCAAACCTGCCAGCAACTGGTGGCTTTGGGTAGCAGAAGGTACACTCACATTTTGAGGGTCCTGAGTTCTGATGTCATGTTGTGGCAGGACTGGGCTTTCCCAGAAGGTTCCAGACACTGACTATCCTCATTTGTTTCTTCCTCACATCTTCGACTTACAGAAATCCTCAGCCTTCCTTCACTCATGGGTGCTCTCTCTAACCTTCCCACCCAGTGTCCCCTAGTGTTCTTCCTCTGAATTTATCATCTTCTCATTAGGCTAATCTCTACTCTGAATATGACCCAATCATAACTTGATTACTTATGCAAAGGTTCATCTTCCAAATAAGGCCACACTCACAGGTGGTGGAAATTAGGTCTTGAATATATTTGGGGGCAGGTGGGAGGGGATTTGATTCTACTTAGCTCCTATTATTTCTTTTTGATATAATTTTGATAAAGCAATTTTCCTCTTCTTCCTCTAACATTTATCTAATCCTTTTATTTCTTCCTTAAAACAGTATCTAATTTACTAGCGGATGTTTCCCAGCACACAACAGGCAAGCACCCAAACCCACGAAGAGACCGGGGACTCTGGACTCAATTCATACTGTATGGATGAAATGTATATATAATATGTGTATGTGTATACATGTAAATACACATATATACATTTTGTGTACGCAGACTTTCGTTTTAGACCCCTTTCATTCTAGCATGACTTTGGAATCCTAAAGTGGATGGATGGGCACACATTTGTTGTAGAAAAGGGCAAAGGGTGTTATTACAACTCACTTCAACTCCTGCAGTGATAAGGAAGCATCATGACTTAGACCTGGTGGATGTTACTTTGTTTCAATAAAACATCCTGTGGTCAGATTTTTATTTGAGAATGGGTTTCTTTTTATTCTCTCTTGGAGATTGCTTTTTCCATTAATTGTCTGCACTAGTTAAAACAAAGGAGAGAGCGGGAGAGAAAGAGAGAGAGGAAGAGAGAGAGAGAGAGAGAGAGAGAGAGAGAGAGAGAGAGAGAGAGCAATTGTACAGCTGACACCCACCTGTCACCTTGTACTGCTAGAATTTCTGCTTAGTTGTTGGGAAATCTTTGTTTTCTCACCTTCCTCCTAACAGTTCGCTAAATCGAAGATGCTTAATTCAGCCATTCCTGTAGCCGGCACTTACATTGTTTCTAATTCTTTTCTTTTGCTTTATTACTGCGATGAATATTTATACATATAACTTTTTTACCCTTTGAGTTGATTTTCTAAGAGAGATTTTGAAAAGACTACCCTATTTTGGGATATCTTGATGGCCTATTGTTTGCTAGAGAGTACTGTCAGCAACTGCTTGCAGAATCACCCCAACCTTTGAGTCCTGGAGCTTACCATTTACTTCCTTGTTTTCGGTGGTTTTTCATTGTCTTTGTTTTAACTTTGTAATTACCACAGTGGACAACTTGTCAGATGCATTTTGTCTCCACATTAAAATTATCCCAGAGCCAATAGCTTATCTTTCTTTCACAGTTGTTAAAACCCTCCTAAGAAAGAAGTTAGATTGACTCGTTGCATAACCCACCACTTAAAGCTTCCTGAGTTGACAGGGTTGCAATAATTTAATTTCTGTTCTTGGTGCCCATGTGGTCAAATTTCATTCTTGAAAACCAGCAAAAATTAAAGGAAATATAAAAGTTCATTGTATGAACACAGCAAGTTTGTTACAGCAAAAACAACTCAATGTACACAACTCCTTGTTTTAATTAAACAGCAGTGTTGACATGTCTCTTGTTTGGGGTGCTGCTTTCCCCCTTATTTACTGTGGTAATCACAGGTCCTACACACTCTGTAAACTTGTTGAATGGAAGTTGATTCATCTCATAATGAATTCATAAGTATCTGCTCAAATTAGCTTTAGTAAATAAAATTACCAGCTTATCACTCACTTTTCTCAAATGGCTTATGCTAAATTAATTTGCAAATGTATCGATTTGCATTATGCATCTAAAATGTATAGTCACATATTTATTAGGAATTTGCCTTTATCACAGTTTTGAAAGATCTATATTTAAGACCTGACTTACGATTTTAAAAGAATTAGTTTGGAAAACGCGTGTGTACTCAGTGGTAGGTAGGTCTCTTGAGTTGCATCTTCTTACATCAGTCGCTTGTTATAACTAAATCCAGGACTATCCATGAATGGCTGGCAGAAGGTGTTAAACAATCAATGAGATTTTACGTTATTTCATATTAATTATGCTTTCCCAACTTTCCTATTTAAAAGCAAGCATGGAGCTGGTTTCAGACTCAGAGCCATCTTCATTTATTTAATATTAGCAGCCTTCTTTGTGGCTACCCATAGACTGTTATTTTAACGTGGTTACCAATCCCTATGGGTTGGGGATTGAGTGTCCCTTTCACAAAGGTCACCAAAAGCCACTGAAAAACACAGATACTTACATTACAACTCATAAGAGTAACACAATGACAGTGAGTAGCTAAATTACAGTTCTGAAGTATCAATGAAAATAATTTTATGGTTGGGGGTCACCACAACATGAGGAACTGTATTAGGGTATCGTAGCATTACAAAGGCTACGAACCACTGCTTTAGAGGTAGGATTCTGGCCACAGGCAAAACAGGACAATATGTTTAATCTTTACCAACTTAGGTAAAGATTTAGTGGGTTGTTATTCTAATCTTCTGGACACAAAATCATATCATAGCGCTAGTCAAATATGTCCCTGGTTTATGAGCTAAAGATGTGTTTGTATATTTTATATATATAAACACATGCATATATACTGTATGCATGAAATGTATATATAATATGTATATGTGTACACATGTATATATTCATATATACATTTTGTGTACACACATTTTCATTTTAGACTCCTTTCATTCTAGTCTTATTTTGTAATCCTAAAGTGGATGGGTCGCCAAACATTTGTATTAGAAAAGGGCAAAGGGTGTTATTACAACTCACTTCAACTCCTTCAGTGACAAGGAAGCATCATGACTTATTTTTAGGCCTGATGGGTGTTACTTTGTGTGAATAAAACATGCTGACAGAGAACATTTGATGTATTATTTGGACACTCAACAGACTGAACTGGAAAGAAACAGTGAATTCAAGAGACAGCTGAGGTTCTCTGAGTGAGGGGTGTTGAGCAGACAGGGAGGGACAAAGTGTGAGGAAAAGATGAGACTTCTAAAATTAATATGTGGAAAAATACCCTTTGGGGGTGGTGACCAAAAGCATTGATGAAGAACAGGAACACTTAATATTTAATTTCAAATTGTTACTTTGTGGTAGATTATCCAGTTGTTTGAAGGAATCAAGAGTGAGGCTGTGCTCTCTGGATTGAGTGAGGGACAGTAAAAGGAGAAGAGGGAGGAAAGGCATTTGTCTTCCAGAGAAGTATAATTCTTGAGTTTGCTAGTCAAAGCACCTTTTGTGAACTTTTTGTGTTAGAAAGCACTGCCAACAAAGAGGTCATCTGAATCAGCCCTCTTTCCCAGTAATCTCGTCTGGTTCCAGAACACATCCCCAGAGGGTATCATGGCTTCAGGTCTTTGCTTCCATACAAGTCAGGCCATGGAACTTGTGGGAACTGGTGCTTGTCCACATTGATGACAGTCTGTCCGTGAAGGGGTGTAGACTCTCCCAGAGGCTCCCAGATGAATACTGTCCTGTCATCAGCATTATCAGCTCAGACAGACTGTTCCTTGCACGTTGTTCTCTATGTATCTGCTCTTTCTTCCTTATGTGTCACTAGGTTTTAACTCTAGATCGGCCTTCCCGTGTATAATCAGAATACCAGGTGTTTGTTTACATACAATGAATATTTTGCTCTTTGCACAAACTCCACACACGAGGCGGGTAGGTGGGGAGAAGTACTTATTTTCAGTCTTGGTTTCCCTCAGAATTAATTTTGGTCTGTTAGTTTTAATTTTCACATAAAGCAGGGCTCAAGGCAGACTGGCACAACTCCTTAAGCCACGGGTACAACTGGCCTTATTTTGTCATTGCTAGTATGTACTGTAGTGCCTTGCAAAAAAAAAATGCACCATATATATTTCTGCGGAAATAAATGGATGTTTCATTCTGATAGAGAAACAGAGAAGATGAGTAGCAGAGACACTCCAGTTGAAAAGGAATGCTATTAAGACTAAATGTATTCATTTGTCTTTTTACCTATTAGGCAATAAAAGATTGCCCTGTTTGAAGAGAAACTCAAGGCTGAATGAGATGCCAAAAAGCCTTTTGTACAAACTTTCCAGATATCCTTAAGCTTGTCATACTCTCCCCTGGAGCATCTTTCTTAAAGTTCAAAGACATCCATTACAGATGCAAAGGGAAGAATCTCATGAAGAGAACAAACCTGGAAACAGCTACCACAGGCACATAGGATGCACTGGTGAGGTGCCTGGTTTTCTCGTCAGATATGTGTTTCTATGAACCAATCCCACTGTAAGTAGTCTATGAGGCAAGGACAACAGGTACCTGGGAACTTAAAATCATCAAGCAAGCAAAAATCTCATGTCTGGACTTTGCTTTCTCCATAGCCTGTAGGACCTTAAGCTCCTACCTAGACTGGTACAGCACCTTGAAGGAAAGAGGTTATGTTGCCTCCCCTAGGTGTTTGTCGTGGTTCATGTTGGCCCTACTTGCTTCATGATGTCCATTAAGGAACTGAGATGAAATAAAGGACTTAGCTAATACCTATGAGTTAACTCCCTTACCCAAACTTGAGCCATACTCAGGTAGCTGAGAATGTCTAGGGCAGGGGAAGCTGCAGATTGGAAAGGCTGGACCTAGGGCAGGAAACGGGATGAAGGGAGTCCTGATCCATCTCATGTCCATGAAAACTCTTAAAAGATTCTTGTTTCCACTTGAGTAGATGAACAAAGAGAGCTCATTGGTGAAGTACAATCTCGATGCCGTCTTACACCGTTAGTGGATGGATGAATCTGTGCCCTAGCCCTTCTGAACCTCAAATCCCTAGCATGAAAAATAAAAACAAAAATCAAAAGAAAAATATTCAATTTGTAAGTCCGTATTTTTTTTTCACAATTAAACTTGTCCGTTATTGATGTCAAACTACCATTTGAGGAAGACGAACATTGGGGCTATTTTTAGAGACTATTTTTAAAAGTCAATCTTATTCTTGGAGAATTTTCTACATATATGAAATGTACTTTGGTCAGATTCAGTCCTGCTCTTCCCCTATCTCCTCCCAGATCCAACCCTACTTCCTCACCCTCTCCTAACTACTTTGTGCTTTGTTTTATAACTTTATCCATTATTTGTTTTATAATTACCTGGCTAATCTGCACTACTCATGCGTGCAGAGCCATCTATTGGAACATGGTCAACCTACCATGGGCCTCACTCTTAAAGAAAACCCATTCTTCTCTCCCTAGAAGCCGCTGACTGTCTGTAGCTCGCTCCTCAGTTATGTATGGAACTCATGGGACCCTCTGACCTCCATGCTAGAGTGCTAACTTCCCTTTCTTTATTGTGTAGGCCTTGGGCAGTCATTCACAGCTTCTGTGAGGTTGTAAGTGTGGCAGTCCCATTGTGTCCAGAAGACACAGTCTCCCTTGTCCTTCCTGCCCTCTGCTGTTTACAATCTTCCTTTCCTCTTTTCTGAAATGGTCCCCCAGTCTTGGGGGTAGAGATGGGGATTTGGTATTGATGTTCCATTCGTGGCTGGATACTCTATAGACATTGATTTGCTCTCTGCACTTTGACCAGTTGTGAGTTTCTTTATTAACAACCACCCACCTCACAGAGAACCTTTTCAAATGAAAGTGGAGAGCTGAAATGTGTATTTTTTAAACATGTGGTGCCTGCTAGGCATGTTTTGGGATTTTTTTCAATATCATTGTAAGTTATTTTGTTTTCTTGAAATGTGTGTGTGTGTGTGTGTGTGTGTGTGTGTGTGTGTGTGAGAGAGAGAGAGAGAGAGAGAGAGAGAGAGAGAGAGAGAGAGAGAAAACACCACTTCTGTCCTGTCTTGAGAAGAGTCTTATGTCTTTGTGACCTTGATGTTCTGGCAATATTCTTCTAGCCCTTCTCCCTGGCCTTGTCACCTCTATGGTTCAGTGCAGATGCAGGATTCTTGAAGGCTTTGACTGGTTGGTTTGTTTTGTCCTATACTTTCTCCCTCTTTCTCTAGTTGCTGAGTCTAAGGCGGGGTTCCCCTATGAGCTTATTTTCTGTCATTGTTATAATTCCCAGGACATGTTTTATTTTTCCTTTCTTACACCTTCCCCCATTCTAACCCTAACCCCAGCCACGGCAGAGGCACAATGTAAACAGAGTGGAATTTCAGTTGGGGCAGACATATTGGAGACGCTGCCAAGCCATGTTGAAATAGATTGGTGATAGACTAGGTTCAAATAGATTGAAATAGACTAGGACTCCGTGTGTGAGAAACACAGTGTCAGAAACTTTGCTATGTTTGGAACTACATATTCCCACGGTGCAAGGAAACCATCCGGGTGCCAAGCCTAGTGACCTCATGTGTGCATTTGAACTCTGTGCACAGGAGGGACTTCCAGTCACCAAGCTCAGGAGAAGTTTGAAAGAAGGGAAGAAAACTGCAGTGACCCCTACCCCACTGTCCTCATCAACAGCACCCAACTCCCACTTCTCTTCACAGCCTGTGTCAAGTCTTTTTCTATTCTTTTAAAAATCAGACTGACTCCCCTAGAGCTTTCACCTTTCCCTCTAAGTTAGCTGCAAACCCACATGTCATCTTTCTGGTTGTTTTCCACAAAGACAAGCTGACACTGATTTTGCAAAAGCATTAACAAAGGGAAGCTCTTGGTTCAAATGTAGAGGGTAACGCTCAAGGTTAGGATGGTTTGCCACCAGCTACCCAGAAGAAACATTTCCCAGGGTCAACACTTTTTCTGCTTTGTAGTTATTTCTCTGTCCCTCAGCTGTTCCCAGAGATTACACCTAAAGGGTGACTTGGGGTTTTGTTTCATTACATAA
The DNA here is from genome assembly GCF_004785775.1 of Grammomys surdaster. Classification (NCBI taxonomy): domain Eukaryota; kingdom Metazoa; phylum Chordata; class Mammalia; order Rodentia; family Muridae; genus Grammomys; species Grammomys surdaster. The sequence continues at coordinate 7,640,659 of NW_021604601.1, read as the reverse complement.
CACTGTGTGCATGCATCAGATTATCATATCTTTAAATGACACACACTATAATATAGTTATAATAATAACTACATACCCTTCACACAGACTTATTTGCTTGTTGGAAGGACTACAGCAAACATTTGTTCTCAAAGAAAAATGTAACTAAGAACAGCTCAGCAAAGCATTACACTGAGGTCAGTTATTCGTGTTGCAGAATGAATTTTGTTTTTATTTTTATTTTTTGAGATTTGTAGGGAAGTATCAGATCACGGATCTTTCATGCTCTCTTTGATGTCAGTCGTGTAGAAGGCAATGGTCTAATATTATAAAGCAGCAGGGCTTATGTAACGCTGACACAGTTAGGAATAAGGCAATTTCAGGAAAATGTATGGAGGCTGGAAATAATAAAATAAGACAAAACAAAAACCCAAAACATGCCTTCCTGTTGTAGGGAGAATGAGACTAACTGCTAGCACTGGGGTAAAATTGGAGACTTGTGTAATGGGAAGTGACAAACCGGAAGAAGGACGACAATGTTGACTCTATTGTTACCAGGATTTCTTGGAATTAATGAGAAAGTTGAGCAGCTGAAAGACAGTAGGTTTGTGACTCAGGAAGGCCTGTAGGAAACTTATAAATGTTGAGCAAAGACACTCTTCCTCCCTCAAGTGTCAGTTCATTCAGCGGCCCTCCAGTAGACGTCATCTGCAGGGTGTGGTCATCGGCAAATGTGAATCCACCTCCTGCATCTGGCCAGATGCTTTGAGGAAACAATAGAAAACCCAAACATGCTGTTGCACACTGAGCAAAGGTTTTCAGGTTATCTTCCAGAAGTACCCAGGGAGTCGCAGGAAATGATGGGGTGGAGCAGAAGGAATGTGATCAAGTACAGCTCTCTATCTTGTATCTTAAAATAAATATGAGAGCAGCCTTAGCTCAGATCTGGACACTCATCTTTGCTTTTGCAACAGTTTCTAGCTTGTCTCCCTGCAAGGCTCCTTCTGTGTCCCTGACACTCTTATGGGAGCTGTCCTATACGGCCATTATGGTGACTTGGGTATGTGTGTATCTGTTTGTGTGTATATGATCAAATGTGTGTGTACATATGCGTGTGGAGTTCAGAGATCGACGTTGGGTTGATCTACAATTGCTCTTTACCTTACTTTTGAGACTGAGCCATGTCCCCAGGCTCCAGTTGTGGTGACTCTGATAGAATTTTTGCATCAACCCTCCTCCTGAATTTCTTTTAGAATGTTAACCACCAAGGACTGATCCTTGTTTATCCTTCTGTCCCAATACCTTCCTTTTGTTTTAAAGCTATAATCTCTCTCACAAGTAGGTTCATTCTTCTCCTAGGACTTTGCAACCACCTCAGTGAACACTTTCGGTTCTCTGTCTTGGTTACCTGTCCTTGATGCCCTTAGAGTGTGTATTCTAGCAATTGTACTAAAGTTGTCTGGGGTCATGTTACTATTCTCTTACTAAGCTACATTTCTTCCTGGGTGTTAGTAGCCTACGATCATGGGAACATCTTTCTGATGTCATCTGCTAAGAGACCTTAGCATTCCTAATTGTCTCATCATGATGTTTCATTGGCCTCTGGTAATATTGGCAACTGGGAAGATCATGCTTTATCTGTCAGTGCTGTTATTTAGGATGCTGGGCTCCAGGCTTATGGGAAGCTTCAGCAGCTCTAATCATCTTCAGTTGTATTTATAAGAATGTCTATATCAGTGGGGACAGTGTCTTTCTCTTCTTGTCCATACGGTCAGTCTGAAGGACCAACAGGCTTTGGTAAATTCTGAAATACAACTAGTGTTCTCCTTCAGTGTTCTCTCTGGGCTTTGTCACTAGGATGCTGTTTGTAGGATTCATAAGAGAGGCTGTCTATCTTGAAATCAGTATTATTTATCTTTTTTTCGGGGGAGGGGACATGGAGACAAATCTAAATTATTCAAATTTCATGGAAAAATAAAATTATAGACTTGGAAAAAAATTTTAATTACTAGACTGACATATTTAATCTATATCTCAATTTGTACAGTGTGAAAGCCTCATATAAATGCATTATGCTTTAGTATGCACTATGAAGCTAATTAGAATTTATGTATGAAGATACAGAAGAACTGCCACGGAATCCAGAAAGTATTTGGTGTGGGTCCTCTTTGATTTTCATTAACGGCTTTGGAATGAAACATATTGCTTAAAAATACACAAAATGTCCACCATGAAGAAGAAACTGTGCCATAGTCAAAAGCTTAGGAAGGAGATCATCCTATTTTAGGATTTTAAAATGTACACCTGACAGATGCCTACAACTCAAGTGTCAGGGGGAAATTGTTACCTAACGCTGTGGTCTGTGTGTTTCTGCATTTACAAAAGTCCTGAATTCAGGTCTAACCTCAAGAGGATTACAGAAAGAGATGGGACCTTTCTGCAGGAGATCAGACAATGAGGGTAATATCTTCAGGTATGAAATTAGTTCCTGTAAAGCAGGACCCAGAATGTCCCATGACTTTTCACTGTGTGAGGACATGGCCAAAAGCATCGTCTAGGAATCAAAGGGCATCATTTATGAGGCATGGGGAGGGGACTCTCACAAGAAAGTGAACCTCCTGGTACCTTGATTCTAGACTTCTTAGCCACCAGAACTATTGAGAAATAAAATCCCTTAGTATCTATAGCTATCTTGCATATGATATTTTTTTTTAAATAGAAGCCAGAACAGACCAAGGCTTCTATTTGATAAGAAGATACTTATCTTTGATAAGTGAAATCTTCACTTATCAAAGACAAAATGAAGAATACTCTTAAAACAAATTTCTTTTGTTTCCTTTAGGATTTGATTCCTCTAGTACAATGGCTATCCTCTAATAGCACACTGGGACATCTCTGGTATCTAAACTCTGTTTGCCATGGAGGAGAGTTGGTCACTGAGAACAATTCTTTCCACACTGACTTGAGGGAATCTCTTTGAAGTTCTTGAAAGGTCAAGGTTGACAGGCTGGCTGAGAACAGTGGGGTTGAACACAGCCTTGAGTCAGGCTATGCCCTTTGTGGCAGCTGACTGACTATTCATGCTGATGGATTTTATTTCCATTTATGTGACAGGTTGGTTATACTTTACATGAAATATCTGGGACCAAAAAAATGTTTTGAATTCCTCCTCCTCCTAGATTTTGGAAATTTTCCTATACATAATAAGATCTTAGAGATGGGATTTGAGTCTAAACATGAAGTTGATTTATGTTCCTATATGTCTTATTCATATAGTCTGAGGGTAATTTTATATTTATAGTAATTTTATATTTATAGTAAGCCATGCTTTCAAAGAAACCTCTCACAGGAGGTCAGGGATGGAATTTTCCATTTGTAGCACTATAGTGGTTTCCAAAATGTTTCAGAGTTTGGAGCATTTCAAATGTCAGATTAGGGATAGTTAGCCTGTGTTAACAAACTATTGTCTCTCTGCCAACTTCTCTTCACAGTTTTATTTACTGATGAATGTACATATATCTTCAAGGAAGGACTCAGTTGGCTAGCATGTGACTCTCATGAGAAAGACTCCATATTGGTCCATGGAATTGTGAACTTGACCATGCCTTTTTGTATATCCCCTGTTTTACCGTGAACATGGCAAATGACCATGTGTGCCTTCATGTCTTGCCTTTCAAACTCTGCTGTTAGGCTCCCAAACATCACAGGGAGCTTCACCAAGGAAAGCGGGGCTGGTCTTCAATACCACTACCTGTTTGCTCTGCTCACAGCAGATCACATTATGTCTGCTTTCTCTATTAGCTACATGTATGACTCTGCAGCTAGAAGATAAAATAAACGGACAAGTTCTCACATAGGGCAAACCCAGCAGTATTGTTAGAAAAGTGGCCTCAGATGTGTCTCATTGAGTATGAATAAATATGCTGATACATGTGGAGCATCCAGACTTTTAGAGATTATTTTAATCAGGTTTTCTACATTGCCATCAAAGGAATGGAATAAGCTACTGCTTTTCCTAGCAGCTGAGCTAACAGTGGCTAAGCTAAGCAGTTAGTTAAGGTTTTCTACCACCCTGTGAGTTTGGAATGCAGGAGGATGGATTAAGTTGTAGGACACAGGGATAGGGGAAGGACTAACCTGCCCAGTTGGGGTACTGGCCAGAGAAGGCTGAATATGTAACAATGAATGTATGGCAGAAATGGAAAAAGAGGGTGGAAGGAGCTCATTGTACTATGTGCTGTCTACATCTCAGTTTTAGCTAGGGAATGAATATGTTCAGAGATTAATTAAAATATAATAAACTTTAAGTTCAAATTCAAGTCTTTATCCACAGCCAGATCGAAAGCCTCAGGAGATCATTATTGAGAGCGATTATGATTGAGGTCTACAGTTTCCAGAGATACATCCCATATTGCTTCAGCTGACCACAGGGACATGGAAGGTTTCCAAGGGAAGGCCTCTGAACTGTGCTCAGTAAGGTAACCCACAGGCTTGATTGCAGAGCCTGTTGTGACTAGCGGGACCCTCCAGGCATGAGGTGGCAAAGTCATTTCCTACAATGAGAGGCAAGAGTACAGCAGTGAGGAATTGCTTGCTTTTATTCTTGATATCCATCAGAAATGGCTTCTGCTCAGGTCAGTTACCCACTCATTCATTGACTCATGGCCATGTTAATTGATAAAATAGACAATTATCCTAACATTATGGGGCTTATATGTGAATGGGGAAAGACAATGAGCAATAAATAAATAAATCATAAAATGTAAAATGTTTTTATCAAACATAATACAGAGGAAAGCAGATAGAGGGACTACTGAGGGAGTGACTTTAAATCTTTATGAACAAACAAGGGACATTCTCAAAATGAGGGTGACATCTAAGGGTCACGAGGGAATCAACCACATGGAAATGTGTGGAGGAGGAAAGACGATGGTCCCATCACGCCAATGGTTAGGGCAAGCCAGAGGTCATTGGATGGTAAGGAGGGAGAACGTATAGCCATGAATTCCATTTTATGCTGGTCAGCTCACACAGAAGCACCTTGACCATTCAGGTTAGGAGCAGCACTGACATGCTTTCTCCTGGGAATCTCTTCATCCCCCTGAGGACCACTGAGCACTCACCTGGTGCTGGAGGTCTGGGTTTGAATCTCAGCCCAGTGTTTAGCTATGTAGTTCAGGCATCCTCTCTGCTCTTGGTTTTTTGTCTTAAGATGAGAGGTCGGACTAGCCAATGTCTAGCTTTTCCATGCAAGCCATTCAAACATTTCCAGCCTTCAATCTTCGCCCTGAGGTGAGAGGCTGGGTAGCCAGTGTCTAGCTCTTCTAAGAGATCATACAACCTCTTCTAGCTTTGGCCTCTGTGGCCTTAGACAGGAGATTGGGCCAGCCAATGTCCAACTTTTCTCAACACCGAAGTTTAACATTTCTTTAAAAAGTATACTTTAGTATTGTTGAATTTATTTAATATTCTAATTTTGTTTCCTTTGGAATTTAGATAAAATTTCATTATACCTACAATATGTCAGTAAAATAAAAGTGAGAAATCACAGTATGTGAAGTATTTTAAACTCCATTTTCACTGTTCTTGTTATTACTGGACAATGGACAGAAGAGGGCTGGTGATGAGCAAAGACAGAAAATTTAGTGAATGGTATTATTTCCTACATATCCACAAAGACCTTTTCTGTCTATAAGTTCTTTCTTGTCATTTAAAGTTTTAGAAATTTTAAAAGAATGTCATGCAAGAATATTGTATTTAGAACATGCTCCCTACTTCTTCCATTTTAGAACGAGGAGTTCAAAGATAGAAGGGGTTATATAACATCTTCCAAGGGCTGGACCCTGGTTAGCTCATTCTCTTACTCAGAGAAGAGCTGAAAAGGTTTCATGGCATACATAGAAGATGTGGACATTAGCTAGACCAACCTCCCTCTGTGTGTGTGTGTGTGTGTAGAGAGACAGAAACAGAGAGGGGGGGAGAGGGAAAGGAAGTGGAAGAGACACTACTGAGTATGTTTAGTGTTGTTTATATGTATATGGTTTTAGGGTTGAATACTCAAGATTGGATAATCTATCAGGAAACTCATCCACAGAAAAGACTGACTGATTCCCCCTCTCTCAACAGTCATTGGTTGTCTACAGCTCTTAATCTCAGGTGTGGAGCTGAAGTCCACACTGGCATGTTGACTGGTGTGCTGTCTGAAGGCTTGTTTCGAATTCTCTTGTTGAGAATCGATGAGTGCAGTTCCCCTAACATGACTAGAAGAGCGCATCTTTCAGAAGACATTTGAGTCACCTGGGTCTTGAATGTTTCTGTTCCCTTCCCCGATATTTCTTGAGCCTGAGCTGTATGTCTGTGTTATAGAGGTACTAATTTGAGTTGGGCACCTGGTAGTCACTTCTCTGCATTTTGCCCAGTTGTGGGTCTCCATGATGGTCTATGCTATCTTTTTTTTTAAAAAAAGCTCTTACTCCTCATTATTTTAATCATGAGACATGAAAAAATAAGTAAAGAAAACTACACTCGTGACTAGAGAAAGGGCATTCATGACACTGATAGAGAAAGCTGAACAGGAGTATACTGACAACACCGACAGCTAGGTAACGGCTAAAGAAATATTAGAACCCATGTCCCTTGGGTGAGTTTAATTCCCAACAGCAACAAGAATAGACATGTTATGGTGATATTTGTGGATAGAGCTGCTATAATTGCATATTTCAAGGGAAAACATTTTCTTCAAATTCTACCATCAATAAAAGCCATAAGATTTTCCTCTCCACCTGCAAAGACTAAGAGAACATGAGTTTAACAATGGCCAAGGGGAAAACAAACTATTAAGCTCAAATCTCCAAAGGGCCACAAGGAAGATGGGAGTTGTGTGAAAGAAAATGGGTGGGGATTTGGGGGACTGAGGGAGGGGGGGTTAGAGAAAGTATCCTAGAGTAGGGTAACGTTTCAGCTCCTTAGACAAGATGAGCCAGGAATTTCTCTGCAGGAATTTGCCAGGTAGAGAAAAGAGCAAGCGGCAGGCAGGCAGACCTACTACATACAAAACCATGTTTATGGAAAAGCACATGGCACACTTGGAAGCAGTCGTCATCCAACATGGTAGGAGCCAAAGTAAGTTGGGAGTGGAGTTGAGGTGCAGCTTAAGGAAGAACTTGAGAGAAGTAACACATATTCAGTTTTACAAATCTAAGATGTTGACATCCAAAGACTCACAGTGGAAATGACACCTGTGTATAGGACACAGGGTCTCCTTGTAGCTATGTGTTCAGAAAAGATGCATGTTCCAGGTAGCTATGCATCCAAGGCATACCTTCTCTTCCTTCTCCCTCCTTCCTGCATTTCTGATGAAAGTTCTAGTCTTTCTGATGAGAGCTGGCTCTCTGGATATAGCACAGATGTCCCTTTATTTGCATTTCCGTTCCCTTGCCTGCCAACAATTCAGATGGAGATGTAGTCCTGATGAAGTCTTCACTCAGGAGGGACTTGGACAACATTTGGAGGGGGTATGCAAAGTGAGACTTTTTCCAAGGGGGCTGTATGGGTATGGCCAAGCCCACCCCAAGCATCATGGGGCTAGGCATGGAGATTCACCAGCAAGTTATCCAGTGGAAGACTTATGTTTTGAACCTGGGGTAGATACTTGATTTAGAGACCCAGAAAATTCTCTTCCCCTTTCTCTCTAAAGAGGGACAGGGGGAGAAAAAACACAACCGTTCCTTCAAATGGGATAACATTTATGGAATATATCGTTCCCAAAATAAGATCCTCCAATTTGGAAAAAAAATCTAGCTGAAATAAATGAAAATAACAGATGGGAGAGGAATAGCAGAAGCTCTCCAAAGAACAGCAAGAGATACAGAACGGAGAGTCATCTGTCTAGAAAATGGTACTCAGTTGTACTTTTGAAATTAAAGGTATGCTGGCTTCTGAAGAGAATACAATTTTTCTCCTGACAGTTCCCCCTTTTGCATTATGTCCTTTCTGGGCCAAGGTTAGCACAGAAGAGGCATCGTTTTCTTTTCTATTCCTGCATCTCCCATTTGTGTGGTTTCCATCTGTTCAAAGGTGTTAAGATCAAGTGTTCCGGTCTCCTGGATAAAGGTTTGGGCTCTTGACAGAGTGCTGGGTAAATACAGAGCTGCAGGATCAGCATGGGGATATTTAATAACACATTGTTTGTGTTCTTTTTTGGCTTGTTTGAGAGCAACTGAAGCAAGGTGGGCCCCCCTGACAGCCGGCAGTGCACCTCCGACAGCAGGCTTGAGCCTGCTGCTCCTAGGCTGAAGACCGGGTGCCTCAAGTACAGCAAGCGTCTGCTTCCTTGGAGGACTCATCCCTCAGTTCACATTCTGAAGAGCTCAGTTTTGATGCTTTATTGACAATGGAGATTATTCAAGTTACATAATTCATGATGTCAGTTCCTTGTGGGACTTTTTTTGTCTGCTGTGTTCTGAGCTGCAGTTTCCCTATGGCTCTCTACTCTGACCCAGTAGTTTGGTCAGAATTGGTTTGCTGACTGTATCCATACTCTGTCCAGCTGTTCACTCTTCCTCTGGCATCATGCAAAGGATAAGAGGGGAAGCTTTGGCCAGGCAAGTAAATCTTCTATTTTGGGTTTTGTTCAGGCCCAGGGAACTGAATCTGCTTTCACACTGCCAATGACAATGCCACTAGCATCTTGTCCCCTCTCATTAATACCATTCACCCACAACCTCCTTCAACTCTCTCAGTCCCTCCAGAGTTAAAGGAACAACCTAAGTGAAAACCTTTCCTGGCCCAAAATCTATCTGAACTGTTACTGCTGCAGGAGGAAGACCTGTGAGGAAAGTGGGGCATCATCTCCTCACCAGAGCAGTGTTTAGCCACTTATACAAGGACTTGCCTCTCAACAACTTTGGTTTAGAATGCCCTGTAAGAGGGCTGCCGGTCAGTCCTGGAAGGGGTAAATTTCCATTCTTGGTTCACTGTATTGCTACTAAAAGTTTTGAGGAGGCTGGGGGAGGGGGCAGCCATTGATGTTGGCATCATCCCTGACTCAAGTTCCATTTTATGTCCATTTTTTAAAAGTATGTATCAGATAACTAAATAGAAAACTAAGATTGGAGCCCTGTAGCCCATCTTTCAGCCAGAGGATTAAGCCATTGTTAAGGATAAACCATTCCCAAGTAAGGGTCAGAAAGACCCAGGAAAGGATACATTAAAGATCTTTTAACTTTTCCCCACCTCCCTTTTCTCATTTTTAGAAAGCCTTTGAACAAGACGGGAGGTGGGGGATAAGAGGATATATCCTGGCACCCAGCCATCAGTTGTGCCCTCAGGTCTATGCTTACTGGGTACTGCACAAGTTGGGAAGCAACAGCCTGTTCTGTTTTCTGCAGGATTCTGGCTCTTGCTGCCTCACTGTCTTGAGGAAGCAGGTGTAGGCTAGGAATTGAGGAGGAAAGAAGCAGGGTGCTGATAAGAAACACTCTGCAGTTGGAGGTAGAGAAGGAGAGGCACAGTCAACTGACTTCCTAAGCAGAGACATTGTCACATCAAGATTGTGGCTTTGAGTTTGAATGTTAGGCTGTGGTGGCATATCTGCTCATGCCCAGAGACTCCCAGACCTTGAGTTTGTTCCTTCCTAGCCCAGTATAGTTTGTTTCCTCCTAAGCCCACTTTTTTTGTTTGTTTGTTTTTAATCAGTAAAAATGTGGGTCGTGTTCTCTCGGATCTGCATCTTTTCAGTGTGGCACCATTCTTTTGTCTTCTGTAGCAATATAAACCCAATAAAGCCCCATGGCTTGGGTATCTTTTTCTGAAAGGAGATTAGAGAAATCTTTGAAGGAAAGACGGTGATCCGTGAGAAATACTATCCTTTCTTGTTTTCTGAATCATTTTGGTTTCATTTCATAGCCTACACCAACAAACACCATTGGTCCTCCCCCAAATTGTTGACAGACAGTTTTCATCCTGATTGGATCTACGTAAATCAGAAGATCTGACTTCTGCCTCAGAATCATGTGACCAGGCAGCCATATTTGTCTCCGGTTGGTCTGTAGAAGGCAGGCCTTTGTTGGAGTTTTACAAGAACCAAGAGCCAGTGTCTGTTCTGCTCAGTCTCAGTCCCCTGCTCTTTGACTGTGGCATCCCCTGTTCCACCATCATTTTTTTCCCTTGAGACTGGTGCCACCATGCTTGATGCCACCAAATATTCTTCACCTGCCCACCTCCCCACTACACCACTGATCCTAAAATTGGTATTTTCACCAATCTTCTGATATGTCATAGAGAATTGGCAATGTCTTTCTACATCTAAGAGTCTCCTTCTTCTTTACCTCCTTTCCCAGAAGGTCAGATATTTCAAAAAGCTTTCTTTTGGTTTTCTCCCATCTCCTTAACAAAATAGGTACTTTGACTTTCCCAGTTAACCTTCCTATTTCTGGAAGCAACTCTTCTCTATTTTTTTTAACCTTTTCTGTTCTATACTAATGTCCCTAATAGATTGTGTTACAGTGATTCACATTCAACATTTCCAGGTTAACTTGTTTAGTTTTTTAAGAATTAAAATTTTTATTACATTCATTTATTCATTCAAGTGTAGGTAGGCATGGCTGCATTCATATGTATAGATGAATCAGCTTGCAGGAGTTGGCTATCTACTTTCACTGTGTGGATTCTGGGGATTGAACTCGGATCCTCAGGGTTGGTAGCAGGCATGTTTTTCCACTGAGCCATCATGCCCACACTTACTTATTTTTCTGTTCAATCCCACAACCACTTTCTGTGTCCTTATTTTCCAGGTGTTCAGGAGCACAGTCTATCATCCTCTTGTCTATCTCAGTCCCATTGTATTTTACCTTCCCTACCCTGGACAGACAGTTGCTGACTCGTGTCAAGGCAACTATATACTCTACCTCCCTGGTTCCTTCCAACACAAGCAGAGATGTTCACATCCTACAGATGGGTCTTCTAAGATCACAGCTCCAAGGATACCACTCTTCTTGCTCAATCACTTTCTACTCTGGTGCTTTAATAACTCCACAGTTCATGTGCTCTTTTCTCCTGTAACCTTTAGTACTCTAGATGACCTGGTCCTAGGCAGATTTTACAACTTTATAGTTCACTGTGAACCATGTGATATTGTTTTTCTTTGCTTGATTTGTGTCTGTTACTTATGAGCTACTCCATTATCGTCACATTTCTCCCAATCATTACATTCAACAATCCCATCCTTTTTCATAAGCTTCCCAATCTCATGTTCCCTGCATTATAGCCATTGTGGTTTATAGTAACTACTTTCGGCATGATCATTTTTATACTTCCTTTAAAGTAATGCTGTGTAAGTTATTTTTCCAATAAAACTCCCAAGAAGTAGAGAAACATGTCGCATATATTTTTAAAACCTTCTCCAATGTGTGGCCTAGCAGTTATTGGAGAAATGGAATTCATTTTGCCTTCTTACCATACTTGGTTAACAATCAAAGCTACTACTTCCATTTCCCCATTCTCATGCCTCCTCCTCCTGCTCCATTTAGATCTAAAACACAGACTGCCACCATATGGTGTCTTTCTAATCACAGTCTTGTAGGAGAGGAAGAGGCCTGTTATTGCAGACTACAGATCCATCAGCGGCACAAAGCACTAGTCTCACTTAAGAGCAGAGAGTTGCACCGAAGCCTCATAGTTTCCATGTTATTCTGTTGGGATTTTTCATCCTCCTTTACCAGGAAGTTAAATGATCAGCACCTGCCATAAAGACTGCACTAATTTAGCTTTGCCAAAGTTCCGATTGGAGACATTTTTAACAAACTGTAAACTTAAAAGGCTATGTCTGATGGATAGATTTCACTCTAGAAGGAACATTGCTTTCTCATTGCTTTCGTATAACTACCATACTCTGATAAAACATTCATTGTTACAGACTTGATGAATAGAGAATAAAAGTAGAACAGGCTAAGACAGGAACCCTTGCAAATAAAGAATCTACAATAGACCTTCAGCGTTGATGAAGATGAAGTAAGCACACCATTTGTTATCTGTTCCATTGGTGGAGATGCAAGCATTTGGATAGAATGCAAAAGGCAAAGGACTCAGAAAAGCAGGCAGGTAGTGGGGAGAGGTCAGAATTTAAGGGGCAATGTGTCTGAATCAGTTTGAGGGGTTAAGATAGAGTGGAGTAGACTGGGTGGCTAGGATCACTCAAAATATATTTCTCACAGTTTTGAAGGTTGGAAAGTTCAAGTTAGCACAGGCAGATATGTCTGTGAGAGTTTGTCTTAGTGTGAGTGCATTCTGTCCTATGTATAAGCATACCAGAGAGAGAGAGAGAAGTGGGGAGGGATAGTGAATATGAATTGGTTCTTAAAAAGTTAGTAATGCCATAGCTCCCGAAACCTTATGTCCTAAGAGCATAACATTGGGGATTAGGACTTTAACCTATGAAATTTGGAGGTGCATAAAAAGCAAGTCCTGACATAGTGCCCATGTTCCTCCCGCCTTTATAGCTCAGCTTTTATTCACAGAGTGATTACAATCCAAGAGGTAGAGTTGTGCAGCAGCAGTAGAGAGCAAGATCCGAAAGCCACCCCGTGGTCAAGAGTCCAGTCAAAGTTCCCTGGAAGCTAGAAGATGTGGGATACAATCTTCATTTGTTTTGTTATTTCTCTGTTTTTTTTTCTCTTGACTCTGCACAGGCCTGATTCCCATCATGGGGCTGTGTTTCCTAGATATGCTGCTGATGGTGAGATGATTAAATTCTGAGAGAGAAGCTACCTTCATAGTCAGGAACAGAAGGTATACAAAATCCCTAAGTAGAAGTGTGTGTGTGTGTGTGTGTGTGTGTGTGTGTGTGTATCCTTCACTTATCTCTTTCCATTACAATGCTTTAGTATCAAGTGTGGCTTTCATTGCACAGACAACTCTAATACCATGGCACCAAAAACCTAAAGGAAGACTCATCTTTCTAGCGAAAGGAACTCATAAAGACTTCTCTTGGACTTAGCGAGTCAGAGAATCATTGAAGAAAGATAGCTAATAATACAGAAAGAACTCAGTCCAAGTCATCTCCTAAGCTATCTATAAAGAATATATAGTACATACCCAAAGAAGCATGTAAAGGCTCTGCAATGACTAATGGAGAATGAGGTTACATTTTCTGTCTCATCTCAGTTGAACACTGATGACACAAACCTGCATATTAGTCAATTTTCTGTCATTATAGGAAAGGACCTAAGACAGTCAACTCATAAAGAGATTATAAAGACATTACTTTGACTCATTCTTTCTGAAGCATTGGCTATGGACCTATGGTGGGGCAGGACATCCTGACAGGCATTCTCCTCATGGCCAGAAAGCAAGGGAGAAAAGGCAGAAGGGACCATGGATCCACAATCTCCTTCAAGGGAATGTACCTACTGACCTAAGGACCTGTTCTACAAGCCCAGCTCTCTAAGGTTCCACCACTTCCAAAGAGCATCACTCCAGAGATCTAAGCCCTTTAACACATAGGCCTCCAAGGAATGGTTAGTATTCAAACAGTAGCAAAATCTAAGGTCCTCCAGAGACTGATTATAGGAAACAGTTAACCAACATTGCATTCTGTGTATCCAGGATTCAATACAATTCTTCCAGCTTGCAAAGAGCCAGGAATGTATGAATAAGACTCAAGGGGAAAGGCAATATCAAGAAGAACCAAACACTGAAGTTATTAAAGAAGGATTCTTAAGAACACTTTATTTTCATGTACCTTGAGATTGCCCATAGCAAACGGTCTTAGAATAAGTAAAAGATAAAATTTCTCACTGGAAAGAGAAATAATTAAAAGAAAATTGACATAAAACTTTGTAACACAGATAAATAATACATACGATCTTTACAAACCATTATTGGATCTCAATAGAATGATTCAGATGCCGGGACAAGGGCTAGCTAACATAACAATAGAATCAAACTTTTCTGAAGAACAAAGAGGAAAGTCTGAAAAGAAAAGGAGTAGGTAGAGGCTAATGAATTTGTACAAATACATATAAAATCTGTGTCATTGCCTTTCCTGGAGGAAAGGAAATATACCCCTCCACCAATTAAACCAGTTAAAAAATAAGGAAAAGAATCACAACATTCCTCCAAGGTGACCAATTAATGGCCAATGAGTTTCTGCTTAACATGCTTAATCATCAGGAAAATGCAAATTGAAGCTGCATTCAGCTATCCCTCTACACTTCTTAGGATGGTTTTTATAAGCAGAACCATCTCAAGTGCTAAGAAGAATGTGGGGAGATTGAAACTCTTTCATCCACGTCAAAAAAATTAAAATAGAGCTTCCATATGCTCCAACGATGCAAATTCTGAGCATGTGTATATATTTAAACATTTAATGCTATGAAGTTCCCTCTGAGTACTATTTTATCTGTATTTCACAAACTCTGATATTTCGTATTTTTATTTTTGTTATATTTAACCTTGTCTAACTCCTTTAAGATTGTCTTTGACCTATGGGTTTTATAAACCTATGGGTTTTTAAAATTCATTTTGGAATAGAAGAAAGCATGAAATAAATATCTATGAATCTGCTTTGCAAACTAGGAAAATAAAGAAAAGTGGAATCAGACTGAAGTACAATGATTAAGTTAATAAGGTTAAAAGGGCATCACGAGATTAAAAATATGATAGTAATAGAATAATTGAAAGACTTTGGAGGAAATCTTTGGACATAATGACTAATAGAAGAGAACACACATACAAGCCATCAAAATTGAGAATTAGAGAGGGGGCACTGGAAATTAATAATACATGTGAGGTCATTAATTTTATATCACTTAGGCCATGCTCAGAGATGCCCAAAGAGCTGGTGAAACACATTTCTGGGGGTGTCTATGAGACTGTTTCCAGAGGAAGTTAGTATTTGAATGACCTAAGTGGAGAAGATGGACCTCATTGTTGGGGGGTAGCTTTGTACATTCTGTATTCAGATGCTGATTACTGTGTCCAGAGATCTGGTTGTGGTTCGGATATTGGTATGATCAAGCATCTCCTGTCTCAATGTTAGGTAAAATAAAAATTGTCTTCCATCATCTCTTATTGGTTAATAAAGAATTGATCAGCCAATAGCTGGGCAGAAGAAGAAGAGGCAGGACTTCCGTTCCCAGTGAGAGGGTCGAAGGTGAGGACCAGAGGGAGAAGATTCACAGGACATTCGCAAGAGAGACTCTTCATGGGAAGATGAATAGAACACAGGAGCAGCCAGGGCAAGACTAAGATGGCAGGGCATGTGGCTGGGTAGTAGGCCAGACTAGTATAGTCACATTAGAATAGACATGAACCCTACTCAGCTGTAGTACAAGAAGCTTATTAATAAATACCAGGTCCCCGTGTCATTATTTGAGAACAAGGGAGGCATAGAGGGGCCTAAATGATCAAAAAAAGTGGAAGAAAGACAACATTTGCTCTCTGGTAAAGCCAGACACCTGTCTTGTTCTTACACATCTGCTCTCCTGGGGGTCAGTCGTTTGGACTTAGGCTAGGACTTGTCAGATTTTAAAAATATACTTTTCATTGAAAAGTTTTCGTGCAGTGGTTTCCCCTCCCCCAATTCCTTCCCACATCTTTACCACCTTCCCATGCACCCAGCTTCAGCCCCGGGCCCCCTCTCAGCATGGTCACTGTTTGAAAACAATAATACCACCTACTTCACTGGGTGATGAACATACTGTGGTACATCCATCCAGTGGGATAGTAACAGAAATAAACAGGAGAAACTGGGCATTGTACAGTGCCATTGTCACAATGAAGAAGTACATTGTGCCTATGGAAGAGTCAGACTCACATAGTTAAATCCGGGTGAATCCATCTGTACAACTTTCTGGAAAAGCCAAAAAATAAGGCCTGGCGGTAGATCATGTTTGTGGTGACTTAGGGGAAGAGAGGCTTTGGATTTAAAAAGGCAACATGAGAGACAGTTCAGATTGATGGATCCCACATCCCTGTGTGGGAAAGAGGGGGCACAATACTCTGCATTTGTTAACACCTATAAATAAACTATACTCTAAAAGGATTAAATTAAAATATAGAAAAAGGTAGATGGGCAGATTTGCAGAGTGGAGAGAAAAACAAAACAGAGAGACGTTCAAAGGTTCGAGGAGACCTCCCATGTGGTCAAAACACAGAGGTGGGCCTGCCATAGGGGTGATGTTCCAGGGAAAAAGAATCTGAGAAAGGTGTTCTCAAAGACTCCTAGAATGAAGGTCAATATATATAATATAATATAATATAATATAATATAATATAATATAATATAATATAATATAATATAATAATAATATAATATAATGATATCAGTTTACAGGTACTCAGTGTCTATAAACAGAGAGAGAGAGAGAGACCACCACCGCGTGTGTGTGTGTGTGTGTGTGTGTGTGTGTGTGTGTGTGTGTGTGTGTGTAGGAGGGGATCAAGTTACATTTTAGCTATAAAGTAACCAGAGGCCTAAATGAATTCTAGATTGGGAGTGTCTTTTTTTGTAATGTCAGCTGCTATCAGATGAGGGCCCACAAGTTAAGCACTGGAATGTTGTCTGATACAAGCTGGGTCTGGTACAGAGTAGCTGAGTGCATATACCACTGAAATAAATATATTTTCAAAGTTGGTTGGCCACACAATTTAGACAATTAAAAACAGAATTAAAAATGTAAGTAGTCGGAGTAAAATATGAAAATCAGTAAATTAAAAAAAAAAGTAGAGATTTAAAATGTCTGCAGATGTATTAAGAGCTAAATGGGATTTTTCAACTCACTTAAGAGATGCCATATAATCTAAAACTACATTTGGTTTGTTAATATAAATATGTTCTTATTTACTTGACTTCATAAGCAGTGGGCGTTAAAATATGATTGTGCATTGGTGGGCTTCTAAGTAGGTCTCGGGGCTTAGATTTCACAGTTCTTAAGAGAAGTCATCAAACCTTTGAGACTCTGATGTATCATATTTTAATCATATTCCGCACTTCCTGCCTCTTCTCCTAGATCCACTCCTATTCCATTGGCCCCCTCTCCTCCCAGATCCTCCCTTATTTTATTGTCCCCCCTCTCCTCCCAGATCCTCCCCTATTTCTCTGCCTCCCCTATCTCCTAACAGGCCTTCCTCTCTCAACTTTGCATTCCCATTAAAAAATAATATCCAGCAGTCAATTATGCTTCTCATATACCCTTGGGTGTGTGACCATCCACTGGCTGGTGTTAGACCCAGCAATGATTACACCCTTAAGGAAACCCTTTCTCCCTCTTCCAATGCTGTCTGCAACAAACAATAGGTCCTCAGCTATGGGCATTACTCCATGCCTGTCTCCTTTCTTGCCAGGGACTTTTTCACAGTCTTAGAAAGGCTCTTATGAGATTCCTAGTCGTGACAAATTCCTTCATTCTTTCTAACAAAAATTCATGTTATGCAGGGCAGAAAGCATCTAGGGATTAAAATTTAGGGATGATAAATAGAGGATCAAACAAACATTGTCCAGTCTCCCTGTAGCTCTTGGTGGCTCTGAAAATTCTTGACAAGAAGTTGGATAGAACTCAGCTTTATAGATGTCAGCAACTTTCTTCCTCTTGTTCCCCCCCACACTCTCTCTCTTCTGTCCTCCTCCTCCTCCTCCTCCTCCTCCTCCTCCTCCTCCTCCTCCTCCTTCTCTTCTTTCCCCATTCTTAGTTTTCCTTGGAATGTAGGCAGAGACAGCAGGGGCAGCCCCCTCTGGAATGCTGAGCACACTCTTGTGTCCTGGGATCTTCTTTTAAGATTAAGATGACAGAACAGGGACAAAAGAAGGGCTCAGAGACTGAAAATGACCCTTGAGAGCTATATCCTCACTTCCTGTGATGTAAGAACACCAAGTCCCAGTCTGTAAGGCCAATCTGAACAATGTTCTATTTCAGGTTGCTATCTATGTTTATGAAAGTATAGATAAAATCATTAATTAAATCATAAATAAAATACGTTCTGAACAAAATGAGGAAGATGAAGACAGCAAAATCCCAATGTAGTCTCTGCAGCTAGCCTAAAGCTCATAGCAGAAAACAGTAAAGGATGACGAAAATGAGCTCATATTCAAGAAAGGACAAAGGTGAACATGAGATAAAATTCCACAATGATCTCATAAGAATGACTGATTCAAAAAGGATCAAAAACAAAATTAAAAAAAAGTAAAAATTAAATGTTTGTCAAACATTTGATTGGAGAAAACAAAGAGCAGCGTGTAGGATGGAATTAACATCAGACAAGACAAATGATGGTAACATCGTCAAGGCAAGGAGATTTCATTTGATAAAAGGTAACTTTTATCAAGAGAGAAGTCTTTTAAGAGCCATCTCCCAGAAATAAATGTACCCAAAAATGTCTTAGAACAAATGTAAATTGTTGAAGGTCAGCTCTAAGACCTAGAGGTGATCTAAGTCTTCAAAGCTCAGGAAGATGTAAGATACAAAGGCATAGACTTTTTGAATGGTACACAGTACTTACGTGCTCACAATGGCATTTAGGGAGAACACAGAGAACACCTCTGTAGGGTTGATTCTCTTCTCCACGCTTCCTTCATTCTCTTGTTTGTTTATCTCTTTCTTTTCTCTTTTCTCCTCTCTCATCTCTTTCCCTCCTTCCACCCCTTTTTGCTTTTCTTTGGTGTTTTCCTTTCTTTCCTTTCAGTTTGCTATGTAAACTAGGCTTGTCTCCAATGTGTAATTCCCCAACCACAGTCTCCAGAGTTCTGGGCTCACATGTATGTGCCATCACATCCTTATAAACACATTCTTTTTGATAGTTGAGTACACTTTCAAAGGCAAGGCTTTAAAAAAATTACAAAATATGTATTAAGTTATATGTCTTGAATTTTATCAAAGGGAAAAAATTATTTTAATGAAAAAGCTGTATAATCTTTCCTCTCTCTCTCTCTCTCTCTCTCTCTCTCTCTCTCTCTCTCTCTCTC
>NW_021604601.1:7556147-7620493 GCF_004785775.1 Grammomys surdaster | reverse complement strand
CTTCTCCTTCTCCTTCTCCTTCTCCTTCTCCTTCTCCTTCTCCTTCTCCTTCTCCTTCTCCTTCTCCTTCTCCTTCTCCTTCTTCTTCTTCTTCTTTTTTGCATACATAACACCAACAGACTTAACTTTTGAGCCTGTGGTAAAAAGGAGCAGGACACTAACGTGATGTCATGGGTAAAGACCTGGAATGAGAGGGGTGGCTGGCAAACAGCAAGCTTGTCATGTCTCTCCCATATAGCCCTTCCTTCAACTCCAGAGACTTCTCAGCTTGGTTAGAATAAAGCCTACCCTCTCTTTGGGACATCCTAATCTAGGTATAGAGGAAGGAATCTCATTACCAGTCCTCAACGATTTTTGGTCGAATCCTCCAGGACTAGGGACTCTTGGAGAGACGAAGAGTCCCTCGTATACCTTGACTCTGTATGCCAAGGTTCAGAAGATGAATATGAAAACAGTTAACACATTATACAGCACAGAGTGTGGGCAGCTGGTTGCCACCTTCAGCAAGGGCCAAGCAAGGAGGAATGTGTTTAATTATGCCTAAGAAAAATCTCAGTTAGTCTGTCAGTAACAGATTCTTTTTTATCATGAAAATTACTAACAGAATATTAAATTACTAATGAGAGGGTACATAACAAAGGCTCACAAACAAATGATCATAGCCAGCCAGCATATGATCTGGGGGATGGGGATGCAGTGATATCTAAGAATGAATCAGTTGTGTTCATTGGATGGTTTGTTTTGGTTCATGTGAGCATGTGGTTTGCCTCAATTCCTTACTACTGGCATTTGGGGTTAGATGACTTGATTGTGGGGTGTGTTCTCTAAGCAGCATCCTGACCTCTAACTTCCTGTATCAGTAGATGCTTCAAGCAACTAAAGCTCTTCAGGCAACTAAACATGTCTTCCATCATTGCCTAATTGCCCTTCTGGGTGTGGGTGTAAGTAGTGGCACAATTGCCCAGGTCTGAGAACCACCAGTCAATGAATTAATAGCACTGAGTCCCAACTTTCATTTATAACCCTCTGCTCCTGTGTCCTGAGTGGTATACACTAGGCAAGCGTTCTACCAACTGAACAACATACCCAGCCCCCAGTTTTTTCACTCATCATATTAGGAAAGAATAATCTTTGTAAGGTGTGACTTCATAATGAACCAATCGACTGATGGGTAATGGGAAACACAGAGGAAGTGGGGAGCTGGCAGAGTTCTAAAGTTCTAGTCCCACCAGGCAGAGTTGGACCTGCCCTGAAATTAAGACAAGAAAAAAGTTCTCCTTTCCCTGTTAACACGTCTGTTTGTGCTCTCCTTGTCCATATCCTTTCAGGCAGCTATGTTGATAAGACTGATGTAACTTCTCTGACATCTCTAGAAGTTGAAATCTCACAGAAAATGTCCTATACCTCTGTCTCTTACAATCTTCCCTAACCTCCTTTGTTATGACTCCCTAGCCTTAGGGACAGGAGTTGTGTTGTCCCTGTATCAGCTGGGATTAGGCACTGCATGGTCTCTGAAGATTTATTGGTTGTGGTTTTTGGTACTGGTATCTGTCTGTCAAAAGGAGACACCCCTCACCCCCTTTTTTTTGAGGAGAGTGGAAAAAATAGTCTTTCTGGGAAGAACCCAAAAATTGATTATCCAATAAAAGTGGCTAGCCCTGAAGTCATAATATTCACAAGTAACATTATATAGACTGAGCAGGGTGTGTGTGTATATTTACATTATTTATATTTAAAGAAATATAGGACATGGTTAGAAAGATAGCGAGTAAGAAGGTTCATGGGAGGGTTTTGAGGGAGAAAAGGAGGGAAAGGGATAGATGGTGTAAGTATATTTTTAATTTCAAAATAATACTTTAAAATGCTTAGCAGTAACTTTGGAAAGTTCATAGAAAAAAAGAGGAAAGAAAAAGAGGAGGAAGGTGAGGAGGAGGAAGAGGAGGAAGAGGAGGAGGGAGATAGATGAAGGCTACGTACTTGGTGGGATGAAAGCGAAGCCAAGTTTAATCAACCCCAGCCAAGGTAGCAGGGGGGCCCAAGAAGGCACACTGTGAAAACGGGTCCTAACTGGCACACAATAAAAGGGTTTAACCACACAGAGCAGATCAGTCTCCAGGCTGTGCCAAGGAGGAATCTGGAAGGGACACAATTATGGAGATTAGGACTAGAGAGGTGATTAGGGACTCTGGGAGTTCCTGGTTCAAGGACTTGCTAAGGAAATGGAGCTGTAATTAGAATGGGGAGGAGGCGTCTCTCTCCCCTCTCTCCTTTTTCAGAGATCTAAAAAGCTTCAGTAAATACATAACAGGAATCTGTGAAACTTCCAAATCAGGGGGAAACTGTTCTAACTTCAAAAGTGACTAATGACTACGTCCTCAAGCAAAGGGAAGCTGCGTCTGCAAACCAGTCTCCCTGTTACCTATCAAGTCTGGGAACTTCAGGAGTTTTAGGTATGTCCTGAAGCAGGAGCTGACAAGCCATTGAAATGAAAAATTCTGAATAAAATGAGGACAGCCCATTAGCCCAAGTATGGAAGGCGCTCAGCAGGCTTGTGAACAGTCTTCTCCCTCTGTTATTTTGCAGCTGATATTCCTACTTTGAGAAGGGTAAAAAGTAAAAAAAAAAAAAAAAAAAAAAAAAAAAAAAAAAAAATTTTTTTTTTTTTTTGCCTTTTTGGCAAGAGAATAAAAACCTAAACTGAGATCTGAGGTTTTTATAGTTTGGCAAATTTTGGAGATACGAAAGAAGCATTTCTGGCACTTAGGAAGGGGAGGCGAATGACATCATATGGCTTAAGGGAGAGAGAGCTAAAAGAGTATACTTGGGCAACTTCAGAAGCTGGCTGCCACTGAAAGCGTTTTTTATTTTTTTTCCCCTGTGAATTTAGTTGTCACAAAAGGCACTAGATTGAGGACAGTACAGAGAAGATGGCAAGTCCCAGGAGATGAGAGGCCAGGTCTATATTGAGGTTAGGAGGCCAGCGGTTGCTTCTGGTGTGTGTGTGTGTGTTGTGTGTGTGTGTGTGTGTGTGTGTGTGTGTGTGTATGTGTGTGTGTGTCTGTGCAAATTCACATGTGTAAAAGTTTACATATGTGTATGTATGTGTAAATTCATATGTGTGAAAGTTTACATGTGTGTGTGTGTGAGTATGTATGAATGTGGGCTTGCATATAGAGGCAAGAAGACAGCCTTATTGTCCATTCTCTGTAGTTGCCCTTGTTTATTGAGACAGGGTCTCTCATTGACTGAAATCTACCAAGGTAGCAGAGGGTAGCTGGCTGGGGAGCCCCATGGATCTACCTGTTCCCTCCTTGTTGGTGCTTACATAATATGCCTCTGTGCCCAGCTCTTCTTACTTACATAGGGGTCAAAATCAGGTTCTTGAGCTGGTGAGGCAAGCACATTACCAGCTAAACTATCCCCCCCTCGGCCCCAGCCTACTTGTCTCTTCTTGTTGACCTATGCTTGAGATCATCAATACGACTCTATCCTGCCTCTGTCCCACTTCCACCTCATTTCCTTTTCACTTAAGTAGCTCTGAGAGATAAGTCGGATGATGGAGCTGCATTCTCAGTGGCTCATGGGGATGCAGGCCAGTCTCAGTTTCTTGGGGCCTCTTAACATCCCAAGTCATTATTGATATGGCTTAGCAGATTATGTATTTGAAAGATTAAAGTGGATATCCTGAAATACCTATTCTTATATTCTTCCTGACAGGGCTTCATAGAAACCACAGTAAATAATGGACAACTTTAAAGTTAATAGACAAAGAAGATAAGAAAAAATGAGTGAGAAAAGTATTCACCCTGAGGACGGATTCGCACCACTTCTGTGTCTTTAGGTGGGTCACAGTGGTACATCTAGAGCAAGGAATAGGGAAGGGAAATGGGGATTGTTTATGGTCCCATTCTTGCTTTTGTTTGAGCCTGTTGCTTTCACTGGCCATCATGAAGTGTGTGACTTAACCCTACGGTGTATGGCAGGAGGGTAAGGGAAAATTGTATTGAAGGCTTTTAATGGAGACAGATGTTAGCATGTAATGAAAAAAATAAAAGAGGAAAGGATGGAAAATAGTCTCTGTGCTGCAAACTGACAGTCAGAAAAGTCTAATTAAAGGCAACAGATTAAAACAAAAATCATGGCAAGAGTATGCAATTTTAAGCTCTCATCGGTGTTGTTTGTTTGTTTGTTTGTCTTTGTCTCACTGTGTAGCCCTGGCTGGCCTGGCTATGTAGACCAGGCTCATCGTGAGCTCATAGAGATCTTCCTGCCTCTGCCTCCGAGTGCTGGGGATCACGGGTGTTTAACCTTAGGGACCATTTTGTATGTTGTGAGGTCAGTTATTCAATCTGTCCAGTCAGCTTTGGGCTGATCAATGGATTAACCTTGGTGTTGAGTCTTGAACTGGGAAAATAAAGTGAATACACAGGGTATCTCCATCCATATACTAATGTATATTTACTTCTGGTTTTCAAGTTTTGACATAAGACACTTGTGTATGATGCTGGATGACTCATGTGCCTTCTGAATAATATAGGGTCCTCTCTGAACCTCCTTCCTAGTCTTCCTCTTTCTTTCCCTCTTGCTCTAGGATATTATTCAACATGGAGAGCTTGTTACTCTGTTCTTCCTCTACTAAAATTCTAATGAAAATTCTGTCCACTTCCTTCACTTTGATTTACTGACCGGTCCCTCCCCACCTCCCTATCCTTCTCTTTCCTCTTTGTCAGGCTAACCCTGGCTCCTGTGAACTCTTGGTTTCATCTCCTCAGGTTTCCCCAAAGTCTGTATCACATCAATTATTCTCTCTTTATATTAAATCTTCAATTACTTTTCTGTGCGCAGGTTTCTTGCCCCCTCTGGCTATAAGCATACTTAGATCTCCTTCATCTTAGGAGGAAAACATCCCACAAAAACTTTCGCATCTCCCTCAACTATTACCCTTTTCCAACTCCCCCTAAAACAAACATCTCGTACTTCTTGACCCAACAGGATTTGATTCCGCATCTGTTGCATCTTTAGCCCCATATCTTTTCACAGGAACGGCTCTGGGAAAGTTGTGATGGCTTGCATCTCACTACCAAAGATGGAAGAAGTCATCTTTGCTCCTGTCTTCCCCCACATCTCCAGAGTCTGACAGCTGTACCGACTCTTCCTCCTTGAAGTTCATTGCTCCCATTTTCTTTGAAACCAGTTCTTCCTGTTTCCCTTGCTTCTTTCTCTTTATCGTTTACTGAAGCATGGATTCCTCATGGAGTCATCCTTACCTTCCGGCTAACTCCACATGTTTTAGGTTCTCCACATCTGTGACCTCAGCTGTGTCTTCTCCATGGATAACTTTGACATGACTTCATTGTTGAACTGGCCTCCAGTGCTACCAGTTGTCTGCCAGTGTTTGAAACCCAGGATCTTCAAAACCAAATTAGCTATTTACAGAAACTGCAGAGGTAAAGGCTCACCCAGTCTTTGAATAGTACCAGGCAGGTCAGAAGCTAGAATTCCCAGGCTGAGCCATATCTGCAGTAACATCTAGTATCTAGAGAGGTCTACATCAGATGAATAAAAGCTAGGAATTCCCACTCTGACTTATCTTCAGATCCTGTACCAATTCTATAACTGAAGGATACAGAGAAGGCATGATGATGGAGACTAGACTCTAACACAGAAATATGTGTCATCAAGCTTTGTGGTGGGAGGAAGAGATGTCAGTCAACTTACAGTTCAGAATCATGAGGTACTTTCTGTGTTACCTCTGAGCATCATTTATTAGTTTCATTTTTAAGATCCCCTCTGTTGTGTGTATGTGTCTGTCTGTCTGCTTGCCTGCCTGTCTGTCTGTCTGTATGTATGTGTACATGTTTTGTGTGTACAGATATGAACATGGCATGATCTGTGTATAGAGGTCTGGGACAAGCTCAGACATCAGAATTTGCTTTCTTCCTTGTTTGAGACAGGGTGCTAAGGCATTTACTGTATACTTGTATATGCAAGGCTATCTGGCCTATGGGCTGTTGCAGATTCTCTTGTCTCCTCTTATCTGGCTGTAGTAGTGCTGGGATTACAGATGTGCATGGCTGCATCCAGATTTACATCGGGTCTGGAGTTGTGATCTCAGATTCTCATCCATGCATGAGAAGCACTTTGATGCTCTAAGCCATCTCTCTGATCCTCTTTCTAGTCTCTTGGCAGGAAGGAACAATTGGTTTCCTTCTACCTTGTTTGAAACAGTTTTGTTTGTTTTCAGTGTGCTTCCACAAGGCTCAGTGATCTGCCAGCTTCTAGGGGTCATCCTGTCTCTTGTTCTGTTGTAGCACTGGGATTGCAGAGGTCTGCTATCCTGCTTGGGTTCTAGGGATTCAAACTCTGGATCTTCATGCTTGCCTGGCAAGTGCTTCATCCACTGAGTCATCTCCCTAGAGCTTGCCTTTGATGGTTTTATCCAGACCTGCATTTGAAGATATATTTAAGGAGATTAGTGGAAACAGATGGAGACCATGCCTCTGTGAGTCTGGAGAGGAGACTGAAAGGGATGTGTGCTGTCTTCACATACTGGAAGACACTCAGTAATAGGCTATAGGGAGCCTTGTCAATCCTGCAGGCTTTCTGCCTGGATGCTCGAAGGTCTTTTGAACCAAGGCTTTTATCTTACATTGACTTAGTCAATGGAGATGAGAAACTCCCATGGGACAGTCATGTCACCACGGCACTCTGTCCTGAACTCATATTGTTCTAATTGGATCTGGAAGGCCTTGGAATTGACAGAGCCCAATCAATACTAGCCACTTTTAAGTGAGGAACCATTCTTGGGAGACACAGTCTTAGTGTTTCAGATTTTCGGATATTTTCACATTCAATTAAGGAGATGGAGACCATTCAACCATTGCTGGTCAGAGGCCTAGAATTCCTGTAACAAACTTCTCTCCAACTGAATCTGGCTGCAGAATTACTTTATAAGAGGAAATTTGGGCCTTATCCCCTGACTTGATGCCCAGTGTTTGAAATATGCAAAGCAACGGCATGTGGTGGAGAACACAGTGTCCTTCCTGTGTACTAGGAAGAGGTTCCTCGCCCAAATTCTTAAATTTTACTTTCATAGGGGAAACAACTGGCCAGCTTCTGTCCACCACTAAGGGGAAATGATCACCAGAGGCATGTCATACCTGACAGCAGTCTCAGGGTGTCTCAGCAGCCACTGTGAACAGATCGGCTTTCGATAGCACCCAGCCCAGAGTCCAGGAGCCACTAATACACCTAGGACCCACAGGTGTGGCTCTAGTTTTATTGCTGTGATAAAACATGATGTCTACAAACAACTTAAGGGGTGAATGGTTTATTTGTCTTGGCATCATAGGCCATTTATCCAGGGAAGTCAGGCAGGAGCTCAAGGAGGAACCTGGAGTCAAAAACCCACACATAGGCATTGGAGAAGTGCTGGTCACTGGCTTGACCCAGGCTCAGATTCAGCTACCTTTATTATAGCTCCAGGACCACCTGTCTAAGAATTGGACCACCCACAGTGGGCCAGACCCTCCTATATTAATCATTAATGAAGAAAATGCTTCAGAGACTTGCTTATGGGCCCATCTGATGGGTACATTTTCTCAGTTAAGGTTCCTTGTTCCCAAATGACCTTTGTATGTGTCAAGTTGACAAAGGACTAACCGGCACAGGCACTAAGCAATTGGAATCTGGTTTCAATAATGACTGATCTGTTTAATAAAGTACATAGTTATTAGACAGCTATCTTTATGGGCCTTTATGGGCCTATGCACACACAAATCAAGCTCTAGGCTGTTAATTGCAGCATCCCAAAGAAGGCTAATCCCTGCTATCTGCCAGAAGATGCTCACTAAAGCTTACCATTGTTTTGCTCCTTACAATGTAAATTAGCTTTGATTCTTTTGCCTCCCCCCCCTCCCTTCTTTTCTGGCTTACTATTGTGTTTGTGAGACCAACTGTGGTGCTGTCTTCAGGTGTTTGCTCGTTTGTAATTATCAGTCCAGAGTCCACTGTGTGGATACAGCAGGTGTGTTTACCCATTCAGACTCTTGATGGGCAGGCATTTCAAGTCCAGAAAAGACTGCTCTCCATAGCACTGTGATCCTTGTTCATAGCCTAGAATGGTTTCTACTGTCTCTAATACGCGTCGCTTCTGCCACGCCTCACTATTTTCAGTTTTAGCTTTCAGTGTGCGACCCGTGCTCCTGATGAAGACGGTCATCCTGCCTCAACCATCCCTTCATGTTCACACTACACACTTGAGTGGTCCTTTAGGAAGCACCTGTTCTAGAGTGTGCTGATTTTGAGAGTTGAGGTCATTAGGGCTTTGCAGCAATGACTCCTTTGTCAAATTGACATTGCAAATAAGTCTTCCAGGCTGTCGCCTGTCTCAGAAGTAAGGCTTCTATCTTTCTGTGTCTGTATGTGGTGTGTGTGTAGGGGGGGAGGAGGTGTACGTATTTACAGGCAGAGGCCAGAGAGGTCAGTGTTCTGTATCTCCCCCAATTGTCTTCTGCCTTAATTTCTTTGAGACAGGGTCTCTCGAACAACCTATAGCTAGTCAACTCAGCTAGGCTTGCTAGCCATGCGCTTCAGATAGCCTGCTGTGCCCTTTTAACTTAGATATTGAGATATCTAGTCCTTATGTTATTATGGCAAACATTTACCCCACTGAGCCATCTCCCAACTCTGAGGCTTCTTTTTTACTGTCATTGGAAATTATGTATTATACCAACCATCTAGCACTGAAGTCTAAAGGAATCAGTGGAAATCCAAGGAGAATTGCAATTCTGACCACCTAGGGTTGCCCAGTGGGGAGATAGGCCTCCTGGAACTTCCCAGGCCTTTTGCTTTTTCACATCTTGGAGTGTCTTGCACTTGCTTCTGTTATCCCCCAGATCACACTTTATTGTAGCTGATGTCATGTCTACCTCTGCAATTAAATGAGTTTCTTGAAGACAGATATGTCTTCCCCGCATCTTTGACAACAACCTCAGGACTTGGCAGGATTCCATTTAGTCCTTGCTCAAAAAAAATACGTAGTAGACAAATAAATGATTGAAAAATATGTAGTCAACAAATAAATGATTGAATGATACTATACATAGAAGTGACATGACCAGATTCCTATTCTCAGGGAGATAATTCTAGCAATAGTATGGAAAGAGAGGAAGAGAGACAAGACATACACACACACACACACACACACACACACACACGCACACACACACACACACAGAGAGAGAGAGAGAGAGAGAGAGAGAGAGAGAGAGAGAGAGAGAGAGAGAGAGAGGAGCTGGAGTTCTCAAACATCAAGTGGCAATTTAGATCACGCTGGTTGAGACAGCAAATCCAAATCCAAGGAAAATATGCTGAACAATAACAGCAGAAGTCGCCTGTGTTTTTCTTCTTTAGCCAAGGAGTGCTCAATCAACCCCAAGGCAATGGCAATGTCAAGTTTTGTTAGTAAATTTACTGAATCTGACTCAGTGATAGATGACAATACAAGAGAACAAAAAAGATATGTCATACAGCACAGATGACAAATGCCTGTTGAATAGGACACATAGGAGGTGCTAAGGGTTTAGAGCACCTGCCAATGAGTCACCATGAGTCACAGGATTCATACTTTCACCACAAAGGGTTTTCTCTCATATTAAGATGTTAGCACAACGTGTTTTTTTTATTATGGTGATAGAAATGTTATTACAAATGAAAAATTTGAGTAACTCAAATGAGAACACATAAAAGATAAAGTGTGCTGTTTCTGCTGTCTTTTGGGCTTCATGTCAGCACCGAAGAAGGGAAACCTTGAAGCCCCACACACTAGCACAGCTTAGCTCAGAATGGAGGCAGCTATGTAGGACACAGCATGTTTTGGGCCAACCCCACAGCGAGTCATCCGGCTGCTTTTAGTTTGGGCCATGCACCTGCCAAGAGGAGTGATAGAAGACCCTGATGGAACTGGGTCTGAGGATTTTGTAGATGGGCGGGGTATAGGGCTTGCAAACCTTCTAGTTAAACTTTCAATTTGGAATTAGGAGTGTTTGGAGACACCACAAAATTTATTTTTAAACTTTAGTGTGTGTGTGTGTGTGTGTGTGTGTGTGTGTGTGTGTTTATGCATGCACATACTATGCTTGTTACAGCATGTTTGATGGTCAGAAGACTTTGGAGACTCAGTCCTTGCCATCTGTGTTGTTGAAGCAGGGTCTCTCCTGCTGTTTGTGCTGCTGCATTGGGTATGACAGGCAAACTGGTCCTGAAGCTTTGGGGACATGGTCCTGTGTCTGTCAGTCATCACCCTAAGACTGCCAGTGAACACTCCATATCTTTTTACTGTAGCTTCTGAGGATCAAACTTGGGATGGCAGGCTTGCATGGCTAGTGGCCTTATCTCCAAGTGAACCTTCCTAGACAGTCACTATCTATTAAGGTAAGAGGTACAGTTTACCTTTTGTAGACAGTCATTGTTTATTGCAGTAAGAGGAATAGAATGTAAAAGTCACCATTTTAAGCCCATAAACATTGCTGGGACTCCCTCACCACCATCCAGCTCCTGACCCTTCAAGCCTCTCAAACTGAAATTCTCTACTCCATACCCATTACATTTCTGTCTCTTCTCTCTTAGCTCTTAAAAAGGGCTTCCTATCAGTCTCTATGCGTCTTCTGCCTCCAGGACCCTTGTATCAGTAGAATTCTATCGTATTGACGTCAGCCACTTAGCAGGAATTCTGTTAAGTTTCTTCTATGTTGTAACTTGTGTCAGAATTTCTTTCCTTTTTAAGGCTGGCAAACTCTCCACTGTACATATATGTGGCTTTCTCTTTATCGATTTATAAAAGTTAGAGTTTATCGCTATCTTCCCAAGGTAAATTGAGGATGATTCTCTTTATTTTCTGTTTGACAATTTAGACCTTCATATAATACATTTTTGTTACATCCCATGTCCCTCTACCACACCCTCTGAAATGCTTCTTCTCAACAGCCCTTCTCCCTCTCTCCCCGCCCCAGCCAATTCCCTCTCTAGTATGTGGCCCATTTGAGCCTACTTAGAGTTTCTCATCTGAGCTTGAGTAAGAATCTATTTACTGGAGGAAGGGCAATTTATCAGTGGTTACAACACTGAGGAAAGTGACCCTCCCTCACTCCCACAACAATCTGTAGCAGCCAATAGTTCCTTGTGGAAGGGTGGGGCCTTATGAATCCCTTCCAATGGAAATGCTTTTGGTTTGGGTGTTTTTCCTACTTATGTATTATCAGAAGCATAAGTAGAGTAGGAAGGGACTGGAACGAACCTTCAGTGAGAAGTCACTAGTGTGCCTGGTCCTACAAGTGGCCTTTAGTCACCATAATAATGTGGCAGTAGCATTCTGTGAGTGGGTGCTGTACTATCACCCAGGAGCAGTCCAGTGATCTCCACCTGAGCTCATTTCCCCACAGAGATGATTCAGCTTCATCTTTGTCTGGAGAACATCCAGGGGAAGTTGCCGTTGCAGTTCTGTAATGTGTTTAGCTTATGTTTGGTTGTTCCTTATGCCTTTCCCAAAATCTCCCTGCTTCCAATGCCTCGATACCCTCACTCTGGGTTACACCCCATCTAAATCATCACTAGGTTGGCATAATTAATGGAAATAGCACTTTTATTTATTGAAGAATGGCAGTGGCATAGTAGAAGAAAGGCCATCTGAGAATTTCAATAGATACTACGAAGCATTTTAATTTCTCACAGTCATTGTTTAAAAATTAAAAAAGACACTCGTCAACAATGAAGTGATGGTAGCCAACTCCAACAAAAGCCAACCCAGACTCTTCATCTATGAGATCTAAGTTTTAAACATCCCCTCTCTCCATCTAGTTACCACAATATTTGATATTTGTGAATTATGTTGTATTTCTATTACATTTTATAGTCTGGAAAATCGTTCAAGGAGCACTCAGTCTGAGAAGAATTGTGGGACCAAGCACCCGCATTTAA
Organism: Grammomys surdaster; assembly: GCF_004785775.1. Lineage (NCBI taxonomy): Eukaryota > Metazoa > Chordata > Mammalia > Rodentia > Muridae > Grammomys > Grammomys surdaster. Next base: position 7,608,517 of record NW_021604601.1, on the reverse strand, counting down.
CTTTTTAATTTTGTTTTCTTTGAGATATGGTTTTATTACCTAGCTTTGGCTAGTCTGAAACTCATTGCTTACGACAGGCTAGATTCTAACTACACCTGCTTTAGCAAGAATGTAACATTATATTTGGACTTTTGGGTTCTCTCGTTCTACCTCATGGGTCCTGGGAATTGAACTCAGATCATAGGTTCAGTGGGTAATACTCTTATCCACTAAGTTATTTCAATTCGATGATCTTGAACTAGGCTCTTAACTGGAAAGCTGAGCTCTGGGAACATTGCTGACAAAGTCAAATTTGACTGAGGAGTCTTTTATGGATGAAGAGCTTGTCCAACAGCCTGCTTCAGCTTTATTTTTAAATCATATCGTCCATATATGTTAACTAAATGATGGAATTTATAGGATACTTGAGCTGAAAAGCACAACAGAATTAAAGATCCCCAGGTTTTAAAGCTGGAGATGTGAACTGCATCATTGAGCCTGGTGTTTGGATCTCTGAAGACACATCCATTGCTGCCCCTATAGAGATATAGTTTAGTGAGGACTCCCAGGGGGAGGCCCAGTCTTCATAGTTTATAGATGTAGGAGGGACACTTGGGCTCTTGTGAACAAACCATGGATGGCTTTTAACTTGATACTTACTGTGCTTGGGTACTTGGCCTATTTATGATTTTCCTGGTTTCTCTACAAAGGAGGAATTCTGGTTTCTAATCATAACTCACATCTAAAGTATAGGAAACAATTCTTTCCCCTCCATGAATAAAGTCCCCAGGAAGGATTATAATTGTCCTTGGTCAAGTATCGCTGGAAGTGAAATGCTAAAGACTAGGAGTTGAGCAAATAAAAGGTCAGCGTTGTATGCATATGTTTTAATGTATGTATGTACACTCACATTCACGTGGTTGATATATGGAAGCCAGAGGTTGCCACCAGGCAGTGTCTTCTTCTGTCCAGGGCATCCTATTGATTTGCTAAGCCTAGTTAGCAAGATTCAGATGTTTTCCTGTCTCTTCTTCCTTAGCACAGAGATTACAGGTGTACATACAGCTTTATGTTATTAAAAAGTAGATACTTTTTAAGAGAGGTCTGGAGTTCAGAACTCAGGTCTTCATGCTTGTATGCTAATCATTGACTGAACCATCTTCTCAGACCCTAGTGATAATTTGCCTAGAACAAGAGTATGTAAAACAATACAAACTAGGAGGCGGGGTCTGGATTCTATAGATGATGGTAGTTGATAGTTACATTGTGTTAATAAAAGCTAAAAGTTTTCTATGATGGAAAGCAAATGTGCAGAAATGGCAGGTGGACACTGTCTCCTCCTCACGGTTGAGCTCAACCCTCGTTCCATCTGCTTGTTGTCATGCTGGAACCTGACGTTAACAACTTAGGAATCAGAGTTGTTTGGGAGAAGTGAAGAGATGTGCACAGCATAATGAAGCCTGGGGATATTTATGCTGAATGAGACAGTACGCATGGAGTCACATAAGGTGTTTAAGGCGTGGATTGAGGACACCCCATGTCACCCTATGGCACTACCATCACCTGTAGCTTGTCACCAGCAAGCCCTGCTGTGCAGGGGAAGGAATGCAAGCTTAATGACACACAGACTGGCCTACGTATAAACTTTGCCATGATTGACACCTTGTTTAAAGTTGTATGCAAATATGTGAATATTTCAAGTGGCTGCAACAATGATTTCATGAGATAAAAAAACTATGAGATGTTGTTAAGTAGTGTCGTCATACACACGGATCCATACGGGGAAGCCTTGATATTAGTGGACTTTGGGTAACAATAAAGAAGGTATTGGCAACGCAAAGAGTGATCAGCTGTAAAGAAATGCCTTTCTAGGAAGTGCACATACCATCATTAGGGGCGATTAAGTGAAGGCTTAAAATCCTCTTGGCAGTGTGGAGTCATGTACTTACCTGGAAAAGGTGGCCTTTGGGTCGCATCGAGTCCAGGCAGCAATGAGGCTAGATCCTTGCCCGTTTCTAAAGACCGTTTCTTAAGATATTTCTTCACATTCATATTCATAATTTATCTGTTTTTGAAAACTTAACAAGTAGCAGTTCTAGCGATAATTATTGCATTTCTATATTTATAGATAACAGGCGCATATGGAGGAGGAGTAGCACAATTTGATATTTTCGCATGTGCCAGATTTTTTTTTAATAAATGTAGAAGAATCCTATAGTTATGAAAAACTATTTGTTAAAATCAAATGTATATGCAACTGGGCATCTGTTTTGATCCACCACATTTTAAGAAGACATTCCCTTCTGCCATTAGATGCGACCCAGTATCCGCCCATAGCTTAGGGGCCTGTACATTTCAGAGTCACCAAATAAAAAATGGGAAACTGAAATAAAAACCTTTACTAATTCCTGTACAGAATGAATGTCTACTTATTCTGGCTAAAATTAAACTTTCTATCTATAAAACTGAAAATGATCTTCTCTTCTCCCCACCCCCAGAAAATGATAGCAGGATTTTATTCCTCATTGCTAAGAATTTCAAGTAAATTCTATGGTACAGAAAGACTAAATTTTAGAGCCAATTGGATTTGAGGTAGTAGCCCTGTATCTATATCTTTTTACTTGTGTGATCAAGACGGTGTTGCTTGGAATCTAAGAAATCTCTTATTCATTTTCAAAAGGCAGAAGGCAGGGCTACCTTTCAGGTATGTCAAAAGGATAAAAATAACCCCAGCAGGAATGTGTAAATCTAGAAACGCAGACTGGCTATGCGAAGCTGCATACCTAGAACTGTCAATGGGCTCACATAATTGACAGGAATATCTATCAAAATAATACGCATGCTTAGACTGAGTACTTTCCCGTATGCTGGATACCAGATCAACTCATTCTCTCTGCTCCATTCACAACTACACAGGATACAGGCAGTGAGTGAGCAGCCCGTATTCAGGGAAGGCAGCCTTCCATGTCTACACTGGAATTGTCTAATACCCCATGTCTATAATTAATGCTTATTTTTGAGCATTCACATCTCCTTTCAGATGAATTAGGTTAAATCATGATGAGGGAATAAATGGCTTGACCTTCAATCATTTTCTATCTTCTTTCCTTCTCTTCCTTCCTTCCTTCCTTCCTTCCTTCCTTCCTTCCTTCCTTCCTTCCTCCTTCTCTCTCTCCCTCACTCCTTCCCTCCCTCTCTCCCTTCTTTTCTTCTTCTTCTTCCTCTCTCTCTCTCTCTCTCTCTCTCTCTCTCTCTCTCTCTCTCTTTATGAAAGAGAGATGTCAAAAGAGTTGACAACTAAGACTTACCACACTCAGGAGAAACCATAGAGAGTACTAAGTGTGTATCTGTAGGGAATGAGTACAGAAGTCAGAGGCAGGTGGTATTGTTTATAGAACGGTGCAATATCTACATTTACATTCCCATGCAAATGTCAAGACGTGCAATTTCGTTTTCTGATGATTACTGCATTGGATGATATTTAACAGATTCCAAACAAAATTTACATGAGAGAAACATGGAAAGTATGAACAGAAATCCAGGAACATCAAGTTTATTGTTTAACTTATAATATGATTATGTATCTTTTATGTTTTAGTTCATGAAAACATCCCATCTGTCTACTGATAAAAGTTTGTCCTCAGACACACAGTTCCTTTGTCTCCAGTGTCCCAAGAAAGTCTATAAGAGCCACTTTGCATTTTGTTCTCAAATTACAGACAGATTAGATTGGAAGCTAACAGGGAGACACAAGTTAAAAGAAATTCAAGCTCGACAGCTATGTAGGACAGTAGTCCCTGGGTTAAACCCATGCCAGCATCACCTGTAGGTCTTGTTAAAGAAGACCATGCAGACTAACTGTGTCCCCTTCAGAATTCTTGAGAGAACTGGACCTAGGCCTCTTCTCCTCCTCCATGAACAAACAGGTGTGTGAATGCTTGACTCCTTTGATAAGATTGCACAGATTTGTGTGGACTCTCTGCACGGCCCCAGGATGCTTCAGATCACCTTTAGCCCATACCATGTAGATGCTCTGTGGACAGCTACAGTGTGGGGACAGGAGAGAACTATGTGCACATTCAGGGCAGAGCCAATCTTCTTGAATAGTTTTGCTGCTCCTGAAGTTGAAACTGAAGGTGTGGGGATGCAGACACGAAGATGTTAGGCTTTAAGAACCATCCACCTAGAGATAGGATATAGTGACACCGGTCATTCTACCACAGAGAAGCAGGGACGAGAGGTTTGCAGCTTTGATGACAGTCTGGGCTAGCCACTGAGACTTTACTTAAAACAAAACAAAAACAATAGCAATCCTCCCAAAATACCTGAAAGATTAAAAATTAAAACTAACCAACCAACCAAACATTGAGGTACAGTAGTAGTGACTAATTGAAATTGACTATGAAGCACATCCTAGTTTGAAGTTTTCTGTTAGCTCATTTAGAAATAAACCAACCAACCAACCAACCAACCAACCAACCAACTAACCAACCAAATAGGCACAAGAGATGGCACAGTGGGTAAAGCGTCTGCTATGAATGCCCAAGTACCAGAGTTTGGCTCACTAGCACCCAAATGCTAACACACTCCTATACCGTCAGAGTTGGGAGGTGCAGACAGGAGGATTCCTGGGGTTTGCTAGCCAGTTCCTCATGCCAAATCTGTTCACTGAAAAATGCTGCCTCAAAAAATAAGGTAGAGCAACTGAGGAAGATATTGGTCATTGACCTTTGGCCTCCACAAATACATACATGTGTGAGCATACATAGACATAGGCATAGGCATAGGCATAGGCATAGACATAGACAAACATAGACATAGACATAGACATAGACAGACATATATATATATATATATGTATATGTATATGTATATGTATATGTATATGTATATATATACATATATACATATATACATATATACATATATACAGATTTCCCCCAAGAGACACATGAATCATAATAATATATTTTATTAAGACTATCTAAAATATTTTGCACTTGATATTATCCAAAGGCTGAAATATATTTAATTTAAAACAATATATCATTATTATATTAGAGTTATTAGGATACTAAAAGTAAATACTATTACTAAGCTATTCAAAATATTATCAGTAATAATTTTAGGTAATAAAAATGTAAAAATTTTAATGAGATCCTTTGTATTCTTATGTCTAATCTTTGTAGTCTAGAGAATCTATTATGCTTGTACGCATTCTCCTTTAGAGCCAATTACAGGCTAAGCACTTCCTGGCTACATGTAGCTACTGGCTGTGTATTAGACAGCAAGCCTCAAACACTCCAATGAGTTCTACTACACACACACACACACACACACACACACACACACACACACACACACATGCACTAATGCATAGGGGAAATGTCACTGGAGTCCCACCTTGGGTATGATTTACAACCACTTTTCGACTTTTAGAAACATAGGAATGCCTCAGTCCTTCTCCAAGAGGATTTCTTTTAATAGTTGGGACTGCAGTTTAATAGTCTGCTGTTGGGACAAAGATATTGTTAAAGATTTTTCAAGTTATTCTAATGTGAATGGCTGAGGATTACTGCGGTGGACAGGAGCAAGCCAAAGGAACACTCATATATGTGTATACAGTCATGTGCATATGTTTTATGCCATGTGTCATGTGTGTCTATCCAATATACTGCCATGTGTATGTACACAGTTTTATGCATATATAATGTCTTTTGAATGTACATGTAAACATGTAAAATTTCAAATGTGCATGTATACTCTCATGTACATGTATTCTATTGTGTAACCATACTTAGTCACTTATCCTGTCATGTGCATTTGTGCTGTCATGTGTTTTGAATACAATCCTATGCCTATAGACTGTCATGTGAATATGCCTAGTCATGTGTATGTACACAGTAGCATATGTACCCAATTTTGTGTCTGTACAGTTATATGACATAATGAACGCATGGTAAATGCAGGAACAAACATACAACATTAGAGATAATCCTCTAAGACCATGTTGCACATTGACAGTATAGTAGTTAAGCTTCATAAGTACATGCTGTGGTGTCCACACAGTGACTAGCACCTCACCATGCTTTTCTAAGAATATGTTCTGTCAGTTATCGGACACGCATGACTATCCTTGCACATGTGTTCCCTTGGCTCACGTAAAAAGGAAGCAATGTCCTCCCTAGAACTGAGGCTCTGCTCTCCATTCCCCACCACGGAATACAATTTTTCCACAGGTGGAGAAAAGTTGAAATGTAATTTTCATAAGAATTAAGCAAATTGAGTCAGTGACTTTGTACCATAAAGGATATAGGTAATTTTCCAAATGTCTGAGGATTCTCAAAATCAAGAGAATTAAGTCTTTATAGACCAAGGCCCCCCTCGTCTCCGCTTTACAGGGAGTGTCTCAGATTTTTATTTGTCATTTATACTTGAGCTTTTGAATAGGAAACATTGAGTAAGAAACTTCTCTATCTTAGAGCTTTTAGATTCTCCTCTTGTGAAGTTGACATCCCTCTCCTGTGTGGGATAGACAACACAGTGAACTGGTGGATTCCTGGCTGAAAGGAGGTAGTGTGGGCACCACATGCAGCTAGGGATGCTTGGCCAGAGCAGAAGGCCCTGGCCTCACTGAGAATGCAATTTCCACATTCTTCTGTGTACTGATGATGAGGATTCACAAATTAAGATGCTTTTGTAAAGTCTCTTCTGGTATTCTGTTGTATAGAGTTTCATATACTTACTGTCTTTTTGTATTTTAAAAAATTATCTTATTTACTTACTTTGTATGGGCACAGCACACCTTTTGATGTCAGAGGACAACTTTTGGGAGTCAGTTCCCAGCTTCTACCTTGTGGGTCTAAGGGATCAAATTTGAGGGTCATCGGGTTTGGCAGCAAGTTCCTTTGCCTGCTGAGTCATCTCACCAGCCATGCATTTAATACATGGTTAGACCTTCAGATATCAAAGCACTTAAACTTTTGTTGTTGCTAGTCAACTCTTTTCTCCTACATAACTTGAAATCTAGGACTTATAATTCTCTTCTGCTATCTTCCCTACAGTGTTCCATTCTGACCCACTTTTTGTACGCTTCAAACTCATTAAAAAAGAAAACAAAACCTGAGAATTTGGGTCTTGCTTATATAATGTTAATGGCGTCAGATCTATCTGATCTGTTCAATTATTTGTACATTCTTGCTGTATAGATCATTAGGTTGATCTTAGAGTCCTGATGCTAAGAGTCTTGGCCTTAAAGCACTTCCTTGCAAATTTCTGTTTTTGAATGCCTGAAATTAAATGAAGTATTCTAGAAAAGTCTGTTTAAATTCACAGAATTGTTGATCGGTTAAGGCTTTCCTGGCAAATCTGAGAATCTGGCAAGGGAGGTAGGAATTTTGAATGGTACTTGTATGGGTGTTAGGTCAGCTTATATTAGATGCGTCTCAACAACAATAAAAAACAGCTCTGCATTAAAAAGAATATTTCTGAAGGTGAATGTATAGATCTGATTTTAACAAGTAGTCCTATGACCTAGTCCTACCAAAGTTACCCAAAATAATAAACTGTCATATGCAAGTCTATCGTCTAATCTGGCTAGATTCGACATCAACTTACATAACTGAGTCTTGGATATGAAGGTTCTCACTTTCATTAGTTGAAGATTAAAACCTGAGGATATTGTGACATGTATATCCAAATTAGGAGTCATGTACATGTCTGTGTCACGCATGTGATGTATCATCCTGGACCCTGGCAGAAAAGACATATGTACCTCTCTCTGAAGCTAACTAGAAGAGAGAGCTTGAAGGAGAGGAGCACAGAACTGAACATGTTATAACACACTCTGTCCCCTGAGGTTTCAGATGCTGCAGCAGAACCTGCTAGATGGTGATACAAAAATGTGGAATATGTATCTCTGGGGATAAGTATACCACAGTACCAGGGTGAAGACCCAACTTCACATAAAGTGAGGGGCCAACCTGAGTGAATCAACACATAGTATTTTTGGAAGGTACCTTTCCCAACAACACTGCTTGAATATGATCCAAGGAGAGAGAAATATTTCCTTTAGGGCTATAGCAGGCCCAGAGAGCTTGTTTGACAGGAATATGGAAGAGGATGCAAGGATGACTTCCACATGCATTACACAGGATGGAATTTCTCCAGTGTGAAGACGAAGCAAAATGTGGCTTCATGTCGCCTGCCAATAAGGACATAGTGAGTGTGAAGATCTAGTGAGTTACACAGTGCTGCAGTTTCATCCAAATGGATCCTTCCCAGGAACCCTCAGGGTTGTCACCTTAGTGTTGTCACAGGAAGCTGTGTCTTTTTAGAGACCTGAGGGTATGTGACACGAGCGAGAAAAGTGACTTCTTGCATCATTGTGGGCTTTGACTTTTATCTTTCCCCATGAACATCTGTGGGTGGTGTTCCAATAATAATTCCCTGACTGAATCTTTGCTGTACAGTAGAAAGGGCTCTTCAGTTACTGGAGGACAATAGATCACCTCCACTAGACCCTCAGCCCTGACAGGTCAGAGGAACACATTCCTGAATGTATTCTCAGCATTGGGGTAGCTCCTGGCCCACTATTTTGTCATAGAATACTTCATTATATGGACTGATAGACACCAGTTCTTCAAGGGTGAAGGTTGGGCCACTTTTTGAAAATTGACTCTAAGTATATATATATATATTTGTGTGTGTGTGTGTGTATTTATAATATATATTATATACAAATATATATATATATTTGTAGAACTATCTGCCTCAATTCCACACTCTTTCCAGCTGTAAGTTTCTGCTGTAGTAAGTTCAAGAGGGGAACAGTCAGCTTTCAAAGAGAATTAACGTTGCTAACAGTGGTTGTATGGTTTGAGAGAAGGCTTTGAGGAAACAATGGAAGAATGAGTTTCAGTTAGGAATGATAATTGGAAGACTTGGGAGGAATCTTCCAGAAACATGTTATCTGAGATCAAGGCAACATGTACAATCTAAGCACAGTCTGAGTGTTAGGTATAAGTTGGAAGATTGGGGATTACCCTCACCCAAGTGACAAGACATAGATAATGGCTTTGCATTGAGAGAGTAAAACAATGAATTAGAGGAAGGGTTTGAAGTTGGTGAGGAGCAGGGAAGAGTCCTTACAGACAGGGTTAAGGGAGCGAGTCAGAATATAGCCACGTAAGAAAGCAAGAATCCCATGGATGTGTGCAGAAACCAAAGCCAGCAGTTACAGTTAAAGGTAAGAAGCCTTACTTCTGCCAAGTTATTCACAAAGCACAGCTTAGTGTAACCACTTTGTTACTCTTACCCTCACAGAACTATTGACATAAGTCCTGCCTGGTGTTTTGTTTTTCCAGACAGGGTCTCATGTAGCCCAGGCTTACCTCAAAGTTATTATTTAGTTGAGTGACCTCCAACTTCTGATCCCTCAAATGCTGGTATCACAGGGTTGCAGCACTATGTCTACTTTATATGGTGCTGCAGATGGAACATGGGTCATGGTACATGCTAGGCAAGCATCCTTGAAGCTAATCTGGATTATCTTTTAACTTTTGTAAGCCATATGCTAAATACCTCACATAGAGTTTTTAATAGATTATTTTTAGGACAGGACAAAACAAATGAACAAAAACCAAAACAAACAAACAATAAAAAAAGCTAATCAAACAGCAAAAGGGGACTAAGAAAACGTCCCAAACTAAGGACATACCTATTGCTCTTCCTCCAAAGAGCTGCTCAATGTATTGCCATGTGGGTGGACCAGGACATGTGTCATAAGATGACATCCAACTACACATCTACAAGTTTGGCGAGTCAAATTAGCTACCACTGGGAATCGGATAAGTGTTGTTGAAGGAAAATTAGAAATTTAGAATGAATTTGGTAAGATGTCTTCAGGTTCCACTGAACCTGTAGTGTTCAGGAACTTGTAACTCTATTTTTCAAGCCCAGCTATTCATGCACTTCAAGGTTTGCCATACTGACTGAGGAAACCCGCCCATGTGCTTCTTTTCCTTCTCTTCAGGAAGGGATACCTTATATCCTCAAGCCCTTCAAATCAGAGAAAGATGATCTGTGGGATGAAACGGCTTGTACATAGTGTGGAGCACAATGTGGAGAAATACGGGGACAGTCTGGGAATTGCTCTAAAAGCCAGGTGTGTGTGATTCTGCAGTGTTAGAAGTAAGAATCCAAAAGGACTCAGTTTCAAAAGTGAAAACACATGCCAGCAAAGAACACCTCGGACAAATCAACATGGGTACAGCGGCTGATCTAATGGCGCTACAGGAACAAATGGTAAGCATGTTCCCTTCAACTCAGGTGGCCTATTATCCCCGTGAACACCCAGGCTGACAATGCCTTCAGCCCCCTCCCTCCTGATTCAGTTGTGTCAGGCAAAGAGACAGTGCCAGCAGAAAGCCTTCCGAGTTCTTGTTAGCTAACTGTGGTGTTTTGTTCTGCAGCTGCCTGTCTGCACAAGCCGACACCGTGTCAGTCATAATTACCACCTGTTCGCATTCTCCCTTCAGGTCCCATCACCTCAGAGACATTAAGCAGCTAGCTCAGGAAGCAGTGTTGGAAGCATGACTGCCAGGTTCTGGGTTTCAGAGCATAATTGCTGCCTGTGCACAAATAGCCTGGGCTTCCTCTCTGCTTCCCCCTTACCCGGAATCCGGCAGAAAAAAAAATCCCAGCTGTAAGTTCTCGCTGACACTGACTTGCACTCTTCAGGCAAGGGAGATCATGGGCCTATGAAATGTCATTTTCATGTCATGAATTGGACTCAGACTCTCCAACTGATGTGTCATCTGATAGAAGACGAAGTTTAGAGTTTCACGTGTGCCACAGTTTCCTGCTGTTCCTATTGGATGCTAAAGCATTTGTTTCTGTCTTCAATAGCATCGGCCTCAAAAAAAAAAAAATCATTTCAGGCTTTCATTTCTATGATGTCCGGATAATATAGTTGCTTCTTTCCCACACACATGCTAATAGCATGCAAGAGGCATGACACACAACACTAGCATCCATGGAGCGACCCTCTTCGTCTTCACTAGTTTCCATCGGGAAGTTCTACTTCTATCCCTTCAGCAAGCTGAGTTGTGTGTAGACTAAAAATCATTTCAATTATCAGCTCCCTGGGGGCATAAGCCCTGAGCCTGTAGTCTGAGTGAGATACTCGTTGCATCTTGGTTCCCATCTGTTGAATCACTTTACCATAAGTGTAAATGTAGCTGCTACTTCCAGTGCACCAAGACTCGGAATCTGAGTTTAATCAGCTCCTGGAAGAGCTGTCTTCAGATGCAGGAGTTTAGCAGTTATACAGCCATTCACTAGAAAAGGACAAGGGAGGGCCCACATATTTCTTTGCTGCTATGTGTTTCCCTTCATTTTGCCCCAATTACAGGTGTTCAACTTTACACAGTTCCAATGATGCCCCATTCTCAAGGGCTTGCTAGGGATCAGATTGTTCAGGAGAATATAGCTTAGGGTTTTTTGTTCTTCTTTTAATAACTAAAGCGTCATGTGAAGGGAACCTGTAGGTCTCAAACTCTGTTAGATATTCCCAGAATTAGGGTTGCTCTGCCTTCTAGCCATTTCCACATCATGAAAATGGACCCTGTTGGGTGAGCCAGTGGTTCTTGGTGCTCATGACATTCACCTAGAAAGCTCTAGGGGGAAACAACAACAACAGCAACAAATGAAAAAAGAAGACAGAAAACAAAACTCCAATTCAAGCAAATGGTATCCCTAGGCATCACTGCACCATTGACCTGTTGTTAGGTCATGACGCTTGAAACTGAAGCTCAGAAACAGCAGTTTTCAAGTCATTCTTTTTTATTTTGGTGATTAGTGGTATTCAGAAGTAATATGAAAACTGCTGAGATGGTTTAAAGCTTTTAGTTTAAGTTATGATGGAGACATGGAACAACTACCTTCAGCTGTATGGATAGGAGAATATAAAATCAAAAAGGGAACAGGGTCAAGACTCAATTCGAATAACGTGGGAGAGTCCGTGTGTGTTGCGGGGACTATGTGGTTGTGCATGTGTGTGCACACATTTCTGTGGAGGTGGGTGAGTGTAGAGGTTAGAGGAAGACCTTGAGACTGATGCCCATGGTGCCTGGGAAGACCAGTGTCAACCTATCATGGCTCAACCCCGTAGTGTTCACAGAAATCTGGTTTGGAGTCAAGACTAACTTCCTCTGGTCACTGACTTCCTGCCTCATGCTCATTCACGTGACCTCCTTCAAAGCTCCAGCAATCGTGATTCAAGGCTCAAGGGACAAACGCTGGGAGCGGCTGAGTCTCCTTCAGGGGGAGAATGATCTAGAACTCAGAATCACAGTTTGGTATTTCAGTTTTTGCAAATGTAGATTGAGTAAGACAAGTGGTGTCAAGCTTCTATCAGGACGAACAAGTCCTCTTTGGTCAGTAACATTTTCATTTATTAGATTATGTTTACCTTCAGTGGACCTCACAAAATGCCCTTTCCCCACCTTCAAGGAAACACAAGTCCCTGGCATTGGTGTTGAAGCCTTACTGAACGTGGGTATGACCATTAACTTATTCTGGTCATTGAGTTCAAGCTCATGTACTCAGTCCAAGCAGTAGTGCCCACTGCCCTGGTGTGGCTTCTCTCTGTCTCACTGATCCTCTGTCTACCCTGAGAACAGCACATCCCTGGCTGGAGGCAGCTGCCCATTCAGAATGCCCGTGGAACCAGTGCAGTCCTAATGTGACACGGGAAAGATATAAATGCTTTGAGTAAACAAAAGAGGTTTTGGTGTAGTTTATCATAATCAAATGTAATCTATAAACCTAATTTGTCTCCTGATTCAAAGAAAACCCCCAATTAGAGATAATCAGTGGAATTTATATACAGACATTAAGAGTTTGCATCGTATTTGTGGGATGGAATAGAACTGTTTCTCTGGTGTTTCAATAAATAATCTCTTTCTTTGATGTCCCACACTGAAATGCTTACACATGAACTCATAATATCTGAGGACAGGGAAATGGGTAAGGCTACATATGAATCAAGGAAGTCTAGAATTTAGTCTTTTTAAATCTGCGTAATAGATAATTCGGGTTCAATGTCTTCTTTTGTACATATTTGAACTTTTTTAATAAAATAGATGGAAATTGAAAGACCAACATTCTCACAAACATTTCTTGTTAGGTTGAAAATGGGATGGCTTGCCTTATTTGGATTATTATAATCTTCTAATTAGCTAGCAGCAGCAATGAGCTGTCCCTTATAAAAAGAGTTACTCGTCTCTCACAGGTGCTAATATCACTATTCGGTCCATGGAAACTTCCACCGATCAGCAATCAGAGGACTCAGAAAAGAAGATGCAGAGAGCTCAAAGGATAATTATCCTTTTTGAATATCGACACACATATTGTTCCAGACGTATGTAGATTTGTGAAGGCAAAAAACTATTTGATTATAAAAGATCCAGTTTCTCCAAAATTTGTAGAGGGTTTTTTTTTCTTTTTTAAAAAACTTGATTAATTAGCTTCAAGGAGAATGGAGCATCTGTTACTTTTTTGTCAACAGATTTTAATAATATTGAACAGTGCTAATTGGAAAGAACTGAAATACAGCTTTTTGTCTGTTAAATTAAGATGCTAGCCTCTGTTGTTTTTTCCCCCCACCACATATTATCTAAACTATGGCAAATCTTCAGAGTTTTCTCTCAGCCACTCAAACTGATGTGATTCTGAATACTTCCAGGCAAAGAGGATTCATGTGGAAAGATGCCATTATTATTTTTGTGATTGTTACTGTACCCCAGAAGGAGAAGAAAGCTGATTGAAGTTGTTGGCATTGCTGCTCAAGGCTCTCTCTTCAGTGCGGCTGGAGGCAGAAGATGAAACACAAAGCTTTAACAGGCTTGATGAGAAGCTGCAGCGAAGCCAAGGCTGCCGTCGGAGCAACCGGAATGAGAGACGGTGGATGTTTGCATCTTCAAACATTTGCGATTCGTGCCAGCAGATGGTGAATTGACCATTAAGAGCTGACGGTAAACTTTGGGCTCAATTTAGCCTCAGCTCTGATTAATGAATCAAATCAGAGGCACTGTTAAGTGAATCAGAATGATGGTTTGCTGAATAAGAGGGGGTTGAGGAGCCCAGTGGACAGAAAGGTGAGAAGCAGAGTCAAGTAGACAAAGGCACAAAGCAAACTTGTCTGGATTTAGCTGTGTGCCTTTGAGCAGGTAACTCATAGGCCACGATTTCTTCCTTTGTGTTCTGATGGTGGGAAGATCTCATAAGTGGATGGAGGAGATGCTCCAATAGTGGTTACACTCTTTCTCCTTTGCCTAAGATCGTTGGAGCCTTTTTTCTTACACAGAAAGCTTTCTAGCTTTCCTTACATTGCCTTTCCCATCCAATATCTTTCCACACCATATGGTAGGTTAGGCTCCTGCAAGGAGGCTATCTTTCCATGGAAAGTTCATTCTAAGTCCTACAAGCAGAGGATGTTATTTAGTTCTTAAGGAGTCTAAAATGCCACACCTCAAGTGACTTAACATCCCTGTGATCCACATGTAGCTACTAGAGAATAAAGAGAAGAGCCACTTACTACAACCATCTCCTCTAACGTCCTGTCACTTTGCACATGGCCAACTCTTCTGGAAATTGACTCGAAGCTTCCCTGTTCAGGTACATAAGCTTCTGTGATTAATGTGACCAGTACTCACAGGAATTATCAATACTGACATAGCAGACCACTGAGCTACGTGGATTTGTGTTCCTTCTTTTGACTTTCAGTTCCTAATACTTTTCAAGCAACTGAGACTAGCCAGGGCTATGTACAGTCTCCTGAAGGGGCAGCTCAGATTCCTTGAATTCTACCTGTTTCATGAGTTCTACAAATGAGGTCTGGGCTCCCTCCTCCTGTAGATGCTTGTATTTCCACTTGGTGGTTGTCAGAATCTCCTCTGCATTCCCAAAGCAAGAGTTGTCATGTGGCTTAGCAAGTTGACTGGGCTGTTGCCTGTATCTGTGAGCATCAGTGCCATGACCTTGACAAGTAGAGTCATTGACACTGTGCTTGATTCTCCCATTCAGGGATTTGCTGTCCAATCCTCTGGGTGAAGAATTTAGGGTCTCAGACCTTCCTTCCCTAGGGCAGGTAGAACAGGTCACACTCTTGTCTCTTTGGCTAGAGAATTCTTCCTCCTCAATCCTCAAGGAACACTTTTCAAATCTCTAAATCCTTCCATTTTCATTTATGAGCCTTCAAAACTTGTTTGGATTTATTTTCTTAAAAAAGTAAGAGTGTGGGATTATATACTTGCTGTAAAAATTTCATCATCTCAGTGCTTTTCCTCAGAGGGCAGCTGCTGTTATGTATATGTAAGCAGGCACATGAGATGGCATGGACACACAGAGTCACACAGATACACAGACACAGGAACACACACAGAGACATACAGACATGCACATACAGATACTCAGATACACACAAACACACACAGACACACACACACACACACACACACACACACACACACCTGTGCTTCACAGTCTCTGGGCTAAAAAATTATCAGAAAAAATTACTTCTTTGTTTTTGTTTTATTTGCTTACTTATTGTTAGTCCTTGAATTTGCTTCTTTATTTAGGTGTTATAGAATTTTATTTCAAGACTCTGAAACAGTTGCCATTATTTTTGGAACTTCTATTTTGTAATAGATGCTTATAGATATTCAAAATCGTTTAAGATTTGATCATCTCTCTTAACAGGATAGACAGCTTTAAATGTAAGCATGGTTCATGGAAATTTGCACCTCCTACTTCCTTCGGTAAAAGGGTCACTTCTGGAGCTAATGTAACACCCTTTCTTCTCGTCCTTTTATGACCACACAGGAATGTGTCACCTCTAGCTTCTACCTATAGAATATGTTGTGTGCCTATTAGGTACTGGGAGTGGGCTTAAATGAATGGCAGAACTCTTACACAGTCTCCACACAGTTCAATGGAAGAATAAGAAGACAAATTCAACAATTCCAGCAGTGTAGGATATTAGAGATTAAAAACCGGGTTTATTGGAAAAATTGGTCTTGACAAGTTCAACCTCATAAAACTGATCAAAATCATATCAAGAGAGCTAAGCCCTGAGAACTTACTGGATACAACAGACCAAAGAAAGAGCATAACTCCTTGATTCAGGCCCCATAAAATAGAGGAAACCTAAGCACCAATCCTGCAACAGCCCTCTAAGACTCTTATTAAACCACCAATGTGTACAACAAGGATTGGTAGATAGAGAACTCCTGACTATCCCAGGGTCTTCAGGTTGCCTTGACAACGTCACAGCTGTTGACTTGACATTCTTGAATTGCCAGTTAATGATCTTTTGACTTTGATAGGATGACAGCATCATGCATTTGGTCAAAGCCACACTTTGAGTTTTCAATTTAGATTTTTAAAAATTTTTTTTGGATTGGTATGTTTTTAGTGTGTATTTCCTGTGTACTTAATATGTTCTTCTCCCGTGCTGTTGGACAAAGATAGGAAGCCACAGTCCCCACTTATCTCCATGATCATAATGGGGAAACAGCAGTCTTCTCTGTGCTGTGTTAATAATTCATTTCTCATATACTGTTGTCAACAATATGCTCATCAAAGGTATTCATTGTGGTGTGCTAAGCACACTGTGAGACCAGTGTCTTTGCTTGTCTGCAGGCTACCATCAGTGTTCCAAGCATGTTAAGGCAGGCTAGGAAAAACTGTGATGTGCTCAGTATATTAGATTAAACCAATGTGTTTTATGAGTCATCATATTTTCAATTTAGAATGTTTATAATGTATAGAATGTTTGTCCTAGTAGAGGAGCATTTTTTTAAACATTATTTAATCTTCAAACTATAATTGGGAACAAAATGAGCCAAGAGTTCGGTTGCAGATACTCCACATATCGCTGCATAGAGAGATAAACGCATGTAGGTTGCGGGGAATGTGTCTTTGGAGAAGACGGCATCATTTACAACCCACCCCATTTTAGAAGCTGTCAGTGCAGTTCACATGACTGCATGGGGAGAAGATTTTAACTCTTCTTTTAAATTATGTATTTCTTGTTAGGGGGCATACACCACAGTGCGGAGCTCAGAGAACAATCTGTGGGAGATAGTTATCTCCTTCCACCATATCGGTTCCTGGGTTGTCAGGCTGGGCAAGCACCTCTAGGAAATCTTGTCAACCCAGTTTTCAACTCTTACTCGTTTCTCTGGCTGGATGTCCTTGTGTGATGCCAAACCATACTATGTGTCCAACAACCTTTTTAATGAGAATTTCAAGGGCCACATGTACTCATTAATTAGTCTTAACTGACCAGAGAGGGAAGCGCCAGAGTTGAAAACCTCAGCATCTTTCTCATAGTTGTGGTTGACATCATTAAACAGATTTTGACTGATAAGGAAGCTTGAGCTCAGAGATCAAAACCAATTCATCCATCCCAGAGAAACGAGGGTCTTGGGGGAGGAAATTAAACTCCAGTGCTCTTCTCCAATCCCACTCTGCTATCAAAATTCATGTTAGATTTAGTCATTTCAGATGACAAAAATACAAAAGCCCGAAGAAGGTCTGGGTAGTCCTTTAGGAACTAAACAGAGGTGAAATCACCAATGGGATATTTCAGCGTATGATATTGAAGAAATTAAAGGTATATTTCACAGGGACATGTTTTGAATGCTAGATGGGGAGAATCTTTACCCATAGAAATAGAGTGTGATTTTTGCATTATTATAAGTCATAGTGCAACACATTTGAATATGATAGGCACTGCCATATATTTTTAAATGGCCCCTGCAGTATTGAGTTTTCCCAGGGTCTGAGTTCCATGACTGTTAACTCATTTCCAAAACATTTGTGCTGCCACATGCCATGGGGTGTGTTGCCCATAGGCACCCAAGATTCATGCATATTCAGTTTCAGAACATACACAGTCATGATTCCGCAGTAACAGACACCCAGGTGTTTTTGAGGTCTTTCTAGACAGTGTCAAAGATACCTTTCCCACCAGCTCTCTGGGGAAAACAGCTCTCATCTGGTGTATGATGAGACTGATATTTGGAGTAATTGTGAGCCATTTACTATATGACCATGGGGGTGTGAATGAAGAAGTCCCCATGTGGTTCTTAGTTAATGGAAAATATGAATGCCTCTGTTTTTTTCTGATACTTACCAGGACCCTGTGTGGTCAGAATGAGGTGTTTTCCTTCTTGTACGAGCTATAGGTCATTTATTCCTCCACTGTCTTTCTAGGAAATGTCCAGTGTATGCCCACTTCTGGCCGGGGATTGTCAAAGCAGCCAAGACCAGGGCTTAGTACAGCAATGTCTGCTTTGTTCTCTTGTCATTTGCCTTCTAAATCTGCTTAAGCTGCTATAGCAAGATTAAGAGATGTAACAACATACATTTATGGTCCCTTCATTGTAGAGGAGCCAAAATTATAGCCAGGATAATAACCATATATAGATAATAATAATAATAATAATAATAATGACAGTAATGGACCTTTCTGCTTTTACAGCTTCACATGTTCCCCACCTACAAGTACTTAGTCTTAGACAGTGACTTCTTGAATACATAAATAGGAATATATTTTATCTTTTTTTTTTTAAAGATCCAGCTTTTACTATGGTACTCAAGATCAAGTTGCCCTAGCATTGGTTTCCCCTGAGGCCCCCCTCGTGAATCTTCTCTACAAGTCCTCTGTAAGTGCACATTCCTGAGACTTTTAAATGTGCCCAGTTTCCTCTTATAAGGACAATGACCAGTTGGATTAGTGTCCATAGAATCATTTTCGCTTTCTCATTTTTTTTTTTTTAAAAAGGTCCTATCTTCAAATATGTTCACGGTGTGAGGAACTGGGATTTGGGGATTCAGCCTCTGAATGTCAGCTGAGTTTGTGCCATTCATCCAAAGTGACGTGGCTGGCTGGTGGTCAGGTCATGATTGACTTCGGCTTTCTGACGCATCGTCAAAACAAACTGTCAGTCTTCCATCTAGCAGACTTGGACCTGAAGCAGAAGCAGCATGGCATGCGTGCGTGAGCGTGCGCATGCGCCTGTGCATATTTGGTATGTTAATATGTTGCTCTGACCAAATTTCTTAGAGGAAGGATGAGTCTGGACTTTGGGGATATGGAGAGCAACGTAGTGATTGTTAACCCTCTACAGAGTGTTCAGACCAGACCAAGTATACAGTTTCCTTTTGCTTTCATCTCTGAACTCTTAGGTTTCTTCCATGGCTCTTCTAATGATTTCAAATTGGACTCCATTTGAAGCTAGTTTCAAGTCTTCTTCAAACTAGAGCGTGTCCCTTTTTCTTTTATTTTTTATATCAAGAGTTTCTGCTTTCATAACTTCACGTGTTTCCCCCACTATGAGTACTTAGTGTTAACCAATGGCTGCTTGGATGCATTAATAGCAGTGCATTTTCTGTTTAATCCTTTTTTTAAAAAAATAAATCCAGCTTTTACTATGCATTTTTATCTGTTGTGCTGGTATAAACAAGACTATCAACTCACTAGTTTTTTTGGGTTTTTGTATGTTTGCTTGCTTGTTTATTTAAAGAAACTTAAGTCTTATTGCCTTCTCTTCCATTATTGCCTCTAAGCACAGGGAATCGTGTAAAACACAATTACCATCCTGTGTTCTCTGTCTCGTGACTGACTGGCAGATTAATAAAACTCATCCTTTGCATTGGTAACCTTGGCATCCTCAGAGCAGCTTTACCTCCAAGGCAGGGTTAGTGAACAATCTTAAGCAACTTGAGACAAGGGTGAGCATGTATAGGGAATAAGATTGACAGGAAAGACCCACATACTCACATCCGAAGAAATCTGCAGAAGTAAGGAGAGGGAAAACTGGGAGTAATTTTACAGGTTGAGATGCGGATAACGTAGGGCTTCAGTACTGGAGGAAGACACTGTATTTTCCTGATGTAGCCATTATTTTTCTTCTGGAATGGGAGATGCTGGCTTTGTGTCTGTTCTTTCTTATCTCATCCTTTCATGGAGCACTTCTCTCTCCAGGGTAGCAGGGAACCATAATTCAGCAGGAAGTAATTGGGTTTCTCCAGTAATGGAGGACGGAAGGACATCAGGAGCACAGTTGAGGGAACAAAGACAGTCATTCATGCAAATAAATTCTGGTCTTGTTAATATTGCTATTTAAAGAAAATCACATTTTTAAAATGAGCCTTTAACTCTGTTTTTATAAAGACAAAAATAGTAACCAGAGCATACAGGGCTGGCTTTTCTCCTATAAATATACACTTTCTTCATATGCCTAGCCACTTGGAGGCTTGGAGGTTTTCAGGGCAGTAATACTGTGGTGTCCTGTTTTTCCCTAGGATGGAAAGGTTCATGTTAGCCTCTCCCAGTGACCTTTTGCTGTCTAAATATTAAGAAGACATTAGTGTAACTTCCTGAACCAAATGACATGTAAGTGTTAGGAGACAAGTGGGGGTCAGCAAACGTTTTCTATAAAAAGGCCAGAGAGTGGCTATTTCAGGCTCTGTAAGTTGTGGGGTCTGTCTCGGCTCGCCTCTGCAGTCAGAGTGCAAATGCAGCAAGGAATGGCTATGGCTAAATTCCAGTGGCACTTATTTATGGATACTGAAATTTGAATTGTAATTGAAATGTAATTTCAGTGTGTCATAACATATTACTCTTCTTTTGATTTTTTTCCAATCGCTTAAAAAATGTAAAAGATAGTCCTTGCTTAAGAACTGCACTCAAACAGGCTGTGCCCCTTGCTTGCTGTCTTCTTGGATAAAGCTTGTGTGGCATTAATGGTTGAATCGTGGTACTGAGGGATAGTACGTTATGGTGTAAACTGGTGGTGTGGGCGGTGGAGTAACAGCCCTGATGCTAATGAAGCATTAATATTGTTGAACCATCTAGATAGGCAGGCTGACTTGTTAGTAGGATCTTGATTACCTGCCCCAGGCAGGCAAAATTTACAAAGTTGGCCATGGTCAGTAGCTTATAGTTCTAGCTATCTGTATAGAACTGTACTATTCTGCTTTATGCAACTTTAAGAGAATTATACAGATAAGATGACTTAGAAAGAAAAACCATTTATTTGGCCCATGTTCTATGACATGAGAAGTTTAAGGGTACAGTACTCAAATTTGGCAAAAGCCTCATTTTGTGTCATAACATGGGGAGAAGAAATGGGAGGTGGTAAGAGAAGTGTGGGGGAGAAAATTCAATCTTAAAGCCCCACACCTGGAATGACAATATTAAACATATTACTAACCTCTTAACATACCTGTCTCACAAATACTGCTGCAATATAGTTTATGTTTCCAACTCATGAAATGTAGGAGACACAACTCACCCACGCCAAGTAGGAATGCAAATTTCAATTTTCCCACATTCTTCTTCTAGCTCCTCCCTAGCCTGAATCCTGAGTTATTCATGATATGAATTAGGGAAAAGATGGACTCATAGAGTGAAAAACAATTAAAAAAATGGAAAATCTTCTGAAATTAGAGGATGTGAGATGATGTGAGTGTGTATGTGTGTATGTGTGTGTGTGTGTGTGTGTGTATGCACATAGGTGTACATGCTATCATGTACATGTTGAGGTCTCAATACAATTTGTGAGAATCAGCTTTTTTCTTTTCCTTTTTGCATCCTAGGGATTTATCTAGGCTTGTGTAAAGTGCTTTTACACGCAGAGCCACTTCCTGGCTCTAAACGTACTATAGAGCTGGTAGACTATATTTCTTTAAGGTTCCATACACTGAGCATGTGCTAAGAGGTTTCAGACTTATTAATCACATAGCTATTTAAATCATCATACAAAGAACATAGCATCAGAAGTAGAAGGTAACATACTATATGTATATGTGTATATGTGGGTGTATGTGTATATGTATACACATTCTTTGCAGAATTACATTAAATTTTAATTTTGTGGACTTTGGCAAGGATTAATTTTGTTCACTGATATTGGAGTTGCAGATATTTGATATAACCACCATTTAAACTTTGGGCTTATGTTAAGGATTACCTACATTTTATAACTTTGTTTGGGATCCTACAATGGTCCAACAATCCTAGTTGGATTCCCTGTTGACTCATGTATTCTACTGATCTAAGAAGAACTTTAAGACAATAATTATTAAGTATCTATGTGAATAGATGTAGAAGTATTATGATTCTCAGCCATAGCAGCCTCTCATGACCAGATAGCATAAAAAGGCAGAAAAGACAGTCTTCAAAAGATGAGAGCAACATAAAATTTTAGGTCATAACTGTGACATCTATAGACATATAATCAGGATAAATTGCTTAAGAGAAGCCATCAAATCTATAAACTATATCGAAATGAAGAAGTCAATAGAATGAGTGATTATATGCCTAAAAAATAATTTTCTCTCTTTGTTATGTCTTTGACTTGAAGCCAAGGTCTAGAATTCACCCAGAACACACAGTTGCCCTTGCTAAAAAGTTCTGTTTCTTTCTCACATGTTTCTCTGCTGACACCCTCTATATGTACATGAGTTTTGATAGAATCAAAATACAAAAATATCTCTTTGGTGTACAATTCATTTTAAAAATATTTAGTATAACATGTAAAGGTCTGAAATTGATATCTTCATTTGTTTCTAACTTTAGGAAGCACGTCATCACCAAGATCCTTACCAATGAAAAAACTAAGGAGTGGCCTGTAATGATCCAACACCTTGCAAGCACAGGAGGCTATGTTCCCCAAGTCTTTGGTTATCAAGGGATGGTAGAGAATTTGGATGAAAAAATCCATGATTATTCAGGTACTCCGGGTTTGTTTAGCCCACTCAAAATACTGCCAATAGTTTTATAGGCACAGCTGACAACAGTAGAACATTTCTTAGTCATAAATCAGATAAACAACCCCAGACAGAACAGTATTTTTGTATTTTTCTCTTTGAGTTTACCAAAATCTTAATTATAAATGATATATGAGGCAATTCATCTTCTGATCACATATGGAAATCCTCAAAAATACCACAGAAGGTTGGAGATATGCTCACCAAGCCCTTCATACTCTGTTTAAGTTTCAATACATACATCTTGAACATTTTTTAATCATGTGAATTTCTTGTCTTCCACTTCCAATAGTGGTGGATAGTTTGCAAACAGAAGACAAGCACTGAGCCACAGGAGGCAGGGGCTGGGCTCCAGTTTCTAGCCACTCTCTGACTGCCAACAAGGCTTGCTCTTCCAGATTTGATGCCTTCTGTGCAAGGGTTCTCTGAAATATTCCTGTCACGTGATCCTTACCTTGTTTGCCATGCCAGGCACTTGGGCGGTCCCCTCGCTTATATATTTTCATAAGATTAGATGCTTGTTCTGAGTTCAGATCCTGCTTCACAGGGCACAGATCATTTTGAAAAAAGGAAAGTGAAGCTTCCTTAAATGAAGAAAAAAATGACCAGTCTAAAATTCTGTGTCCAATAACAATATCTTTTAAGATATTTATTGTTTGTTTGCTTTTTTGGTGTGTGTGTGTGTGTGTGTGTGTGTTTATCCATGGAGGCCAGAGAAGATGTAAGATCCCCTGGAGCTAGAGTTAAAGGCAGTTATGATATTTGCAGTGTGGGTGCTGGGAACTTAACTCAGGACCTCTGAAAGGGCAGTGTGCTGTTAAGAGCTAAGCAATCTCTCTCTCCTTGAAAATATCTTTCAAAAGGAAAATCAAAATGAAGACCTTTTTACATATACAAAACCCAAAGATATATCAGAAACACACAGCTCAAAAGAATGATGTTGAATGACATATTGATTCAAAGATATGAAAATTACACAAAAGAATAACTAACTACATTGGTAAACATAAAGTTTCAAAAACTGGTTATTTCAACTTCCTTAATATGTAACATAGTCCTTATTAAAAAAACCTCAACCATGACAGGTATGGTGGTAGAAATGAGGGGAAGTTTGATCATTAAAAGAATTTTGTGAAACATCAGGGTAGGACTATCACTTTACATCAGTGGTTCTCAACCCCTTTATGTGTCAAAGGGTCCGTTCACAGGGCTCTCATATCAGACATCCTGCCTATCAGATATTCACATTATGACTCAAAGTGGCAGAAAAATTACAGTTATAAGGTAGCAATGAAATAGTTTTATGACTGGAGGTCACTACACGAGGAACTGCATTAAAGGGCCACGGCATCAGAACAGCTGAAGAACCCCTGCTTTACAAAACTCATGATGAACTGAGTGGTGTAAACCCTAGCATTGTTAAAACATCTATTGCAAATAAGTCAATAAGATGATAAAACTAGTGTAAGGGAATGAGAGAGCAAAAGTCAGCCAGGAAGTAGCCCATAGCCTGTGGGAAACGATAGTGCACTCTGGTGGGCTAAACAGCACACACATATTGTCAAATTTAACACCAAAGGAAGATGGTACCTGAGATAAACGTTTTAAATAAAATGCCAAAGTAGATAAAATATCAAACACATAAACATTAAGGACACTACACAGCAAGATAATAAAGGAAACATGGAGTGACTATCATCACCAGATAAACTTTGTCAAAGCAAAGATGGTTCCTAGGGCCAAAGACAATCATTTCATAATAGTAAATGGGCCAATTAATGAGGAAGCCATGGTACTCCAGATGCTTATGCACCCAATAACAGAGCTTCAGAGTACATGATGCAAAACCTGGCAGCTGCAGCTGAGAATAGACAAATCTCTAAGTAAAGCTGGAAAGTTCAATGCTCTTCTCTCCGTAACTCATGAACTAAATAGAAAATACGTGAGGATGCAGAAGAGTTGGAAATCAGCCCACTTTGTCAAGTTAGTGTTTGCAGAATTCCACCAAAGAACAACATTGCGATCACTGTCTTCAAGTGTACATCGAGGATACACTAAGGGAGACCGTATTCTAGGCTACAAGACAAACCTTAGTACATCTGATCAGACACCAATCATGCAAAGTAGGTTGAGTTTGCATACTTGACTTACTCTGGAAAGGGGTAACAGATAGGGCTCTGGAAAATCCTCAAATAACACATGGAAACAAAATAGCACATTTCTAAACAAACTGCGGCTTAGAGATGAAAGCGGAAGTAAAATTAGGGAGAATTAGAAACTCTTTTGATTAAAAAACATATTTAAGTTGTAGTATCAATAGTGGTGGGATACAGAGTTGTGTTTAGATGGCAGCTTACTGCAAGAATGAGGGAAAGCCTCCAATCAATAGTCACGACTTTCATCCTCAGAGATGAGAGAAAGGAAATGTGGTAGTTAGTTTTACTCTTCAACATAAGCTAGATTAAGAGCCATCCAGAGAAGTGGTAGACATTGCTTCTGAGCACGTATTGGAGGGTGTTTATAATGGGGCTGCCTTGTGTGTGAGCTAACTGACAGCTCCCCTCAGCCTATGTGGATGCTATCTGTCTGTGGGACTCAATGAGATAAAAATTTTAAAAGTGGAAAATGATAATTTTTCTTTCCCACTCTTCAAGATAGGATGCTAGCTTTTTTTTTTTTTATCTCCAGGAAATCGTACTTCTGGACTTTGTAGTCATTGAACAACATTTATATCAGAAGTCTTCTGGATTCTGGGTGTTGAGATGGCTTGTCATGAAACTTTTCAGCTTCCATATTGTGAGACTATTCATCTAGCAAATTGCCTTTTGTCTGTTGTCTGTCCGCCTGCCCACCCATCTTTCTTCTATCTATCTATCTATCTATCTATCTATCTATCTATCTATCTATCTATCTATCTATCTATTTATCTATCATTTATATCTATCATCTACCATCTGTCACCTATCGTCTGTCTGTCTGTCTGCCTGTCTGTCTGTCTGTCAGTCTGTCATCCATCCATCTTTTCTATTGCCTCTTTGTCTCTGGAGAACTCTGCTTAATACCATGACCCATTGCACATGCATGGCAATTACTGCCAGTCTTTTCCATCGACGGACTTGGAAAAGACTGGCAGTAATAGTTGGTAAGGATATGAATGATTTGCAACTCTGGTGAGATGCTTTTGAAGAATATAAAATAAGTGATGATCTGTACATGAAACCTTGAATATGTACTTATGCTCTGACTTGACTATTCTACAACAAGACATTTACCTAAGAGAAAAGAAACATAGAAACAAAGTGGTGTAAGACTACTATGGTAGCATTATTTTTAAACAGCCAAGGCCATAACCTGGGTGGTGTTATTGAGACTTGAAATCAATTAATTAGATACTTAGAATGACATGGTTGAATGTCCATGTAAATATGCAAGGTGAAAAATGCCAGATACCAGGTACCTAACTTATTATTTAATTTGTAGGAATTCATAGAATTGTAGTGACAGGAGGCAGACCAGTGCTTTCTTGAGAAACAGAAAGGATAGTAGAGGAAGGGAGCGTGAAATGGATGATGGGGGACTTAGGTGACAATGACTATGTGCATGCATTGATAAGGGTGATGACTTCATGGTGGGATGGTTAGTTTCAACTCGATAGACGTTAAAGTCATCTAAAAAGTGAGCCTCTTGGCATGGCAAGGAATATTATCTTGATTAGGTTAAGTAAAGTGTGACTGTGGGTCACACCAGTCCCTGGGCAGGGAATCCTGATTTGCAAACAGGTGGGAGAAAGCAGCCCAAGTACTAGCACACGTTCATTCAAGCTCTCTGCTTTCCCATGGTGGATACAACATGCTCATTTCCCCAACATTCTACTGTCATGACCTCCCAGCTAGGATGGGCTGTAACCTGGAAACCTGAGCCAAAGTAAACCATCTCTCTCTTAGATTGCTTTGATCAGTATTTTATCACAGCAACAAAAGAGTCACAAAGACACGTGCGGTAGACACATAACCGAATGAATATACCTTTACACCTAAAACGAGTAGCATAGTTTTTATTTGTACCTAACACCACTCTGTTCTTCCTCTGCAATCTTTCTGAAACACCCACTGTAATGTAAAATGTTTAATTTATCGAGAGTACTGTGGGACAACAAATTGGATTTTGCTTTTGCCTTCTGTACGCTTTCAGCTCAGGAAAAGCTTATGGAAGTGACTTGTATGTACTACTTGGCTATCTAAAAAATGTTGGGTTTTCAAGATCCTGCATCCTCTGAGAATGAGTAATGTTATTGAGAGATAAAGCGGGGATTCGAACTCCAAGGCTGGGTTTTAAACATCTGCCTTAAGTCAGCACAGTTTACAGTAAAATACAATTACAAAGCAAAAGTAATTGCATAAATGTTTGCTGTATACTACTATGTGTTTAATATATGTGAATTTGTAGTAAATAGCACACACGCATACACACACACACACACACACACACACACACTCGGTAAATTACTCAAACACATCCAAGTAACCATTTAAAGAACTCTGAAAACATGGAATGCTAAACAAACAGAAACTCCTCAGAGATAAATAACTGCTCAGATCATATTTTGAAGGTTTTAATCCCAACTATGTGGGATTCTCCTAAATTTTCACTGACTACACATGCTTCTAAAATTTATGCCAACAACATGCAAATGTTTACTGACTTCCATTTACAACAACAGCAAAGAAAAAGGAGGACCCAGAATAGCCCTGTGGATCAGACACAGGCTGGTGGATGGGAAGAGAGGGAGTTTGACAAAGAGAAGGAAGAAGCAAGACAGAGAAAGAGACTGAAAGGCACTAGGGGTGAAGCAGGAGGCCTGAAGCAGAGGGTGAGATATGCAAATGCACATCCACTCTGTAATGAAAAATCTCCTTATTAAAGTGTGCTTTATGTGAGAACAGCCTTCCTTTTAGGAACATATCCAAGCAGAGATAAAGGCATCTTACTACCCTCATTAAACTGTGCATGGCTCGATGCAATCAGGCTTGTATAATTTGCATATGGAGCAGTTTAATCTAGCTCATCCTGCCTTGCACCTATTGTTAATCACGCCTGGCTTCCCATCCTCCCCCTCCTCTTCCACTAACCCTTTGATTCAGCAGATAAATGAATAGACATCAGGACATCGACATCTTCGTGAGTGATCATGGGCCTTGTTCGTGCAGAATATCCCTTGGTTCAGTGATTATGTCTTTTTCGACATTCCATATGTTTCTGATAGTGTCTGTCTTAGTTGATTAAATTTAAAAAAATGTATACAGACATATGAACATGATGCAGAGGAAGATGGTAGGGAATTGTTATGAATGTCCACCTCTGGTTCAAGTCTCTGATCGCCTTTGGCCACAAGTGATGTAAGGATATGTTTACTTTATGGGATGAGACCTGCTCTCCATAAAGGTTTTAGTGTCTATATGTGGCATATGACTGAAGAAAAAGGCCATTAAGAGTAGATGAGGTGGTTTTTTTTTTTTAGAATTACTCTTGGCTGTTAAGTCGTGTGCCATTCTGAGGGTGGTTACAATTTGGTATTCAGTGTGCTGATGTCTAACAAGTGTGGGAAGAGTAATTAGAAGGCTTGGCAAGTCATGAGAAGGGCGAAATCTTAAGTAGGGTAAGGTTCTTCTGAAGTTTGTTTCCCAAGTTTTTCTCAGCTAGCTCTCATCCCTGTGGTCATATACTCTCCTGGCATGAGAGATAGGAAAGATGTGTAGGAACAAAGCTGATGATGGGAATTTCTCTCTGGAGTCAAGTACAGCCATCAGAAATGTGAGTGTTGGTCTAAGTGTCCACGACAAATCTATCCCCACCCTGTCTAACCAAAGGACATCCTTAGGCTGCTGAAATGTCAATATCTTATCCTAGCATCATGGGTGGATTGTGTGTGTGTGTGTGTGTGTGTGTGTGTGTGTGTGTGTCACAAGAGTGGAACGCTGAAATTCTAAGAAGTGTCAGGGAAAATATTCTCAAATATTTAAATTAAATGAGCACACCTAGGCTGTGTTCGGCTGGGATGCTGGCTCAAGCCATGCTCGAATGGCACGGACTGTTTCACGGAGTGGAGATGACCTACCTGGGCCTGTTAGAGAAAGCCCTCCTAAGGAGAAATAGCTGGCCTACTCTTTGACGAGGCGATGAGAAAACAACCAGAAAAATATTTTTTCCTGCTGGTCTGGGGAATCATGGTGTTAGAGTATTTATTGAGACTGAAGGAACCACCGGGCAGGAGGAGAGAACAGAGGGCAGAGGGCTGACTTCTTAGAAAGAGTCGGCCATCTTTTCTCTATAAGGCTCGCAGATTCCCTGTTCACTGTTCCTTCTCTCCTGCATGTCTCAGGGTAAAGAACTAAGTGTGGACAGCACCTGTCATCTAAAGTTTGAGTGTTCAATTCCTGTCCCCTCTATGTAGCTACATTATATAATTACGCAAGTACCATTGTAAGGACCAGAAGAGACAGGTTTTACAAGTCCCAAAGTGATAGATTTTCCTCAAATTCTGAGCTATTATTCTCATGTTGATTTTTAGAGATTAAGATACCTCCTCTACCACCCCCATCACTATGACCTTCACGTTTCTTATTTCTGGGTGTCCCACAAAGCAAGACTAGTGGGGAGCCTCAGCCTGTTCAGTGAGTGTTTGCTGTCTCAAGAGTCTGAGTTCCGGACACACATGGCAAAGTAGATTTCAGGAAGTGCTCCATCATAACACTGGGGCAGCTTTGACAGCAGCCTAAGCTGCAAACTGTTGGGGCCTCTGTGGCTTCAAATGCATTCCAAGTCTAATCTTTATGGTGTTCCCCGACTTATTCCAGACACCCCAGTTATTCTCTTCAAATAGATTCTTTCTCCAACACAGGCAGGACAATTGACATGCTGATGGCTGTCTCTAGGACATCACACTGTTCTAGCAAGGGGCCCTCACGTTTGTCTGATGATGTCACTTGCCTTTTGGTTGCCACACCATAAGCTTCCTGTCCATTTGTCACATCCTAGTTCAAATCCTCTTATATCGCCATCACCAGTGTCCCAGTGCACACGGACCTTTTCCTGATGTGTTTCACTGTATCCAGGCGGTCTCAGCACATCATCTTTGCCCTGCTTCGCCCACATCCTTTTCTTCTCGTTTATTCATTTGTTTAATTCACAGTATTATCATGGGACAGAAGTCTATAAGTTGTTCTAGACCAATAGGGAAACGAAAGCATGTTTTCCAAAAGAATGAGGGAAGGCCACAGGAGAATGTGTTGAGAACTTCACAGTCACCCAGGGATGTGGAGCACCCAGGAAGGATGGCAACCTCTAAAATGGAGGAGGTTTATATTCATGCTTGAAGGATTTGTTACTATCGCCAGAGACTCTAATGGGGATATGACTCCCCCAAACTTGAGGAACTAGGAACCATCTGCTTTTCCCTTCTCCCTTGCTAATTAGTGAGGTCTTTCAGAGTGAGTAATTCTTAACAAGTCTTGTCTGTTGCCCTGGTGCCCTGGTCCATCAATATTAAGCATCTAGTGGATGCTTACCACATTCTTATTAACTATTAACTACAGGTATTCGGAGACAGTTTTAAAAAATACCTCAAAACGTAGTGTCAAGTCTCGCCTTTGGGCCATATATTTGTCTAAAGCTCAACTCTAATTACCATGAATGTTGTTCAAAATCATTTCCTTCAGAACTGAGTTACCTAAGATAGATGACTGACAGGGAGTCAAAAGATTCACTACTTAGCCCTTGATCATAAATTTCTTTTAAAAGCCACCTTGCAGCACCGGGTGACCCGCCTGTAAGATGTCAGACCATGGCTGGCCCACACTTTCTGTGTTCCTCCCAAGGTGAGGAGAGGTGCAAGAGTTTCAATTCCAGGCTAGCCTTAGTCTGTAACTAGCCCTGCTCCATCTATCTGTGAGCAAGCAGAGAAGAATACAAAATGCCTTTTCTCATTCATAATGATTGCTATCAGACCTCTGGGAGATCTGATTGAAAAAAACACCGAGTCCTTCTAGCCAAACTGGAATCTGGAAATGAGCTTTTTATAGTTTCCAGAAGCCTTGGAATGAAAGAAGATGTTAGGAGAACAAGTGGCAACCAGGTCAGAATCAATATTTATTGGCTTATTAAAGGAAGGGGATGTCAGGAGCAGGCTTCTCTCCACGTGTGTGGGCTGGGGAATGGAAGTCTGTGAATGCCAACTGCTGCCTGCCTGAGAATCCCAACTGTTAGGGTCAAGTAATCCCATCGCTCTTCTATTTACAAGCTTTGAAATTTCTCATTTAACACGCCACCGGGCATGTATGTTAGCCATTCAGGTATTAATACAGCAATTATTACAGCAGAAATGATGGCTAGTTTTTGTTTCATCTCTTTCTCCTCACCCTGCCCTTCCCCTGCCTGCTTGTCTCTTCTCCCTTTTGGCATTTATCTCTGTGGGGAGCATGCTGTTAGGATTTTCATCTTCAAAGACAGTCTGCCTCTGTGTTAGAAAAGTCACGGATGGTCTCTTGAGTGAGTCTCTCACTCTATTAAGGCACCTAGACACGTGGACATGCAGGGTTCTAATGAGACTGGATTCCTACAGAGTGTAGGGAGTCCTGGGAGATACCCTCCCCACCTTACTCCTATCCTTTGCCTTTCCTTCCACTGAGAGTGAAAAGACCCATCATTATTGCTGATGCTAAAAATTTCTCCTGCAAGGCTTTCTCCTCCGGATCAAAGTGCTCTCTTGGGAAGAGAGGGGTTAAGTACTAAACCTTACATGAGCCTTAGCACTCTTGATTAATTCACGCAATTCAAACATTCAAAACAACTTGTATCAAGAAGCCAGTCTGTACCTGACACTGTGCTACATGCTCTATAGAAATTGGAGCATATCATTTTCTCCCAAGCCTTGAGTGGGAGCAGGCTGCCTCATTATATCAATTTCATAGTTGGCTATGAAATTTTTCTGAAGACTTTTTAGGTGACAAGTGACATGACCAGAATTTGACATCAGTCTTACCTGGCTTCAAATTTAAGGCTTTTCCACTGTTCACAATGAAATTGAATCAATCACTGTAACTAAAATACCAAGCTGGAGATAGTGGTCGCTTCTCTGGTTAGTTCTCAACTACAAGTAGATGATATTGTATACATTCAGGATAGTAGGGACACAGACATTCCCCAACTTATATTAGAGCAGATCATCATACACAATAGTACTTGGATGTTATTGAAAAACAGAAGAGCAGAGATTCATTCATTGACTCATATTGAATGTCTAGTATATGCCAGGAAATTTCCCATTTGCTGGAGATACAGCATTATATAAGTAAACCCCCCAAAGTCACAAAACCTCAATGATTCAAAGATTCTATAAATCTTATAGTCTAGTGACACTAAGTAGAGCAAACAGTGTGTGCCTCTGTACACATAGTGTGTCAGAAGGACGGTAATCTACAGATAAAGTGCATCAGGGATGAGCAATGGAGCAAGTGGGATGGGTGGGTTGTAATTATAAAATAGAAGCAGAAGGTTGTGCAGCCCTGTCCCTGTGCAAGTACAAGGTGGCTAATATGTGAAAAACAGGTGAAAAAGAACACCATGGACAGAGCTCCAGGCCAAGGGAATAATTGGCACCAGACTGAAAAGCGACAATATATTGAACATGTTGAGGAAGCAAACAGGCCTGAACAGTGAATGACCAGAGATGATTGAGCAGAGTGGATGAAAAATAATGAAAACTGAGAGTGAAGAGGAAGGTATGGAGCTGCTAATAGCCGTGAAGAAAATTCTGGCTTTTAATCTGAGTGGGAGGAAATTATGATAAGCATTCCTAAAGAGGAATTACCTCATATGAGATACCACATCAGAGAGCCATTAGGTTACAATAATAGTCAACGGAGGGCAAAAATACAAACAGACAAACCTGTCAGAAGACTCAGTTAGGATCGCTGTGATAGAGATGTTGAGAAGTGATATTCAAGACATATTCTGAAAGTAAAACCAGTATTGTTTGCTGACTGACTATTTACAGGATAAGAAAGGGGGTAGTCAAAAGTTCATTATTTTAGCTAAACATCTGGAAAGAGAAAGCAGCCCTTACTAAGATGTGACAAACTTAAGTAGGGATACCAAAAGTTTAACTTTGAATATTTCCAATCAGTAATTCTGCTATGTATTTAGAAATGAATAGGCAGCTAAATATTTGGTTGTGGAGTACAGCAAAAGTGTCTTAGCTGGGGAAAACAATAAGGGGTCACTCATCTTTCTACAGTGTTTAAGGGTGTATCAGAAAAACTTCAAGGACTCAGTCTTGAAGCACGTCCCTAATGAGAATTGAAGTGGGAGTCAGAGCGGTGTGGAAGGATGGTAAGATATAAAAAGAGGTGGGCAATGGGACCAAGAGTCATGTGTGGTGGGATCTAAGCAGACATGTCATTTAAGAGGAGGGAATGTATTAAAGAAGATAAACCAAGGGATTGCCCTTGGATTTCTCACTATGGAGGGTTTTCTGGCTTTGACAAGAATGTGGGAGAGCAGTTACAGAGGTCGACTCCTACCTGCGACTATTCTAAGAATGAGGAAGAGCGGAACTGGGAAGTATAGACAAGTCTTTCTGGGGTCTTAGATGCCGAGCCGATCATCCAAATAACAGACAGAAAAATGAAGTTTGTTTCCCTTTTCTGTAGGACAGTAAAAATGACAACTCATTTGCACTTTGATGACAAGGAACCAAGAAGGAGAGAAGACCTTTGCAAGAAACAGGTGACAGATGAGACCTGACTGAGAAAGGCCTTTGTGTGGGTGACAAGAGTTGGAACCTGGTAGGGAATATGGAGGCATGATGAGTCTGCTCAGAGCTCTCTATCGATGCAATGAAGTAAGGAAGCAAAATATCTGGGCAGTTGACAGAATCGAGAGTCACCTTGAAATGAAATCTTAATGAAGGTTTGTCTTCTTTGGATGGACTGTAGGCATGCATGTGAGGGAGTCTCTTTGCTGGGCTAATGAAAGTGAGCAAACCTAGCTGAAATGTGAGCTTCTTAGTTTCGATAGTTGGGCCCTGAACTGTATGTAAAGGGTAGAGTGTGCTGAGTTTTGGAATGTATGTATCTGTTGTTCACTTTTTCTGACTATGGACATAATGCATAATGATATTGGTTCTCTCAAGTTCCTGTCACTGCGACTTCCCTGCCATGGTGGACTATAACCAGGGACTGTCCACTGAATAAATCCTTCCTGAATTAGGTTGGCTTTTGACAGGGTATTTTAATCGCATCAACAGGAATGACACCGAGACAAAGATAGGAGACAGCTTGCTGCAGCTCCCAGCAAATGGCTTCCTCCTTGAGTAGAGATTGATGTTATTAGATAAAGATGCAAACTAGTAATGGAGGATCAGCAATTTGAAAAGGTAGGAGATATTTGTGTGGGGGTGATTCAACGGTCTGGTCATCTAAGTTGATTTTGGGGCAGTGTTTATGATTTACTTGAAATCAGTGATCATGAATTTGAAGTGAAAATACAATAGAGGATGAACATAGAAAAGTGAATATGACAAGTTTACTCTGTCCCAAATGTCTTTCAACTCTAATGATCTTGGAGACCTGAGATGGTGGCCCTGCTATCTCTAGGCTTGGTATACAAGCATCATCCTTTATACATCCAACCCCAACAGTCCTGGCCTTTCCCTTCCAACTTTCATCTAAGGGCATCACTCCAATACCCCTTCTTTGCCTGTATCTATTTGGAAAAGATGAAAAATAAAACCCAGTGGGCTCTCATGGAGTATCACAGAATACTAACAGCATTGTAGACCGTTAAGGCTGGAAGGCGATTAGCAAATGTCTGCCCTCTTCTTGCCAGTATGACAACAGAAGCCAAGAGAAAAGAAGTGATTTACATAAACTCATCTCATTTGGAATAAGGATGGAGCTGGTACCAGCATCTAAGTCTCCTTCCCAGTGCCCCTTCTGGCACATTCTGTCATTGGTTTCCTGGACACAACACAATTGTATGAGTCTCTCGAGTGTGAGGGGAAAGTGGTTCTTGTAATGAATTTTGCAGTGTCACTATGTGCCAGATTTGAAATTAATTTTATTGGATGGTCAATGCTCTAATAATAAGTCATTTAAATAATGAGACCTGGGACAACTACCAGAGATGTCAGATTTTAATTTCATCACTGAGCAGCAAGAATCTTCAAAGTCCTCTCCTGCCCTGCATACCACGTCAGACTCTACAGCTACTGCCTAAAATTAAGGGTACTACTTCTCATATGCCCAGTGCTCACTCATGTCAAGTTAGCAATGTCAATTCTAAACCTTCTATTAGACCAGTTGTCATTAAATGTGAAAACAGGGGAGTAGCATACTATTGTGTATTATTTAATTAGGGAGACAAGCCACAAAAAAAAATACTATTTGATTGTCCACAATTATACAGTCTATTTTTATCTCCCTTAAGACAAAATGAGATTAATGGATGCACACTTTTTGTGATGTGTTTCATCTTCATTCCTCAAGAGGGTCTTAACTGATTGAAGCAGTTAGAATTTGGAGTGTGTGTGTGTGTGTGTGTGTGTGTGTGTAGGGAGGGCTCATGGAAGAATGGAGGCATGGGTTGCTCCCTGAACGTTGTGTTCAATTACTTGATGGGGGTCAACGGCACCAGTGATCATTCTGAAATGGCCCATGGTTGAGTTAACTTGGGTGCAAAGTTTCCAGAAGAGAATGAGAGGCAACGTTGGCTGTTCTAGACGTGTGAAGTGCCAATGAGTACTTGTTCTCAAGCCCAGCCTGTATCTAAGTGTGGGTGTGGAGAGCTATGAGCTTCTCTGTTATGACAGAGCTCTATCCCAAGCTTTTCATGACCTTGTGGATGTACATGTAGTGTGTATGCATGCAGGCAATGATCTTCTGGTATGGAGAGAGTGAAGGGGAGAGAGGCTATCATTTGTAGTGTAATGTCATATTTGAGACACTTACAGTGTAGGGCAGGAGTTGAAGAATAATTGTTTCTCCACTCCAAAACCTCTGAAGTGTTTTATAGGCTAGGTCACAACGGCTCTTGGGAGTACTTAAAGGATATTTGGAGGTCTACTAATGTAGCCCGTTTTACATTCTTGCCTGAATTTACTATATATCTAAAGGACTGTTCAGAAAGAGTGGATACTTGAAAAGTGTGTCCTATACTCTGAACCCAAGTCCTTTCTCCAAATCATACCACCCTTTCTAACTCTGTGTAGACATTTAATCAGAGATGTCACTGTTCTCTCTGTGTTACTGGAAAATATGTGGACATATGGATGATTCCATGGATGGAGTGTCAGATAGCTTTAATTTCCCAAACACTTGTGATGTGGCTACCTAGCTAATAAGTCAGTATTAGAAAAATGTTCCTAGAAGTGTGGTAAGGTTTTAAGAGTTGTATAAGTAGGGACAGGAGACATTGCTCAGTGGTTAAGAGCACATGCTGCTCCTTCAGAGGTTCTTGGGTTAGTTCCCAGTACCCACATGGCAGATCACAATAATCTCTAGTTCCAGTTTCAAGAAATCAGATACCCTCTCTGACCTTCATGGATGTTGGACATACATGGAGTACACATACACACATGTAGACAAACAGATATACAAATGAATGGGCAGGGGGATCTCACAGGGTTTTACCCTTAGATAAAGAGCAACAGGAAATTAATGCTGAGAAGAGGGAGGATTATCTTTCTCCAGGATACACTCCCTATTTGGTTACCCAATGCCTAGTGATCAAGTCTAAAAACATAGATTCAGCAGATCCTATTTAGTTATTTATTTGTTTGTTTGTTTATTTATTTATTTATTTATTTATATAGATAACAACAGTATTTGAAGAAAAGAGGCCATGAATTTGAGAGCTAACAGAGGTAGAGGAAATATAAAAGAGGCTGGGGAGAGAAGGGGAAGGAAATGATGTGATTATAATTTAGTCAAAAATAAAATAAATTTAATAGGAGGAATTATCCAAAACTGTTAGGCACTCAAGAAGACCAAATCTTAGGCTTCAATAGATGAAACGGTACATGTGTGTCTCTCTATGTCGAAGAACGCAATGACAGTATCACAGGTAAAAGGATTTATATACACACAAAAGAAGGATTGAAGCTATTCTCAGGTATAATACAAAGGCATCAACTCACCAATTAGTTCTTAAAAATCCTTTTGTCAAACTACTGTGCTGGATGCTAGGAATGAACAAAGGTGCCAGTGATAGGCCTTTGTGTGCAAGGGGCTTACAACCCGGAGATAAGAGAAGACATTCACTTTATCCCTGGTGTTTTCTTATATGACACAAGGCATGTGCAAGTGGTCTAGCAGGTGTGACGTGAAACATCACGCAGCATGCACTGACCAGTTTAAATGGAGATTCTGGAATCTGTGTAGGGCCAGGTCCTGCTGCCTATATTTCCAGGGATGGAGGAGATGACAACTCACTGGTTTAAGACAACAGAAGTCATGCCGCTTAGTATGTGGATTCTTGGCAGCAGACAATGATAAAATTGCCTCCTTCCAACTGACAAGGTGTCGTTACGGGGAAAGGCTTGGGTCAGCTCATGAACTTTGTCTCTCTTGTACATGAAGATAATGGAACAAGGGACCACAGCAGTGCAGAGGAAACTGTCACCATGTATTCTGAGCTCAGAGATCATGATCTCCACAAAGACTCCCCTGAAATGCTGGAGGCACCGACCTGAAGCTCCGTTCTCTGTTCCTCAGCCAGGTCTTCACAACCCTCAAAGTAGAAGTCACAGCAGGGAATAATGAGGGCTGAAAAGACCGAGATGATGGTCAGAGCAGAGGCTGCAGTGACAGACCAAAGCTTTGGGTAAAAGGCTTCTCGGCCCTCTGTTTTTAGATAACAGTCTAAGGTTGTCTTCTACTTCAGTTGACTGAAGTCTTTTCATTTAGAGGGAGACCAGAACACTGTCCCTGCTTTGAGAAAGTGTGGCTATCTTTACTTGTTCATCCCATGTGTGTTTGGGGGGGGGTACAAGATCCTTCCTAGGCCAAGGATTCTGGTCCAGCCTCCTTGGCATTTTCAGCCTTATCTTCAGGGTCTTATCTTTAGAGTTGTACAGGGTATCCTGGGAAAGGATACTGTCTTAGTTAGGGTTTTACTGATGTGGAAACACACTATGAGCAAGGCAAGTCTTATAAAGGACATTTAATTGGGGCTGGCTTACAGGTTCAGAGGTTCAGTCCATTATCATCAAGGTGGGAGCATGGCAGTGTCCAGACAGACATAGGTCTGGAGGAGCTGAGAGTTCTACATCTTCATCTGAAGGCTGCTAGTGGAAGACTGACTTCCAGGCAGGTAGGGTGAAGGTCTTAAGCCCATGACCACAGTGACACACCTCCAACAAGGCCACTCTCTGGGCCAAGCATATAGAAGCCATCACAGATACCCTTTGGGGTCATCCAAGGTTTCATGGCAGCAGCCAGGTAATGGGCAACACATGTTATCTTAAGATTCCTTCACATTCTCTTTCTTCCTCCCTGGCCTTGCTCACCAACTCCGTTCCTTGCCTCCATCACTCCTCCTTAGAACAGCACACACACAATCGCTCTGAGGAGCCCTACTCCATCTCTAACACAATGAATGTTGCTGTCAGTTCAGATAAGAGCTCCCGCTGCATAGAACAGCAATATTTCCAGTCCTGGCAAACACGATCATAAGTTCAGTTTATTAATATTGCAACAGTTGCACTAAATGAGATCACTTGGCTAACAAAACATTTATCAACAAAACGCTGCCACCTACTGAAGTTTTGCAAACAGCCCAGATGATTGGATAAGATCACAAATTCACTCTGTCACGAGCTTCTGGTGGCTTCTGAAATTGTTCAGAAACAAGAATGATAACCAGCCAAAGCAGACAAGACATCTTTCTCACACAGCCTGCTTAGAACGCGGCAGGGTCGATCCCACAGAAGTGCATCCAAACAGAGAGGGAGGTGCTGTTTACTTCATAGAATTTCCTAGCAGGACTTGGAGAATGGTCCCACACACCTGCAGGAGAGACTTCTGTCTGTTATGAATCATTTCTACGGGATGATTTGCAGCACAAGTGCTCTGTCTGCAGCGAAGGCACACGAGAAACAACTGAATTTTTATTTTCGTCCCTGGGAAAATAAATATATTTGGTTTGAAAAGACAATCCATGAAACTTACAATGAAAAAAAAAAACCCACAGCAATTTTTCTATGTGGCTGTAAAGCGTGGGAATACGCTTTCATTTTAAGACCTGTTTTAAACTGTAGAAAGCACTTTCAGAAGGGAGAATTAAGCCATTCATTTTGCATTTATAAAATTCAGAAGACTTTAAAAAAATAGTGGGGTAACTAATCTGTAATGCCCAGGGAGTGTAAAACCAAATGGTAGAGTTATTAGTTGCGTCGTTTACCTAAAGCCAATAGCCCCCACTCCTCGTAAAGAAAAATATCAGCATGTAATTTTGAATATAGGACAACAAAGGGTTCTAAGGCCCACCCTTAAGTCCCCCAGCTCAATTCTTAAGCCAGCTGGGCTGACTAATAAAGAAAAGAACGCAGGTGGACACTCTCCGAAGAAAAACCCTCACCTGAGTCACTGGTGTATAAAAGTATCCTTCCCACAGTACCATATAGTTTCCAAAGAGGAGACATTGGTTGCAGGGGCCTAGAGTAGTGCTTTGCATATGACAGGGACCCATGAAGTGGGACAGCTACAGAGCAAGGACGTTTAGATTGAGTTTCTAGACCACACAGATCCTTTGATTACTCGTATTCTACTCCACTTGCGCAAGGCAGTTTTGAAGGACTGGACAGGCTCCTTTGTTCTGGAGCTTTCTGTGCTTCTGTTACAGCTATGGGTAAGGAGTTAGCAGCCTAACGGCTCTGAATGTGTGACTGGGAGTGAGCAGGAAGGAGGAACCCTGGCTCCTGCTTGTGGTTTACGGTTAGGTTGAGAGAGCTACACTGGGATTGCATGCTCACATCTGGGATCCACCGGCTTTCTAAATTTATTCCACAAAGTGGGCTGGAAAGGGGGCGGGGCGAGTGGGAGACCGAGACGAGACAAGTTGCGGGCGTGATGCTGGCTTTAGACTCCACTAACTGTGTAAGAACACACGGCACAGCTTTTCTAGCATCGAATGTGTCGCCAGTCTGTGAGGCACTGTGCCTGTGTCAGCTGTGTTTCACACAATCCTGAATGGTGGCAGTCACTGTACCCATTTTACAGACAAAATAAACCAAGACTTAGAAAGGTACAATGACTTGGTGAGGTTCACCCAGTGCCAACTCATGGATATCTTCTGGCTTGTAAAACCCTGCTTCAGACTGTTTGCTTTTCTCTGGATGCTGGAGATGAACTCAGGGCCCCTATGTTAACCTCTGATCTATATCCCAGAATCTGTTCATTTAAAAAAAAAAAAAAAAAAGACAGTGTCTTGATAAATAGCCCAGGTTGGCTTTGAACTCACTCTTTAGCCCAGGCAGGCCTCAAACTTGTAGTCCTCCTGCCTCAGCATTCAGAGTAGCTGTAATTATAGCACCATGCTACACCAATCC
The DNA here is from genome assembly GCF_004785775.1 of Grammomys surdaster. Taxonomy (NCBI): domain Eukaryota; kingdom Metazoa; phylum Chordata; class Mammalia; order Rodentia; family Muridae; genus Grammomys; species Grammomys surdaster. The sequence continues at coordinate 7,568,091 of NW_021604601.1, read as the reverse complement.
TACTGATTTATGGGTGCACAGAGCCTAGCCAGTCAGCACTATTTTTTTTTTTTTTTGGCTTGTGTAGTGAGGGTTGAGTAGAGTGAGGGGGAACAGAGGAATCCTTTCTCTCTCTCTTCTACCCAGGGAAGTGACACTTCTCTTGCACATGGGAGAACAGTGTTCCCAGCATGCTAGTAAATGAGCTCACGGGTAGGAAGCCCTTGGACCTCCTTAGAAGTAAGTGACTATAAAAAAAAAAATTCCCAGCCATTTGTATTACCCTTGTAGGTGATATGGTTTCAAATGGACAGAGAGCACAGTTTGTCTTCTGTTCAAATTGGCAATCCCTTCATGCCATTCTGGGAATTAGTTCAGAACTGACTACAGGAAGCATAAATCACCTTTCATGCCCGGACCATTTCCTAGCAGGCCTGTATTTTCCCAGGAGGTTCTTTCTCTGTAGTAGATAAAAGTTTGCCTGCATTTCATGTGTTCTCATTTTGCTCCTCGGGAGATACCAGCCTGTGTCCATCATCCCGGGCAATGAAGCATCCTGTCCCAGACGCTTAAATCCAAGGTGGTCCCCTCTAAACCCCGCTTCCTTCCACTGAGTAGCTCCATCACTTTCATTGTTATCAGGGGGCATATTCTCCTTCTCCGTGAAAGGAGAGGCGCGTTTGTGAATACGTGACAATAACCCGCATGCAGCTCTCTGATTATAAATATCGACTGTTATGAAAGCCCCATCAGTGCACTGATCAAAGGCACGGGGGACTCACTGCTGAAGCAGCAGGTGACCCGGTACAACCAGAATAAAGGAAAATGCTGAGTAGACACAGGCTCCCAGGAAATTCACATTAAAGACTTTTGTCTGTTGCATTTTCAGCTGAGCTTATGAAAGGACTGAACCAAACGCAGACAAAGCCATTGATGTTACAATGCTACCTGATAATTAACAATACGTTCAAGATCTACTGATCGCTGACATCCCCCATCTTTAGCCGCTAATACGGACAACAGTAAGTGCTTGCTATGATGATCACCCTTGGCTGTGGAGGATGAGAATAAGTTCTGCTAGAGTATTTCCAGTGACCTCATCCCTCAGGAAGATGCTGTGCTATGTGCCTGGGAGGGGTTCAGATCACAGACAGAAATACAGACGCTGACGTAGAGCATTTGCTTAAACAGTAAAGTCCTGTTTCTTTTATGGGAATAACAGTTTTTCTCAATGTTGCAGCAAAAAAAATAAACAAGAAAGAAAAGAAAAATTTCCACCCTCCCCCAAAATAAAACAAAGGAGGAAGGGAAGGAGGGACAATTGAGAAGGCACAGTCCATCATGGTGGAAGGCATGCTAGCTAGAGCTGTTTGGTCTGTAGTGGTTGGAGGTGTTAGCAGCTGGTCACATGACAGCAGCAGACAGAAACTGGGTCAAGGCTTGGCCCTCATGAGTCTGGTTCTATCACCCAGACTTCAATTTCTAAAGATTGCACAGCTTCCCCAAAACTACACCAGCAGCCGGGAACCAAGTGCTCAAACACAGGAACTAGTGAGAGCCTGTGGTAGCTGTGGAAGGCATCACACCCAAACCACGCACAGGAGAGTAAATAGTTCTGTTCTGAGACCCATTGGCTGCTCAGATAGGCTGAAACAATCACTGTCACCTACAATGCAAGGAGGTGGATATCGTTAGCATGGGAAATATCGTCTTCCATTTTATAAAGGTCATTGATTAGGCTTGTATAGAATGATAAATTTCGGAGAAAAACTGATTTTGTCTCTCACAGAAACACCTCCACAGAGAGCAAAATTCAGTAGGAACAGTTTTCTATGAGTCCAGATCTGTTTCTGTGACAACCAAGGGTCAGTTTTGCAGTGACTTCATGACATGGACTCTGAGGACAGAGGCAGTATCAGACTGAACTGAGAGGAAACACAAAGCTCACTGCAGTGGCGTGGGATGGTTTGACCAATGGGCAGTGCTGGAGGAAGTTGGGGCAGGATGGTGGAGGCCAGGATGCCTTCCTCTGCATCTCTCCGTATGACTGACATCCTCAGCAACAGCTCTGCTTTCTTCCAAATCTACCTCACGCTGGCTGGCCTCTTCCTTTGTGCTGAACCAAGAGTCCTGGTGTTGGTAATAACCCTGTTGCTAACCTGAGCTTTCTGTTTCCAGGAGTAACACTAATGTACACTGAGCATGCCTGAGTTGATTCCTTCTTCCTCCTCTGTCTTCGGGGTTCAGCTGTCCCTATGTACCACATGCCCCAGTTTTACTTTCCCCAAATTCCACCTGTCTAGGCTTCACTGCCTCGCTGAGACAGTGTAATACTGTCTTACAACTGTCAACCCAAAGTCAGGATTGATCAAAATATCAATACTGAACCATGGTTGCAAGGTACGGGTTTTATGGGCCTGTGTTTGCCAACCACCCCAGGAGATTAGCTATCTGGTACCGTATAGTGCATCAGCGTGAGCCAGACACAAGTCTCTCTACTTCCCCTAGCTCCTCACTCTTCTGCACAAAGTAAGTAAATAAATAAATAAATAAATAAATAAATATAACTATGTCCTATCACTGGTGAATTATGAGATCAGCTACACTAAAAAATGTTCAGCATTGTTCTTGGCACAGAATTAGTTTTCCATAACAGATGGGCAGGCAGAGCCACCCCTTCTGGCTCCTTTCCACAGAGTCTGTAACTCCCATCCCTTTTGGTTTCTTTAAGCTGAAGACACCTGCCATGTGATACCTAGGTCAGGCCCTGCTAACCCCAAAGTCTCACTAGGGTCCAGATACAAATGGAAGCCTTGAAGATGGCCTGGTACAAAGCTGCCAGGCAAGGCACATTTTAGAGGCATATTGATCTCTTCTGGTATGAAGTTCTGGAACTCAATGTTTCTGTCCAATGTTCTAAAACTCACCCTTTAACTCTCCTGCCAAACTTAGGGAACATGTGTTCTTTATTCAACTTATTATCTGCTAAATTGCATAAAGTTCTTGGCAAAGCAGAAGGTCGTTGTCCATTTTATGACTGGATGTAGATGTTTGCACAATGGACTCTGAGTTTCTGGGAGATTCCTGATGGGCAGTGTGACTCTATGGCTGGCCTGCTCACACTGTATCTTCTTCGCTTTTCATTGTACCTTAGGATTGGGTCTTGTGTGTTGCTTTCAACGTGCATTAGATATTTCTCTTGTTGCTGTGACCAAATAACTGACAAAAAAAGGAACTTGAGTGAGGGAAGGCTTATTTTAGCTCACAATTTGAGAGGATGCTATCTACCCTGGAAGGGGACAGTATGGTGGTGGGCAGCTGCATGGTGGCAGGAGAGTGTAGCTGGCACTCCTTGCTCCTCGTATCTTGGTGGACTGGGAAACATAGAGTAGATTAGAAATGGTCCCAGGTTAGAATAACTCAAAACCCCCTCCCAATGGCCCACTTCAGTGTCACCTGCTGAGGACCATGAGTTCAAACAGGGGAGTCCGTGGAAAGCATTTTACACTCAAATCCCAATGCAAGAGTTGAGTATCTATAAGATAGGGCTTTCCATCACAGGGAGCAGAGGGGACTGGGGCAATGACAAGCAAGCAGATGAGCCCTGACATCCATTCATCACTGAGTTTGCATGAGGACAGGACAAAGTCTCCTGAAGCTCCCAACAAGCTATTCTGCATACAGGGAGCCCTGGGATGAGGTATGAAAGGTGATGAATTCAGTTGAGATTCCCTTTGCAGAAGTCCTAGGTGATTGTTTCGTAAGTGGGGGGTGGGGAATGGGAAAGGCCGTGTTTTGGTTTTATTTTCTTTTGCTTTTATGGCTGGGCTCCTCTGAAACGGAGTTGAAATAGAGTACTTTCCCTCTGATAGTGTTTCCTTCTCAATCTGATCACATTCTCTTTCTCTCCCCTGCTTTAATGGTTTCATCTTCTAGCTATTATGAGCCCCCTCTATCAGTTCAGCTTTCCCTGTACTCTTAATTGCCCAGAACCATCTCTTCACCTGCAGGCTGAGCACTTGCCTCGGTCCTCTCTGACCTGGAGAACCGGGGCCCAGCCTAACCTGGTGTCTTTCATTTGACATCTTTTAATGCTTCTAATCCTGCCCTGAGCGTATGCCCGTAATGCAATTCCATTAGAGAACTCCACGTCCTTCATCCCAGCAAGGTACACTTTGCTCTAACTCTGGCCATCTTGCAATCCTACTAATAGCCTTTTACTGTAGGAGAGACAGCAGCATCTAAGAGTGCCCATCCGTCTGATGCCTCTCAAGTAAGGGCAAATGGAGGGCTAAGAGAAGGACAAACGCATTGGTTTCCCACTGTAATTGCAGTTAAGTAAAGGAACTGGTCACCAGCAGAACCGCCAAGGCCTTCCGTGCCGAACCACGTGATTCCACACTGTACTCTCTTCATCATTGCAGACCCTGGACATAGGTTGCAAAGCTAAGTGCTCTGTATGCTCGGGACATTTGTGACACTGGATAGAGGGCATTTCATCATCAACGTTGATACAATTCACCATGTGAAGTTTAAGGAGAGAGCACAGGGCAGAGCCATGCAGCGTCGAAAGGTACCTGTTACAATTCCCGTTTTTAAAAGCCGTGAGCCTGGTGCTAAGTGAGGATGGATTTTCATCTCAAACCAGAATGTAGCTTCCTTAATTTTTTTTCAGTATGTGTCCCTTAACGCATGTCTCATCTTATATAGTTCGAGAGAAAGCTGACGGCCAAAAGACAGTGGGTTAAGATTCCCTTGAGTTCTATTGGTTTCTCTTAGGTAAAAGACTATTATTGCCTGGGTTCACAGAGGGATAGCCTCCTCTGGTCCAAGCAGGTGAGTAAGGTCCTGCCTATACTGCTGAGAGTAGGGTCCATACTGCTATTTCCATGGAAGTAATACAGACCCTTTCCTTGGCATGACCAACACCTTCGACCTTTGTATTGGTCAACCCTCTTCTGAATCAGCACTGTGCCTCCTGCCTAATTCCTAGATCAGCTGAGCTCCTTGTAGCAGCTGGTACAGTCTTACTTCGCTGTCAGTAGGTTGATCTTGTGCTTCAGTTCTTCCTGCACTAGGTACCCACAGTACTCTCCAGGAACAAACAGTACAATGTACAAATGAATGGTGGTTGAGATTCTAGAATGAAACACTATGTCCAGAACAAGGATTTCAAAGTAGGACCAATTCCTAGGGAGACATCATTGTCTTCAAATAAACCTTGTAGCTTTATGCTGATGCCTTTGTGTCTAAGGCTGTGATTCCTCGATTTGTAACTTAGTCCCAGGGAAACATGAACATTGCACCATGTAGTATGTGTCTTTGACCAGAATAGCCAGATCCATTTCATGTTCCATGGGGACTGAGGAGACACAGGACCTTCTCTCATGCTTGTCCCTATGACAAGCTTCTTCTATGTGACCGGTCACTCTGTAGCTGGGGCCATGAAGTATCCTCACGTAAGGATGCTTTTCATATTCAGTGTCAGATGACAGGATGTAGAGGTTCATGATCTGGGCATCTCCCACTGCCCTCCCACTTTACCCTGCCAGTCAAAGGAACGAGATTCAAGGCCTTGCCCTCTGCAGTATGTCTTCGTCTTGTCCATTCTCCACATTTAAGGCTACTCCTTCTCCATGCCTGATTCTACTTGCTTCTGAGGCAGAGCTGCAACACCTAAAGTAAGCAGGGTATCTACCTGATAAGCAGAAGAGAAGCTACAAACTAGTTTTCTGATGACAAGCCCCTGTTTCTACGACAATTAAATTCCTTTTCACTGAAAGAGATAATTTGAAATCAAAGATGAACAATAAATGCCTTGGCATATCTTGAGGGATCCGGTTCTGAAGTCTGTTCCTTTTGAAAACTGTGGAAGGATGACCCTCGAAGCATAGTGACCTTTAAGCTCAATATAGATGCATTGATTTATTTAAGTACCAAATGTAGAATGCATCTATTACAACTCATAGAAGAAAGTAAAAGAATTAATGCTGTTGTTATCGAATGACAACACTCTCACTACAGTAAAATATCTGAGATAATCTAATTATAAAGAGAAAAGGTGTATTTCCAGAAGCTCATGGCTTTGGAAGTTCCAATCCGAGATCCAACAGCCATATTATTTTGGGCCTCTGATGTATGTGTGGGATGGGGAAGCTGAGTAGTACATATTGGAAAACATTGCTCACTCCATGTCAGGTAAACAAAAGAGAAAGAGGGAGAGGTCATAGTGCCACAATCCCTGTTGGGGGAATACTTGTAGTTACTAAAGGCCCCTCACGGTAAATGTCCCCTGCACCTCCTTGAGGACAAAGCCCTTAATACATATACTTTGAGGGGACTTTCTATATCCAAACTATGATCATTGTATGGACATTAAGGTAGGAAAATCTTTCTTAAATTAGATCCTCAAATCAAGCCCCAAAGGGAGTTAGTTATGGTAGAAGTTGAGACACAAAAAAACATGACCTGCTTTGTACTTCACTAGAACCAGGGCAGAAGGACAATGGATGTTCTGTCATGTTCCTCTTGGGATTTGGAGATAGGAGACCTACAGGACCAGTGTTTGAACAATGTCTGAGAAGTTGGGAGATTTGCAAAAGCTCTCATAGGACTTCAGACGGTGGCCATGCTGGTGTGAAAATATGCTTTTCTGCTGAGTAAGCACAAGTTTGCCTTCTTACTGGAATGGGGTTTTGTAATTTTCTGTAACCTGTGAATTTATTAGGTTTACCATTTGACCTGAAGCTTTAAAATGACTGTCCAGGAAGAGCCGCTAAGCAGCCACCCCACAACCAAGAAAGCATGTGTGGTGTCCCAGGTTAATGGACTACCACAATTCTTGTAGTTGGAAGCTTGCAGTAGGCACTCAAAGCAGGGCCTATCAAATGGCATCGTTGTAAAAAGTCACAGGTAACATTTCACAGTGGGAGACTATCACCAAATTACTTTTGTGACAGTCACAGAAAACTTTCCTGGCTTTTGATGTTGCTAACAGCCCTTCTGTCCTCTACTTCTAACTGGAGAGGTGTCAGAAATTGTGTCTGGGGAGTTGATGTTTGAAGAAGAGCTAGAGGAGAGGTCAGGAAAGTAAGATCAGTGGTGTCAAAAATGAACTTCCCATTGTAAACAGAGAAGTTAGCAGTGGATGACAAGTAACAGGATAAACAAACTGATGAGCCACACCAATTCCCAAAACAATTGTTAGAAATGGAAGAAGTAAACTATTGGGGAATAAAGTTAACAGAAAGAAAAGTTGAGAGTAGTTCTCAAGAAATGGATCCTCAGGCAAGATTTCAAATGCTCATATGCATTTGGAAAAGGAAAGAGACGGAGGAAGAAAAGAAAGGGGCACAAGGAAGGGAAGATGGTTGATGTGGTGTATCAGAATGAGCACACAACCACCATGGTCTACTGGAATCCCGAAACCCAGGACCAAGGTGGGACCATGGAATTGGAGTTATCCTACCCAATGGCCATACCTACTCTCCAGAGTCATTGGCTAGGGATGCTGCAGGGCAAGTTCCTTCTTCATTAATTCCTCCCTAGATTTTGGCCCCATAGACCAGAGAAAGCCCTCAAGCAGAGAAACACAGGCACTGACAATTGTCTTGGGAACATTTTGAGTTAAAAATAAGGAGGGAAATGGGCACAGAGAAAGAAGCCTGCCACGGAGGCATGCCCATGGACTTTTACAATAAATTAATATCCTCGGAAAGATGCGAGGAGAAATTGCATTCACTCGCTTGTGAAAAAAAATCAAATAGAGGATTTGGAAAGAGCAGACAAAAGCACAAATGAACAGTAAATTAGTGCAAAATTAAATTGAAGAATTCTCCCAGAGAATAATGGAAATGCATGGAGGGTTAGAAAGCATGAAATGAAAGCTGAGGTACAAAGGCTGGGTCCAAAGTTCTATTCTCTGTCTCTTCCAGGAGAGAATAGAAAGGGAAAACAAGAAAGGAGATGATGCTGAAATAAGCCAAACTCATAGACCAGTCAACAAGAATAAGGTTATAAACACATGGACCTAAAAGTTTCCTACTGGGAGATTTTAATCAGAGCTCTGGAAAGAAATACCATATGATGAAGAAAAACTTTAAGTTAACAAAGAAAGATAATCTATGCTTCATTTGTGATATTGTAGCAACTAACTACATATTTGGAAACTAACAGAATGGATCTTCAACTATCTCACAGTTTCAAAGTAATAGAGGGGTCTTCCCTGTTGGCTAACCTCCAAGCATTGACAGGCAGCTGGAGAACAAAAGTCAACAATAGTCTTCTCCACGCTATGACACCAACTTGCTAGGCTAGAGATGCTTGATGATACGGTAGTGCCACAAGTGCTGTGGCGTAACCAGCTGGTTTTCTGACTGACTCCGAGGCTTTCTCAACAAGAGTTTCGTTTACGTCTGGCATGATGTGCCTGCTTAAACGTCCCAGACAGGGAGGTCATAGAAACTGTGCATGAACTCAGTTCTTGTCTTGCTATTTGTACAGGTTGTCAAATTGCATTCTTGTGCTTATACCTATAGACTAGTTCTGTCTTGGCATTGATCAAAGAAGTTTCCCTTTGAATTTAGATGCAATAAAGGCAGAAGCTAATGGCTACTTGAGGTGTTGGAAGTGATTGTGGAGTGTTCGGCATTAAACAAGACAGCCATATCACCTTCTCCAAACCTCAGGGAATATCACAGAAGACTGAAAGAATATAAGAGCTGAATAATAAGGAGGGCCATGGAACACTTTCTTATGTGCATGTCATGGTGTGACATTCATGAACCTACAACAGTTATGGTTACTTGTATAAAAGCCACACATGACTGAGCCGGTAAACATTCAGTCAAAGATGCAAAAAAGGTTCACTAGTCCTGATCCCACCCAAGGTAGCTAATGGTATGGAGGGCTGATAGGGAAGAGGAGATAATTCTCCTCAGGGATATAGTCACTGAGAAGTTTGTCATGCTCACATAGGTGCAGCTATGGTTGAACCCAGTGGATCACAGTGCAAAAGCAAAGACAGAAAGATGCAAATGTGGAATGGGGACTTGGTGGCCAGAGAGAAGAGTTGATGAGTGTGGGAAGAGGCTAAGAAAGGGTGGAGAGATTGGTGCTACCAGAATGTGTCATATACCTATACAGAATTGTCAGAGAGGAAGTTAGTTTGAAAATATCTGTAAAACAGAGAAGACAGGGATTCTGTTTCATGTTTATGTTCAGACGATTTGAAGAGGGATGGTAAAATAAGAGAATAATCCATGAAGCCAGCAATCTTTCCAACCATGGTGATAGGACAACTCGGTAAGCCTGTATAAAGAATGAATTTTGGAAACTTCCTTGGAATCACACATAAAAGTTCATGCAGGAATGGATCAAAGATGCAAACCTAAAAGCTAAAACCATCAACTCTCTCAGGAGAGAACAGTGGAGTCATCTTTGTGAGTTTGGTTTTAGATCTAACACCAAAAGTGCAAATGATAAAATGATACACCAGGTATACTGGGGTATATCTAAGTTAAAGTTTTGTGCCTAAAAGACACCATCAAAAAAGTTAAGAGATGGCCCAATACAATCTGCCAGTTGTATATATGATTTTTTAAAAAAAGCTTATGGTTAGAATATGTAAAGAGCTCTCACAACTCAATAATGAAAAAACAGAGCAATTTAAAACAAACAGGCAACTGTCTCAAGTAGATTTCTCTCTGAAGATATACAAATAACAAACAAACATGTGATAAAATTTTTTTGTGTCATCATGGGGCTATAGATTGAACCTGCAGTGAGATACCACATCATAAACATCTGATGGCTAGATTCAAAAGGCCAACTGACAGTCAGTGTTGTGAGGACCAGGAGAAACTGGAACTCTGATGTGTTGTTGGTGAGAAGGAAGGACAAGGGTGACTTGGAAAGCTTCCTGGTAGGGGCCTCAAAAAGTTTAGAGTTGGCTTTCGACCCAGTAATTCCATGGACCTAGCCAAGAAGCTAAAGAGATACCACTCTGCCAAAACATATACACAAATGGTCACAGTAATGTTCCTCATAATAGCAGCAGAGTGGAGATAACCTAAATCCTCATCAGCTGATGGCTGTGTGAGTTAAATGTGGTAAATCCATACATGTCATCAAGGCCAGAAAGGACCAGACATAGGCTAAACATGGAGTTACATCAAAGTCTCAAAGCAAAAGAAGCTGGGTATAATACAACATGTTGTATGTTTCTGTTTGTAAGTCAGCTCTCCTGGGTACCATGGAAATAAACCAGTGTTTGTATAGGACTAGAAGGCAGGAAGATTGGGAAGTGACAGCTGAAGTGTTTTTTTTTTTAAGGTGGTTAAAAAGTTCTAAAATAGTGTTGACAACTGTAAAACTGTGAATATGCAGGATGAATAACCCCTATCTCAAATGTGCAGACATGTTTGTGGTTGTTTTATTTTAAATGTTTGTATAGTCGAATATATAATGAAATGTCCTAGGTACATGGCAAAAATGTCTGACGTCTTTAGTCATTACACAAACTCCCCTGACTAGAATGGTTGGAAGCAATTAGCAAATCACAAGTTGCACTGAGCTGGTGTGAAAGAACACTTGTAGAGTGGACCTCACATATGAACATAGCATTTTCTTGTTTTCTGATTGTCCTAAAACCTCATGACCTGAGTCAATTCTTCACAATACTTTTCAGTGTCTGCATTTTCACTGCAAGCTACCAGGTGAGGTCAGGCATGGAATTTTCCACTTGTGGCATCATGCCAGAGAGCAGAAAGTTTGGGGCTTTGGAGCATTTTAGGTTTAAAAATAAATCAAATAACTTAATCTATATTAAGAACCTGTAAGGTGTCTCAGTGGGTAAAATGTCTGCTGTTTAAGCACAGGAACCTGATTTAAGAGTCCCAGGACCCAGTGGTGCAGCTCTGTAATTTCAGGACTAGGGAGTAAGATAGACAAGTGTCAGAGGCTATCTGACAAGCTAGTGTAACTGACATTGTGAGCCCTAGTCAGACTCTAAGCCCCAGGGTTACCCTGACTCAAAAACTAGGGTACACCAACATTAACCTCTGTTACACACACACACACACACACACACACACACACACGAGAGCACACTCACATATACACATTCACACACTCTCACACATACTCTGCATGTACACAAACACACACTACACACATGCACGCATACACACATGATCACCGATTGTCGGAGGGTTCTAATATATGTGAATTATGTCTCAATAATAGTTTTGCAAAAATAAAAATAGGGATCTATTTCTGTATTCCTGAAGTATAGGAAGCTTTGCTAAGCACACAAACCACAGAAGTTAAGAACAGCTTGATAAATCAACATTCAGAACCTATATTTGGAAAAAGATATGAAGCTGAAAGAAGTGGAAGTTTAGGACAAAATATTTGAAACACATATCATATATCTATGTTATTTATATCCATGTCTATATCTGTAACACATATATGTCTCTGTACACACGCATCTATGTATATATACATATATATATACACATATACTATATACATAGAAAATTAATGTCTAGACTATTTAAAGAGCTTCTGTGGGTGCTCAGCATAAAAGTGTAAGCAACTCATAACTTAATGTGATGTGAAGGGCAAGAGGGTAGACAAGAGGTAGCTGGGCCTTTGAGGGTTGGGGAGAAGGATGGGAGGATGTCAGAGTAAAGCGTCCTGTGCTCCTGAGCTGGCACTGAATATCTTCATTCCAAAGCATGGTTGTTCCCATGACTGCAAAAACATGGCTGACTTCTGCTTCTTGTTACCCACGGGGAGCCATGGTTTCTATCATCTATCTATCTATCTATCTATCTATCTATCTATCTATCTATCTATCATCTGTCCATTCATATCCATCTATCTATCTATCTATCATCTGTCCATTCATATCCATCTATCTATCTATCTATCTATCTATCTATCTATCTATCTATCTATC